>NW_011494861.1:4304221-4317338 GCF_000754665.1 Bison bison bison
CACCCCCACCCAAGACTTGTCCGTATAAAAGTGTCAGCTGGCTCCAAGCCACCAAAGGAGTTTTCCTCCACTCCCCTCAACAGAGCAGTCACTTGCCCTCTAGAACTGGGAAGATTTTAAAGAAAGAACTTTGGAAAGATCAAATCTCTTTACATTCCTCCACCCCCAGTAGTGTGTAGTGTTCACTGAAGGGCATGCAAGATTCACAGTGGAGAAGCTGTTAAGAAGAATGTGGTTCCGTAGTAATTTCATCTTTACCATAACTATAAGGGCAGAACTGTTACACTGACTTGTAGAGATCAGGCAGTGAACCCTGCAGGGGTTCCTGGGCACAGGGAGCCTTTCCGTTCAGGCTCCAGCACCTCCCGGGAGTTCTAAAGGGCTGTTTCAAGCAGTTGCATATCCAGGAAGAGGGGTGATGCAGAGTCAAGGGAGGAACAACCAAGAAACAGCCTTGGGGTAGGGTCCTCATTCTGCCTCAAGGGACACACTTAACAGTGTCTTAAACTCTTGATGGGGCACGAGTGGTAAAGAATCTGCCTGCCAACGCAGGAGACACAACAGACTCAGGTTCCATCCCTGGCTGGGGAAGATCCTCTGGAGTAGGAACTGGCAGCTCACTCCAGTATTTTGCCTTGAAACTTCCATGGACAGAGGAGCCTGGTGGACTGCAGTCCATGGGGTCGCACACAGGCGGACACGACCGAGTACACTGAGTACATAGAATTGAAACCCAACAAATGGAAGATGTCAGCATTCTCCATGCCTTGGGAGGACCACCTGAGGCCAGACTGAAGAAACCAAAGTTCATCACAAAGATTACCTGGTGGACTTCCCTGGCAGTCCAGTGGTTAAGACTCCTCTGTTTCACTGTAGGGGACTTGGGTTCAATCCTTGGTCAGGAAACTAAGATCCCACATGCCTGACTGTGTGGCCAAAATTTTAAAAATAAAGATCACCTGAGAGCAGATCAAAGGACTGCAGGTCCTGCACACAGCCTAGTCTTACCAGCAACCCCACCCTTGTACTATTGTTATAAAGCTCCTCATCAAATCCTCCAGTGTTGAGACACACAGTTTTCAAAGACAGGAGCCCACAGAGGCCTCCTTTGCCTGGCAAAGCAATAAAAGTATCCTTTTCTATGTCACCCAAAACTCTGTTTCAGAGGTTCAGTTCGGCACCACTGCCCAGAGGCCAAGATTCCGGCATCAGCAGGAGTAACTGGTGAAAAGCCTCGTCGTAGCAGAGCTTGGAGTTCAACTTTGTTGTTGTTCTTCAATCATTAAGTCATGTCCGACTCTGCGACCCCATGGACTGCAGCACACCAGGCTTCCCTGTCCTTCCCCATCTCCCGGAGTTTGCTCAAACTCATGTCCATTGAGTCAGTGCCATCCAACCATCTCATCCTCTGTTGCCCCCCTCTCCTTCTGCCTTCAATCTTTCCCAGCATCAGAGTCTTTTCCAATGAACGGGTTCTTCGCATCAGGTGGGCAAAGTATTAGAGCTTCAGCTTCAGCATCAGCCCTTCCAGTGAATATCCAGGGTTGATTTCCTTTAGGAAATTTAGACTGAGGCAGACCAAGGTATAATTCGAGTGGCAGTCCATCCATCTGGGACCTGAGACCCCACCTTTGATACGAGGACCCTGAAACACACTGTTCCAGGTAAGACAGCCTCAGCACTCCCACATATCAGCTCTGATCCAGTGGGTAATGAGATCGCACTGACCTAAATTTCCCAGAGGAATCCCTGGGGAGTGAGCCTTCCTCTCCTCCAGGACGTGGGCAGGTAGGCCGACCGATGCTGGGAAGCTGGTCATCCCGCAGTGACTGGGAACAGTGTTGAGCAATAGTGGAGTCCAGATTGTATGAAAGGGGTGTATACTCGTCCTATCAGCACGAGCAGTACTGCTTTGTTAAAAAGATACATGTTATTGTTCAGTCCCTAAGTCGTGTCCAACTCTTTGTGAGCCCCCTGGATTGCACCACGCCAGGCTTTCCTGTCCTCCACTATCTCCCAGAACCTGCTCAAATTCATGTCCATTGAGTCGGTGATGCCATCTAAACCATCTCATCTTCTCCCGCCCCCGTCTGTCTTGGCCTTCAGTCTTTCCCAGTATCAGGGTTGTTACATATTGTGACATCAGCAGATAACCATCCAGGAATTAGAAGACTGACTCAAGTCTTAAACCACTTATCTGTCATTCCATGGGGGTGAGTAGGGAGGGGGCATGATGGGCTTCTGGTGGTGTCATCTCCCCCCTCAGCTGCACCTCCACTCCACTTACATTTCATCACTTGCATAAACACAGTTTGTTCCCTTCTCTGTTTTGGGAAAATTATGGGGAGAAATTGTTAGATAACAAATTAGCTGTCGGCTGCTTTTTCTTTTTTTTTTTCTCTTGTGGCCACACCACACAGCATGCCAGATCTTAGTTCCCTGACCAGGGATCGAACCCATGCCCCTTGCAGTGGAAGCTTGGAGTCTTAACCACTGGACTACCAAAGAAGTCTCTCAGCTGCTGTCTGTGATGATAAAAGGTCTGTCCAGAGCTATCTCAGACACACTGCAAGCCTTTAGAGCAGACTTCTGCTGCCTTCACAAGCTCCCGCCTCCTCGGGGCTCCCATTGTCTCTGAGTCCCTTTTGGTGTTTGAAGGGAATGGACGAGAGAGTTGGTGTTAGACAAGTAATGCAGACCCCAGCTGCCATTCACCAACTGTGTAGTCTTGATTGTTGTTGTTCAGTAGCTAAGTCACGTCCGACTCTTTGCAATCCCATGGACTGCAACTCACCAGGCTTCTCTGTCCTTCACTATCTCCCAGAACTTGCTCAAACTCATGTCCATTGAGTTGGTGATGCTATCTACCATCTCATCCTCTGATACCCTCTCCTCCTGCTCGCAATCTTTCCCAGCATCAGGGTCTTTTCCAGTGAGTCGACTCTTCCCATCAGGTGACCAAAGTATTGGAGCTTCAACTTCAGCATCAGTCCTTCCAATGAATACTCAGGGTGGATTTCCTTTAGGATTGATTGGTTTGATCTCCTTGTAGTCTCAAGAATCTTCCAGCAGGCACTGTCATTCACCAGCTGTGTAACCTTGGGCGAGTTACCTAATCTTTCTAGGACCCAGTTTCCTCCTCTGTTGAATTGCTCTACATGTTTCCCAGAATTTGGTGGTGGGGGAAGGGTAGCAGTCATGCCACAAATATTAATTGAGCACAACATGTGCAAGGTATTGTGTTAAAATGAAATGCAGAAAGTTTTGAGGAATGTCAAGATAATAGACACATTTTAGATATTATTACTTTATTATTGGAGTATGATTGTTTTTCAGTGTTGTGTTACTTGATGCTGTACAACAAAGTGAGTCAGAGATACTATTATTGACAATAAAAAAAAATAAGTTTTCTAGAAAATCATGGGATCCATAACACAAAAGTGTGACAAGATCCACCAGAACAAAAAGAACTGAAACATATTTTTCGAATTTAGACCCATTCTGCATCCTTAATACGAGATGTCATGAAGTAAAACTGAAGTAGAGTAGACCTTACCTTTCAGAACTTTGATCTTAGAGCATTCATGAGTTAGTGCGTGCCTGCTCAGTCAGTCGTGTCCAGCTCTCTGTGACCCCATGAAATGTAGCCTGCCCTGCTCTGCTCATAGGATTTCCTGGGTAAGAATACAGGAGTGGGTTGCCATTTCCTACTCTAGGGGATCTTCCTGATCAGAAATCGAACCCAAGTCTCCCATGTCTCCTGCACTGGCAAGTGGATTCTTTACCACTGTGCCACCTGGGACTTGGTAGACAGTCTCTTTAACTCTTCTGGGGTTCACTCCGGATCACATAATTAGCAGACAGTGACACCTGCTGGCAGAGTGTGATATTGCAGTGTAGCTCTATCAGACACTGCTGGTCATCAGAACAAAGGGGTGATGTTGAGCAAAGTTTCCGCAGGTTAATTTTTTTTTTTTAATTTTTTTAGCTGCATCATGTGGCATGTGGGATATTAGTTCTCTGACCAGAAATCGAACCTGTGACCTCTGCATTGGAAGCATGGAGTCTTAACCACTGGACCACCAAGGAAGTCCTCAGCTACTTTAAATGAGATATTGGGTAGCAACCAGGCTTGAGGAGAGTTCCTATGACCTTGAGAAGAAATGAATAGATGACCTTGGATTTGTCACAATAATTATTGAAAAGTTCTTCAAAAACACTTTTAGTGCCAGGAAGTGAGCTGGCTGAGACCTTGATGCCTATCTTGACTCTCCCGTGGACATTTTCAATAGTCTTTCAGTGTATTTTTCCCCCATGGGAACATCTTCACTATTATAGTCAAATGCCAGTACAAGTGAAGCACCTCTCCAAGTATTTATTCTTTTACTAAATATTGAAGAACCAAATGAATAAGTATTGAACAGCACTATTCTGCAGGCTGGAGAGAGAGCAGTGAACAAAATGGACCAGGCTCCTTACCTCAGAGAATTTCCATGGGAGGGGGAGAGACAGAAAATAAACAGTAAATGAGATCATTTCAGAGACTAACTGATAAGAAAGAGTCGTTTTATATAAATTTGCTCGGTGGACTATTTTTCTTTAGGAACATACATACATACAAACATACTTGAATACAAAAGTATTCAAGTGGACTCAGTTCGACCGTTAAGACTCTACATATGGGACTTCCCTGGTGGTCCTGTGGCGAAGACTCCGTGCTCGCAGTTCAGGGGGCCCAGGTTTGATCCCTGGTCAGGGAGCTAGATCCCAGATGATGCAACTAAGAGTTCGCATGCCACAGTTAAGAGCTCACGTGCTCCGATTAAGATTTGGTACAACCAACCAAACAAATATATACATTTTTAAATCTCTATGAAAAGGTTCTAGAAAGGTCACCCGTCGTCCCAAATGGCAGAGCAGAGACCCCTGATAGTCAGGGACTCATATTTCCTTCCTGTTCCCCCACAGCAGTTTGCCATGTTTGGTCGACCCCTTGAAAATGAGTCCAGACTCAGCTTTGACCTCTGTATTCCATGCTCATCTCTGGATACCCATTCTTCCAGCTAGAGGCTCTACTACCACACTCATTAAGCAAGCATTTTAGTGGGAGTGAGCTCCCATTCTGTGCTGCGAGCTTTTAAGGTTTAGCATTGATTCCACAAGAGACCAGTTTGGAGAAAGAGATGAATCAGCTCCCATTCTGCCTCACTGCTGGCAAAATGCCTCCAAGACCTTACAGCATCAGTCCTTTCACTTTTCTGCACAAAGCCTGGCACTTTCTGGCTGGGAATTGGTGATGCTGGTTCTGTATGCTCATTGGCAATGTCCTGAATATGTCTCTCCAGGAGAGAGCAGGTTGGAAGAAGAAAGAATTAAGGTATCCAGGGGCTTCCTTGGTGGCTCAGTGGTGAAGAATCTCTCTCACAGTGCAGGAGGCACAGGTTCAATCCCTGGTCTGGGAGGATGCCCATGTGCCATGGAGCGCCTGAAACTAGGCACCACATGCACCACAACCATTGAACCTGTGCTCCAGAGCCCACGAACCGAAACTACTGAAGCCTGCATGCCCAAGAGCCCATGCTCCATGAGAGAGTAGGCCCCAATCGCCGCAACTGGAGAAAAAGCCTGGGCAGCAACCGAGACCCAGCACAACCAAAAGTAAACAAATAAACTTTAAAAGAGAGAAAGAATTAAGGTATCCAAACCTATAGTATGATCGTGGAGGAGGATTCTGTGAGTAGAAAAGGCTGCCCAGCTGAAGTTCCAGGCTGAGCAGGGAAGCTTCGGTCAGCCTCCTGCCTGACCCTGGGAACAGGTTCTGAGAGGTAACTTCCAGACATGGGAACACGCCGTCTGTCATTGAGAGCAGAAGAGGGAAAGCAGGGCACTGCTGGGTGTGGCCAGCAGGGCAGCACGCTCTCTCGGGCAGGGCACTCAGGGCTGACCGCTGGCTGGCTGTGGGCTGTGGGGCATCTACAGGGTCGGTGTAATGAAAGGAGAAATCACTAGAGCGGTTAGGGAAGTGAGGAGAGAGTCCACCCCAGGATTTCCCTCTGCGGCCATGATGAAATTGGATGGGCATCTCTATGCTCTTCCATGGGATCTTAATGTTGACCTTTGCATTAAATCTCCCAGACACTTTCCTGAAGGCCAGCACTGGGCCTGTCAAACTTGCAAAGCATGCAGGACCCTCCTGGAATTCTGCATCTGTTTATGCCCATATGCTTGATCTTGCTCAAGCAAATGCTGACTGAAAACTGCTGGAGAGAAATATTTATTGTCCTCTACCCCAGCCACTGGAGATGGTCCTTCCCCACCCCGTGACCTGGAACTCAGACTTGTTTAGGCCAATGGGATGTAAGCAGTGTGTGGTGCAACCAGACTGAATGAGCCTGCAC
Source organism: Bison bison bison (assembly GCF_000754665.1). Classification (NCBI taxonomy): domain Eukaryota; kingdom Metazoa; phylum Chordata; class Mammalia; order Artiodactyla; family Bovidae; genus Bison; species Bison bison. The sequence goes on from NW_011494861.1 coordinate 4,310,620, forward strand.
CGCTGGGCTCTACTTCTTGGCCTCTGTGGTCATCAGGAGAGCTTCTCAAGAGTCTCTACTACCCCTTCTTCCTTGGGATGAACGCATAGAACAGAGCTCTGAGCCACATCAGGGAGCCCTAGATTCCAAAGCAAAGTCACCCAGTCAAGCCTGGTGGGAGCAACTGGCCCCCAGCCATCCTGCAGAAATGTGAGTGAGAACAAATGATTTGTGGCTGGAAGCTACTGTGTTTTAGGGTGGTTTGTTATGCAGCAACAGCCGACTGATGCAAGAGCCTACAGTGCGTGGAGCTCAAAGTAAAGTTAGAGTGAAAATAACTCCTGTGACAGGTCTACAGAGGAAGGGGTACATAGGAGAGCGTGCAATGGGAAGACAGAATCGGGTCGGATAGGATGAGAGCTGGGAGCTGGAGAAGAGGCAGAGGATGACTAGCAGGCAAGGAAGGAAAATCCAGGCAGAGAGGCCCTGGGACGATGCTTCACGCAGGTGGGAGCTTGAACTTGGAGGAGCTGCAGCAGGGAGTTGGAGGAGCCAGGAGAGATGGGGGAGGGGCCATTCATGTGGACTGAAGGGACAGGCAGAAGGCATACTGCCTAGAGCCTCGTGAGCACGTTAATTATTCCGATACACATTTTGCATATATCACTTCCACTGCTGAGTGGGAATCAGATTGGAGGAAAACAATCAAGCAAGGTAAAATAATCATAGTTGAGCCATTAAACAAAGCCAGGGACCTTTAGTTGCTCCTCAAGGACTACAGATAATATGCTTAGCCATGTCCTTTGACATCGAAAAAGCAAAAGAGTTCCAAAAAAAGTCTGCTTTATTGACTATGCCAAAGCCTTTGACTGTGTGGATCACAACAAACTGTGGCAAATTCTTAAGGAGATGGGAATACCAGACCCCCTGACCTGCCTCCTGAGAAACTGTATGGAGGCCAAGAAGCAACCCTTAGAAGTGGACGTAAAACAACAGACCAGTTCTAAATCGGGAAAGAAGCACGTCAAGGCTGTATACTGTCACCCTGCTTACTTAACATATGCACAGTACATCATGAGAAACGCTGGGCTAGACGAAGCACAAGCTGGAATCAAGACTGCCGAGAGAAATATCAGTAACCGCAGATGACACCACCCTTAAGGCAGAAAGCGGAAAAAGAACTGAAGAGCCTCTTGATGAAAGTGAAATAGGAGTGAAAAAGTTGGCTTAAAACTCAACATTCAGAAAACGAAGATCATGGCATCTGGTCCCATCACTTGATGGCAAATAGATGGGGAAACAGTGGAAACAGTGACAGACTTTATTTTGGGGGGCTCCAAAATCACTGCAGATGGTGACTGCAGCCATGAAATTAAAAGACGCTTGCTCCTTGGAAGAAAAGTTATGACCAACCTAGACAGCATATTAAAAAGCAGAGACATTACTTTGCCAACAAAGGTCCATCTAGTCGAAGCTATGGTTTTTCCAGTAGTCATGTATGGATGTGAGAGTTGGACTATAAAGAAAGCTGAGCACAGAAGAATTGATGCTTTTGAACTGTGGTGTTGGAGAAGACTCTTGAGAGTCCCTTGGACAGCAAGGAGATCCAACCAGTCCAACTTAAAGGAAATCAGTCCTGGATATTCATTGGAAGGACTGATGCTAAAACTGAAACTCCAATACTTTGGCCACCTGATGCAAAGAACTGACTCATTTGAAAAGACCCTGATGTTGGGAAAGATTGAAGGCAGGAAGAGAAGGGGACGACAGAGGATAAGATAGTTGGATGGCATCACCAACTCAATGGACATGAGTTTGAGTAAACTCCAGGAGTTGGTGATGGACAGGGAGGCCTGGTGTGCTGCAGTCCATGGGGTCGCAAAAAGTCAGACGTGACTGAGCGGCTAAACTGAACTGAGCTGAACCTTTGAGCTATTTTGCAGATACTAAAACCCCCACCATGACCTTCCCTGATGGAAAGTGAAAGTAAAAGTCACTCAGTCATGTCCAACTCTTTGTGACCCCCATGGACTATAGCCCACCAGGCTCCTCTGTCCATGGAATTCTCCAGGCAAGAATACTGGAGTGGGAAGCCATTCCCTTCTCCAGGGGATCTTCCTAACACAGGGATCAAACCCAGGCTCCTGCACTGCAGGCAAATTCTTTACCATCTGAGACACCAGGGAAGCCCTCCTCGACGGCTCAGCAGGTTAAGAATCCACTTGCAATGCAGGAGACCCAGAAGACTCGGCTTCAGTCCCTGGGCTAAGAAGATCCCCTGGTGGAGAAAATGGCAACCCATTCCTGTATTCTTGCCTGAAAAATCCCATGGACAGAGGAGCCTGGCGGGCTACAGTCCTAAGGGTGGCAAAGAGTTGGGCAGGACTGAGTAAGCACACGCAAAACCCACAGCAGGTGGAAGATAACTATATACTGCCCATAAGCATGCAGACCCCAGGCTGGTTGGAACCAGAAGGTTAATGATGCTGACTCCCACTTACCTCACCACTCACCAATCACAACCAATCAGAAGAATGTCCACAAACTGATCACAACCCCTCTCCCCTCCCCTATCTTTTTCTGGGTCTTCATTGCTTTGCCCTAGCTTTCTCTAGTTGTGGCAAGTGGGAGCTACTCTCCACCACAGTGCACGGGCTTCTCATTGCCATGGCTTCTCTCGTGGTGGAGCACAGGCTCTAGGGTGGGCAGCTTAGTTGCTCCGAGGCATGTGTAATCTTTCCGGACCAGGGACCAAACTCGTGACCCCTTCATTGGCAGGCAGATTCTCATCCACTGTGCCACCAAGGAAGTCTCACTCCAACTCTTTGTGACCCCATGGACTATAGCCCACCAGGCTCCTCTGTCCTGTCTTCTTAAAAAAACCTTTCCCTGAAAGCTTTTGGGGAATTCAGGCCTTTTATGCACCAGCTGCCTAGACTCCTTGCTTGGTGCCTGCAATAAACACTGAACTGTCCTTCACCACAACCCAGGAGCAGTAGACTGGCTTTACTGTGAGTGGGTGCGTGAACTCAAGCTTGGTTTGGTAACAGTGGAAACACTGCTTCTTTCACCAGCTCCCAGGGCACTGGCGACCAAGCTTTTCCTCCAAAGACGAGAAACTAGAGGGATCTTTCTGGGAAAAACTAAACCGTCCAAGAGCAAAGACCTATAGATTCTCACAGTTGAGGGCCCTCAACAAACAAGTGCACTCCACCCGTGGATAAGCACCACTCCCACCCTCCCATGCCCCTACTCAGGCTTCTCATCGCAGTGGTGGCTTCTCTTGCTGCATTGTGGCATTTGGGCTCTAGAGCACGGGCCCAGTAGTTGTGGAGAAAGGGCTTAGTTGCCCAAGGCATGTGGAGTCTCCCTGGACTGGGGTCGAACCCATGCCCCCTGTATGGGGAGGCAGATTCCCAACCTCTGGACTGTCAGGTTAAGTCTCTCCATCCACTTTCTAAGCCTCTCTTTCAAAGGTGAAGGGGAGCCAAGGATGGCAGATATTTGAGCAGAGCCTCCAAGCTGATCAAGATAGGTGAGATTATGATGGTACCAGTTCCCCAGAGCTCAGAGTTTTGACTTATCATCCACACTCCAAATTCATCTCACATATAGGGAAGCCCTGCCTCCTCTTCACTCAGGGACCCAGACTAGCAGCATCTGCATCATCTGTGAGCTGCTATAGCAAAGAGAAGGTACGACCTTCCCTAACAACTCTCTACTTTTACTAATAATTTTGCTGTTGTTTTTCAGTGACCTGAAACTCACAGGAAAGTTGCAAGAACAATGTAAAGAATTTTTTTCCTTGGACTTCCCTGGTGGTACAGTGGATAAGAATCTGCCTGCCAAGGAAGGGGACACGGGTTTAATCCCTGGTCCAGGAAGATTCCACATGTTTCAGGGCAACAGCAGCATGCGCTGTAATCCCATGCACCACAATTGAGCCCATGTGCTGCGACCGCTGAAGCCTGTGCCCCAGCAAGAGAAGCCACTGCAGTGAGAAGCCCATGCACCTCAACTGGAGAGTAGCCTCCACTTGCTGCAACTAGAGAAAGCCCTCAAAGAGAAAGCAGCAATGAAGACCCAGCCAAACAAAAATAATAAAATAAATAATAATTTAAAATTCTTGAATGACTTGAGAGTTCTGACATGATCCCTCAACATCCCCCAAAACAAGGCTACTCCCGTACCTAAGCACAATACATCCCTTCAAATCAGGAGCCTCACTTTGGGATGTGAACATATCTAATCCTCAGACCCTACGAGTTCTGCCAGTCGTCCCAATAAAGGCCTTCAGAGCAGAAAGACCCATTCCACAATTGCGTGCCACCGTTGGTGCCTGTCCTTTCCTACACGGCGAGCTGTTCCGGGCTCATTTTATACTTGCCCTGCTACAGCCATGTTCCCAAGGAGCCCTGATTCCTCTTGCTGGAGAGGAAGATTTAGAAGTCAGGACCTGGGTGTTCCTTCTCACGGCCCTTGCCCGTGGTGGACTCTTGTTCGGGGAGTAACCAGGCAGGGTTGGAGCTGAGGCCACAAGGCTCCAGAAGCGGGACTGGTGGATGCCTGTGTTGAGGGGAGTCACAGTTTTCTCGGGGATTTGAGGGAAGAATTAGTGATAGAAAATTAAAAGACAAGGCAATAATTAACCACAGGAAAAACAGAGCAAAACACACACCAGAAAAGAAATTTAATCATAGTATACTATGTGGCTCGGCTATAAATGATATTTAGATGTATGTGTATGTATGTGTGTTTAGTCACTCAGTCATGTCAGATTCTTTGTGACTCCACAGACTGTAGCCCACCAGGCTGTTCATGGAATTCTCCAGGCAAGAACACTGCAGTGGGTTGCCATTTCCTTCTCCAGGGGATCTTCCCAATCCAGGGGATCTTCCCAATCCAGGGGTCGAACTCTGGTCTCCTGCATTGCAGGCAGATTCTTTACCATTGGAGCCACCAGATAGGTCCTTACAATAAACACAATAAATGTTTATTTAATCAAAATGGTGGGGACTCCCCTGGTGATCCAATGGTTAAGAATCTACTAGCAATGCAGAGGACTTGGCTTGGATCTCTGATCAGGGAACTAAAATCCCACATGATGCAGGACAACAAAGCCTGTGCACCACAACTCCCAAGCCTGTGTGCTCGTGCTGCAAGTAGAGAAGCCCAAATGCCACAACTAGAGAGAAGCTCCCAAGTGCCGCAAATAAAGCCTGAGTGCTGCCGTGAAGACCCAGCACAGCCAAAAATTAAAAAAAATAAAAACATAGTGATGTAACTATCTTATGAAGTTGGAAGGAGTGTGGATTTTTATCTCTCATGAAAGGATGTTAATAAATGATGTTGACGGCCAACACTTATTGAGAGATTATTTCATGCCAGGCCCAAAGTACATGTGTAAATTATCTACTCCTTACATGAGCCCCATGGGACAGGTATTACTATCCCACATTATAATAAGAAATCTGAGGCATGATGAGATAAATAACTTATTCATTCTTGTGCTACTAGTAAGTGGCAGAGTCTAGATTTGAACCCAAGTAATCTGGCTCAAAAGTCAGCATCTTAGCCATTATTCGATATGGTTTCTTACATTTGGATGATGTCATAGTGAAAAAATAAACAAGCTGTTGAGAAATACAGCTATGAATATCAGAAGAAATAGCTAAAAAAGAATTGTAAGTAGCCACCTCTTGGGTATAGCAACTGGGCGTAGGGAGGGGTGGGACAGGAAATTGCTGGGGAATTTTGCTTTACTTGTTTTACTTTACTCTGAAATGTTAAAAACTACTTGCGTGCGCTATTTTGATTAAAACACAAATCGAGTCCAAAAAAGGAGCTTCAAATGGTACGAAGGGATCCCCCGTCCCCTCTCCCCAAGGCATCCCGCTGGCCAGCTTCCTGTGTTTACCCAGACCTATCTGTGCTCTGACCTGGGGGCCATACTCCTCCACACATGGTTCTCCCTTCACTCCTCTCTTGGAGACGGTCCAGTCTGAGCACAAGCATCTCTCTCGAGTGTTCCATGGTGGCTCAGAATTCAGACAGGTATCCTGTCTGGAGGGGGCCCTGGGACAGCTCTTCCCCATGTGCTGAGGACCCACCTGAGCCAGCCACCGAGACATGGGAGCGGGGCTGTCAGGCCCAGGCAGAGCATAGAGCCCCGGGGTCTGAGCCAGAGGGAGAGCTCCTGCCCGGCCACCAGGTGCCTGGAGGATCTAAAGGAGACCAGGTCAGTAAGCCAGGTGTCCCGGGGCATCAGGGGTCGTTTATGACTTCATCCTGTGATTTCTAGGTCACAGAGATGCCCAGAGCCTCTGGACTTATGGTGCTTTGGACATTGGATCTGTGACTTTCCTGATGGTCCAGTGGCTAAGACCCCATGCTCCCGTTTCAGGCGGTGTGGGTTCCATCCTTGGTCAGGAAACTAGATCCCACATGACGCAACTCAGGGTTTGAATGCTGCAACGAAAAACACTGCATGCCGAAAGAAACTAAGACTTGGTGCAGGCAAATAAATGTTTTTTTAAAATGTCAGGCCCTCCCACCCTGCCCCAGGAATCTGCCCTCAGGAGTGGGCGAGTCCCTCCCTGTCCTCCACCCTGGCCTCGCTCCATCTCCCAGACCGCCATAGCTGCTCAGTGTCGGGGAAGCTGAGTCTGGGTGAGGTCTCCAGGGTGCCCACTCACTACCCAGGAGGAGGAGGACTGGGGTGGAGTGAGCTGAATTTTATT
>NW_011494861.1:4317438-4317687 GCF_000754665.1 Bison bison bison
CCATGGACTGTAACTTGCCAGGCTCCTCTGTCCGTGGAATGTTCCAGGCAAGAATACTGGAGTGGGTTGGCATTTGCTACTCCAGGGGAGAAGGGAATGGTTACCCACTCCAATATTCTTGCCTGGAGAATTCCACGCACAGAGGAGCCTGGCAGGCTATGGTACTTTCACTTTCTCTCCAGGGGATCTTTCCGACCCAGGGATTGAACTGGTGTTTCCTGCATTGGCAGGTGGATTCTTTACCGCCTG
>NW_011494861.1:4317787-4322259 GCF_000754665.1 Bison bison bison
ACCCTGGGGTGGAGTGAGCTGAATTTCCTTTCTATTTAAAGAAAAAAACCCAAGTCAATATTTTTAGGTGCCCGCTAAGAAGCTGCTTCCTCTGAACAGGGTCTTCGTCTGCCATGTGGCGGGGAGGTGACTGACCCAGCCTGCAAGTTAGGATTGGAGGGGGGAGGAAGGGGGGAAAGTGGGGGGAGCCTGCTTCCTGGGCTGGTGCAGTTCAGTTCAGTTCAGCCGCTCAGTCGTGTCCGACCCCATGGACTGCAGCACTCCAGGCTTCCTGGACAGATGCTAACATCTGGTTTCAAGTGAAGGGTCTGTTTTTTTCCTACTCAGCCAGTAGGTTTGCCTGAAGCTCCACAAGGAACTTGCCGGAAATTGGTGGCAACTTGAACCCAGGCTCCTTCTGGCCTCTGGATTTCATTCTGATACCAGCCCCCCCAGGCAGCTGGCGTGTACCAAGAGCGGGCTGAGCTCTGTCTGGAAGCCGTATCTGAGAGACTCTGCTGCGGATGCCTGAAGCCACATGTGGGATTGTCAACCTGTGGTGGTTTCTCTCTGCCCGACAGGGACAGTTGCAAGAATGTTCCCCAATGACTCTGTAACTTGTGCCTGTGTGGAGTGAGCGCATGCTCCATCATGTCCGACTCTTTTCAGCCCCATGGACTGTAACCCACCAGGCTCCTCTAGTCCATAGGATTCTCCAGGCAAGAATACTGGAGTGGGTTGGCATTTGCTACTCCAGGGGAGAAGGGAATGGTTACCCACTCCAATATTCTTGCCTGGAGAATTCCACGCACAGAGGAGCCTGGCAGGCTATGGTACTTTCACTTTCTCTCCAGGGGATCTTTCCGACCCAGGGATTGAACTGGTGTTTCCTGCATTGGCAGGGGGATTCTTTACCGCTGAACCATCTGGGAAGCCCTGTGCATGTGTGGAGGTCCCCTCTGTCCCCCAGAGCAGCTGGGAAGGACAGCTAAGACCCAAGAGAGAAGATCCGTCTCCCCTTAGGGGCTTCTAGGTTCTGGGTGATCCCCGGGAGGTGGAGCTGAAGCCTGGGCACGTTGGCAAGTGCAGGAGGAAGGACTAACTGCTGGACGGACAGCTTTGCTGGTAAATCGGCCTCCCCAGCCACACTCTCGAAGATTCTGCACTTCCAAGGGGCTTCCAGGTCATCAGTAGGCCCCTGGGGAGGGAGACCTGGGAGTCACATCCCATCAGGGCTGCCAGGACCCGAGAGAGAACTGTGGTGCCCTATACCAAGGTCACAGGTGTGAAGCCCTGTACCAAGGTCACAGGATAAAAATCTCTGGGACTGACCAAGCTCCATAGCAACTCTTGTCATGAGCCTCTAGATCTAAACCAGCCAGTTCCCTGATCCCACATTAGGTAAAATATCCACCCTGTAGCATCCTAACCAATTACTTAATGCCACCATTCCAGTAGGAATTTCTCTATCTTGAAGCTCTGAAAATTTGGCTACTAGCCTGTGAAAAGATTCGACTCTCCCTTGAGTGGGCCTGCTGTTCTAACAGCGTCTCCCACTCTAATAAACTCTGTTCGCCTCTCATTCTGCCTCATGTCTGGAAATTCTTTTCTAGCCTGCGCACGGACCACGACAGGAACCATCCTCTGGGGTTCTGGCAGCTCCAGTGCCCTCTGCTTGTGGACCATGAAACCAAGGCCAGCGCACGGGAGGGCCTGAGCCGAGACCCACAGCAGCCTTTCCTGACCTCCGCACCCGGCCAGGCTCTCCCATCGCCTGAGCCTCGTCTCTTCCACCACCAGATGGGAAGCCCTGAGGAAGGTTCCGTCCCACCCGAAGCCCGTCGCACAGTGCCTGGCACACAGTAGGTGCTCAGCAAACATGGAGGGTGGGTGGGTGTGACATCAGCAGTGTTTCCTCAACACCTAATTTGAGGCTCCCCACTTGTGGAGTGTTTCCTGGCCCCCTGGCCTGTTCCCCAAAGCCCCAGAACTGCCGCCTCTTGTGAACTCCTGCTGGTCCCGCCCCAGGTCAGCACTTGAGAGCCTGCTTTGTGTAAGACGAAGGCCCCAGCACCCGAGTGACCCCTACTGTGTGATGAATGGGTGTGATGGGGGACACACTGCCTGCTCTCGCTGGAGCCCGTGCCTCTGGCCATGGGTCTCTCCTGAAGGGCCCAGGAAACCACATGAAACCCAGGTTCAGGGCCTCCTCACCTGAAAGCTGGGTTGAGTCTCCCAGTCAGCAGAAGAGACGGAAGTTCACAGTGGTAAAACTGGGCTGTCACTCTGCCCCTGAGCATCAGGGCTGGGATCTGAACCCAGATGTTTCTGACTCCAGAACCCAACCCTTAAGCCCATAGTGTGCTGTCTCTTCCCAGGGGACCCTGGAGAGGCCCAGGACGGTAGGATCTGCCTACTTGCTCCCAGCATACTACCGAGGGGCGGAAACCATACCACAGGCTACGTTACACACCCTTGCTGTTTGGACAGGCCTCGGGCCCTGAAGGAAATCACTCTTGGCAGGAGCACCTCCCGAGGGGAGCTGCTGTGTGGGCAGAGTCGGAGCCGGGACCTCTTGGAGCCAGTCCTCTCTGCTGATCCAAAACACAGGTCCACACAACCTCACGCAACGTCCTGAGGCAGTACTGACTCAGTCAACAAGCACTTAAAGGGCGCCAACTGTTTACAAGGCCATGGAGATGAGTAGTTGACCCTTGCTGGGCTAGTGAGGAGGTTATGTGTGTGCGCGCTCAGTCATGTTTGACTCTGTGACCCCATAGGCTGTATCCTGCTAGACTCCTCTGTCCGTGGGATTCTCCAAGCAAGAATACTGAAGTGGGTTGCAATTTCTTCCTCCAGGGGATCTTCCCAATCCAGGGATCGAACCCATGTCTCCTGCATTGGCAGGTAGATTCTTTACCACTGAGCCACCAGGGAAGCCCACTGGGGAGGGCCCATCACAGGACAGATCACATGCTGGTGTGGAAGAGGGGACCCTGCCTGCCTTGTTCACATCTGGGTCCCCAGCATTCACCACAGTGATGAGTTGTGTGTGGGATAAATGGATGGATGACGGATGATGGATGGATGACTGCAGGGCCGGGTGGTCTGGGTGATACCGGTCTCGCTGAGCCTTCACACCACAGCCAGACCCGGCTGGACCCCTCTCCAGTTAGAAGCTGCCTTGATGACCCCACTATTCCAGGAAATAATGCTCCAGATTTCCTCCCCAAATCAGCCTGACCACCATGAGATATCTTTGGAGTCTCGTGCTTTATATTGGGAAGGGATGGAATTTTACTTTCTGCTCTAGATTTGTTTTAGCATAAAAATATTTTCCTTCAACTCCTGGAGCGCAGATTTTGTCCTAGGAGGTGGTGCTGTTTGTCCTGTGGTTCAAGTTCTCCCAACTCTGTGTAGTGACGTTTTCGAGAAATCTGAAAAGCTGAGATCGACCTGGGGTAATGTCCACATTTCTTGGCTGGCCTTCAAGGCCCAAAGGTCTGGCCTCTGTTGCCTCTGCTGCCCACAGTGGTCACTTGGACTGTCACCCTCGATAGCACAGGACTCTGTGTGGCCCCCCCGAACCCAATTCAGGTTGCTTCATCTGAACTTGTACTAACCCTCAGGATTCAACTCGGCACCTCCTCCTCCAAGAAGCCCTCCTGGCTCTGCCATGGTCTCCATCATGTCTCTCATCAGACTTCCAGTGTAGTGTTAGAATAATCTGTCCACTATACAATGCAGCGGCTGACAAAAATCCAATCCATATTATCTTAAGTTGGAAAAAGAGGTGGGATGGATTGGTTCACAACACTGGGAAGACACGGGTGGAGCAAGCCTGGGGGTGACGGGGATGCTTGGAACTCCGTGCCTCTTGTTTAAGTGGCTTCTTTCTCTGAGACAGGAGGCCTGGCTGCCTGCTCCCCAGGCAAACACACCAACAGCTCTGAGTCACAGGAAAAACACTCTTTTCCACCAGCTCCAGGTAGAAAATTCCAGGGAAAATGTATCAGTCCAGGCACCAGCCCAGTCCAAGCTCACACAAACTAAGACTAATTTGAGGAGAGCTGCAAAGGGGGCTCTTTACAGACACCTGGGTCTACGAGGGGGCAGTACTGCTTTCGGACCGGGTGGAGGGCTGACTCCACCCCTAGACCTGAAGAGCTGGTGCCAGGGAACAAGCGCTAGAACCTCAAGGGGGAGAGACACGCGGGGAGTCTGGCTGCACAAGCACTGTGACCTTCCTTTAAGGACACGGCCAGCCCAGGGGACCCTTCACAGCTGGGGTAATAAATTTCTCTGTCGCTCCTGTTCCACTGATGGATCCAGCTGGAGCCGGGGGGCCTAGGGAGCATAAGATGCAGTCCATGCAACCTCCTGGGGCCCAGACCAGGGTGGGGGTGGAGAAGGATGCAGAGGTGGGCAAACAGAAGACCCTTCGTGTATCACCTCCTCTCCCTGGACCTCTCCGGGGTGGGGGAGGGGGCCTG
>NW_011494861.1:4322489-4334945 GCF_000754665.1 Bison bison bison
AAAGGGAGAGGGAGGTGAACCCCATAGTGTTAAGCCCACTCAGCACCCCAGGCCTCAGGCCAGGGCCTGCCACGGGCCTCCTCTCTCCAGGGCTCAACACTGAAAACTAAATGTTGAAACAGATAAAAGAGGATGTTGCAAAGCCTGGTGCCCACGCCTGCTAGGCTGTGTTCAGCTGCCTCCCAGGCAGTGAACGAGGCCCCAGGTCCCAGCCTGGAGTGCAGGTGAAGCAGGCAGAGGGCATCCCTGCAGGGAGCTGCTGGGTAGATTCTGGGGGTCTGGAGAGGGAGGGGGCAAGGAGGACTAGACACTGTGGAGGAGAGAAGAGACAGGCTACAAGACTCCCTTTTTAGGAAAAATGGAGCCTATTTATGAGTCACCAGGCCATCCCAGGGCAGAGGCTGTGACACGGGCAGACCATGCAGACACGACCCTCAGAGGGGAGGCTGCAGTGGGCCCTGGGCCCCAAACTGCCTCCGGGGTTGCCTGAGGTCCAGCCCAGGGACCGTCCCGCCGAGGGTGACTAGCGTATGGCACCTGCAGCCACTCACAGCTCATCTGTTCAGTTCAACCAGCTTGGACAGCAGCTCAGATTCAAGAGCTGGCCTGAATCTATAAGCCGATTGCATGTGTCTCCTCTCTCTAACCTGACTGTCACATATAGGAACCAGGATCAGGTCTTCCTTGACTTTTGTCCACTTCACGTAGCACAATGCTGCACATAGTAGGTGCTCAGCAAATGACTGATTAAGAACTCATGAATGTTCTCTTTGGACAACGAAAACTGCTTAGAAATAGTAAAGAAAGTTAAAGAGAGACCATAAGCTCACAAGCTGGAATCAAGATTGCCGGGAGAAATAGCAATAACCTCAGATATGCAGATGACACCACCCTTATGGCAGAAAGTGAAGAGGAACTAAAAAGCCTCTTGATGAAAGTGAAAGAGGAGAGTGAAAAAGTTGGCTTAAAGCTCAACATTCAGAAAACGAAGATCATGGCATCTGGTCCCATCACTTCATGGGAAATAGAGGGGGAAACAGTGGAAACACTGGAAACAGTGTCAGACTTTATTTTTTGGGGCTCCAAAATCACCGCAGATGGTGACTGCAGCCATGAAATTAAAAGACGCTTCCTCCTTGGAAGAAAAGTTATGACCAACCTAGATAGCATATTCAAAAGCAGAGACATTACTTTGCCAACAAAGGTCCGTCTAGTCAAGGCTATGGTTTTTCCTGTGGTCATGTACGGATGTGAGAGTTGGACTGTGAAGAAGGCTGAGTGCGGAAAAATTGATGCTTTTGAACTGTGGTGTTGGAGAAGACTCTTGAGAGTCCCTTGGACTTCAAGGAGATCCAACCAGTCCATCCTAAAGGAGATCAGCCCTGGGATTTCTTTGGAAGGAATGATGCTAAAACTGAAACCCCAGTACTTTGGCCACCTCATGTGAAGAGTTGACTCATTGGAAAAGACTCTGATGCTGGGAGGGATTGGGGGCATGAGGAAAAGGGGACGACAGAGGATGAGATGGCTGGATGGCATCACCGACTCGATGGACATGAGTTTGGGTAAACTCCGGGATTTGGTGATGGACAGGGAGGCCTGGCGTGCTTCGATTCATGGAGTTGCAAAGAGTCGGACACGACTGAGCGACTGAACTGAACTGAACTGATAAGCTCTGCTCTAATGCAGGATATTTTCTGTAGCACTTATCTAAGAGTGGTTACAACTCATACATATCAGAGATTGTCTTCAATTTAAAATAATAAAAGTGTCTTTTAATAATAAAAAACAAAATTCAAGAGCTGGGCAACTGCACCTCTGCTGTCTCTGGTGTCTACTCCACCTTTTAGGATTTTGTGAAAACCTTCCATGGCAGCCCATGAAGTCATAATATTTGCAAGGAATCAAACCACGGCTAAGACTGGGGAGGCTGTGGTGGCCCTGGAATTTTTGAGGCACTAGGAGTAATTTTAGCATTTGCTGTGGGGGTGGGGGGGCAAGTAGAGCACTCTGGTCAGGTTTATTTTCAGGAGTGAGGGGACACCCGTGGACACGCCCTCTCGCCTCACCTTCTAACTTTGCTCCCGAACACAGGTGGGCGGCGGAGCGGATGGCCTGCAAAACTGGTTGTAAACACAACCCTCGGCTTGGGTTTCTTGGGGGATGACTTGCTTCTGAAATAGCTTGATGATTAGAAAAACTTTTGGGTGGATGTTCCCTCTCCAGAACACAGAATAACAACTGCTAAAGTGGTTATTTCTGTTCACTAGGCGGCCCTGATTTCTAAGGCCTGGGGAGCACCAGGTGAAAAGTCTGAAGCTCTCCAACGTGCTTTCAGCTCGAGTGGAGGGCCACGTGGGTCTGGGTGCAGCTGTTTCTCCTTTTGGGAAAGATCCTCGTGCTGATCACAACACCCCAGGGATGGACATCTCGCCCCCCCACCCCACCCCCACCACCCAACCTCATCCAGGGATCAGTCCAGAGCTGGGTGCTACCTGAATTCCCATGAGCAGGGGCTTTGGGGCAGGGGTCTGATTAGACAGGGGAGCACAGGATTTGATGGTCAGTGGTTAAGGGGGCTTCCTCAGTGGCTCAGCAGTCAAGAATCTGCCTATGAATGCAAGAGACACAGGTTTGATCCCGGGGTCAGGAAGATACCCTGGAGAAGGAAATGGCAGCCCACTCCAGTACTCTGGCTTGGGAAATCCCACAGGCTAAAGTTCACGGGGTTGCGAAAGAGTTGAACATGACTTAGCAACTAAACAACAACCACCACCACAACCAGGGGTAAGAATCTGCCTGCCCAAGCAGGGGACACAGGTTCGATCCCTGATCCAGGAATACCCCACGTGCTGCCAAGCAACTAAGTCTGTGAGACATAACTACTGACCCCACATGCTCTACAGCCTGTGCTCTGCGACAAAAGAAGCCACTGGAATGAGAAGCCCGAGCACCGCTAGAGAGTAGCCCTCGCTTGCTGCAACTAAAGAACAGCCCTCGCGTTGCCACAAAGACCAGAGCAGCCACACACACACACACACACACACACACACACACACAATTACCAAAAAGGGGCATGTAGTCCTTGCCTTGAGGCTACATCGATTGCACAGCACTTGACAAACATTGAGAAAACCCCAACTGTTCATATCCAAGAATCTACGGGGTGCTCCGATGAGGCGGAGGGACGTGAGTGGGCCCTCCAGGCACCTCCTGGTGCTGACACCACAGTGACCCTTGCTGGACCCAATAAAGTCCTCCCTAGGGTGTCCCAGGCAGAGCCATGAGCCCTAGGTTCTCTCTCCCCTGGGCATCCCAGGTCACTGAGATGCTGTGAGCTGTTGGCAGCCACGATCCCTCACAGGAAAGGTCATGTATCAAGGCAGGAACGAGGCCACCATGCACAGTAGAGTCGCCAGATGAAACACAGGACACCCTGGGAAATCTGCGTTTCCTGTGTGCATGTGCGTTTAGTTGCTAAGTCATGTCTGACTCTTTGCGACCCACATGGACTGTGGCCTGCCAGGCTCCTCTGTCCATGGGATTTCCCACAAGAATAGAGGAATGGATTCCCATTTCCTTCTCCAGGGGATCTTCCTGACCCAAGGATCACACCCACATCTCCTGCATTGGCAGGTGGATTCTTTACCACTGAGCCACCTGCATTTCAAGTGAACAAGAATAATGTCTAAGTCCATCCCAAATGTTCCCTGGGACATACTGCTACTAAAATGACACTCGGGGACCTCCCTGGTGGTCCAGGGGCCCAACTCTGCACTCCAATGCAAGAAGCCTGGGTTTGATTCCTGGTCAAGGAACTAGATTCTGCATGTCACAACTAAGACTCAATGCAGCCAAATAAATATTAAAAAAAAAAATCTTTAACAGTCAACTAGCAATTAAAAACATTTTTAAAAATAAAATGGTTATTTGTTCTTTACCTGAAACACAAACTTCCCTGGGTGTCCTGTGGATCTATTTGCTAAATCTGGCAGCCCCAATGAAAGAGGAGCCTAACGGCTTACTGGTGACATTGGCTGACTTCCCTGACTTCGGTCCCACTGAATGTGCCCCACCCTGGCCCTTCCGAAGAGTGGAGCCAGGATATCCTTCTTTCAGATCTAGTTTGAGTTGGGTTTCTGTCACTTGCAACCGAAGGAGTCTGGGTTAAAATAGAGATAACTTAAATGTTCAACAGCAGAGGAGGGGACATGCTTCCAGGAGGCTTCCCGTCAGTGGATCTCACACTTGTGTGGAAACCAAGATTGAAGACCACGGGGATGCGTGGAGAAGGCTCACAATGAAGTAAACTAAAAAATAAAGGCTACAAAACCGTGTGACACAGAGATAGAGCATCTACCTGAGAGAGGGAGGTTGCTGAACATGAAAACTACTAGGTGGGGTGGCAGGCACTGCAGACAACTTCCTGTTTTTCACTTTTTTGGCCATGCTGTGCAACATGCAGGATCTTAGTTCTCTGACCAGGGATGGAATTTGTGCCCCTTGCAGTGGGAAGCAAGGAGTCGTAACCCCTGGACCCACAGGGAAGTCCCTTAATGGTGTCTTTTTTATACATAAATGAAAATCCAAATGAGAAAATTCAGTTTTTCCAATGTGCCTCCCCTCTCGATTGGAAGTGAGAATGGGGACAGACCTCAGCTTTGGGGTCCCCCCAGTAATGAGGGACGGGGGATCCTGGTGGGCTGCCATCTGTGGGGTTGCACAGAGTCAGACACGACTGCAGCGACTTAGCAGCAGCAGCAGTAATGACAATCACAAAGAGAATCAAGGAAGATGAGGAGACAGCAGTGAAAGCCAGGTCCCCCAACCCCAGCCAGGTCCCCCGACCCCAGACTCTGTCCTGGCCCCCCGATTTGGTGGTAGCCGACAGGTCTTGACAACAGTTACCTCTTGACCGTCAGTGAAATGAGGTCTCCTGCCCGGGCTGTGGTGGCCAATGCTGTGGAAGTGGACTCTTAGCGGTGTGTGGCAGCCACCTTGAGGTGTGGCTGTGTCCAGTGGATCAGAGGTGACCTTGGAGACCACTTATAACAGAATGTGGGGCTAGAAGTGACTGGAAGGCTACTGAGAAGTCTGCTAGTGAAGAGGACGTGGATGAGAAAGAGGAACTTGAAGAGGGGTGGACAGTGGACCTCCCAAATAAAGGGCAGATGGAAGGGTCAAGAACACGATGAGCAGAGGCTCAGTGAGGACGTGAGCTTCGGGTCACCTCTGCTAATATTGCTCTGCTAACACTTCTGCAGTGGAGGGGACTGGACTGCAGTGATTTAACATTCATTTGTGTACTTTTTGGCAATGTATGAATTCACTTATAATGAGTATGCATTATTTTACCAAAATACTGATGCTTCCAGAGGTGCCCCGACCAACACCCACCTCAGACATCACAGTGAATGCCCTCCAGGCGAGGCCTGCTCCAAGAGTGATCCGCCAGGTAGGCTGATGGGAAGATGACGTCCCTCAGGCTGCTTATGAACTTAGGAAACCCAGTTGTCTTGCCCCTCACTGTCTCTCCCAGGAGCCCAAGGGACCCTCAGGCAAGTGGGGACCGGCTGGCTGCTCAGATCCACCTGTGATAGGTGTGGGGTAACTGGGTCTGCCTTGCCACACCCCCTCTGAGCACACACACGGCCCATCACACTCCGTCTCCCAGAAAAAATAAAGGGCAGGGATTTGGGGGAAACAATTTTATTGTTTAAAAAA
This sequence comes from Bison bison bison, assembly GCF_000754665.1. Lineage (NCBI taxonomy): Eukaryota > Metazoa > Chordata > Mammalia > Artiodactyla > Bovidae > Bison > Bison bison. The sequence goes on from NW_011494861.1 coordinate 4,328,214, forward strand.
TAGATGGTACATTTGACATACAAAAAAGGCATTTTAAAAACTCTGATCTGAATATGTCTCATTGTCAGAGGCATCGTTAAGTGTCCAGTGTTTCCATAAAAGCCAGGAGCAGTTGCTCTTTCTGCAGAAAGGTGTGGCATGTTCACGCCATTGGCCGGGGTGGGGGGTGGGGGGGCAGAGGGGGGGTCATGGTCATGGTCTTCCACCACCTGGGGGAACAGACAGTCCCTCCAACCTAACAGCTTGCTTGTCTCTCTTCCCTCCCAACAGAAATCCTGTTTGGATTTCTGTTTCTCTGCACGGGACAGAATGCATGGACATAACCCAGATTGCAACACACCATGATTTCAGAGCCCACACCCCCCATCCAGGGGGAGCCCCATCCAGGGCTCTTCCTGGCAACAGCTGCTAAACACAGCACCAAGAAGTCTGGAAACCTTCACTCGGGCTCGGGAAGCGGTGGCTGTTGGAGCCGGCGTAGGCCCCGTGATGCCTGCTCTCACCCCGTCCTTCCAAACCAAGGAGGGGTGGGGCAGACTGTGCAGGTCGTGTCTCAGAGATACACCTTCAGCCTTGACTACCAGCTTCTCCAGGGTCCTTCCTCTTATACGCAAGTACCTCACACCACTTATAACGACCTTTCTAGACGTCCGTGGGGTACAGCTAAGGACCCAAACTGATGAACATACGTAGTTCTGTTTACACTTCTGTTTCTAAAGCTACCAGTCGCTCAACCATATTCCATGTGACTTTCAGTAAATGGAAATGTATTTATCCCTTCCCATGCCAGAGGGACAGAAAAGATGCAGAGATTTCCTTTAGAACACCTGAGAGCAAGGGAAAGACTATCACGAATAAAGAACCACCAAGAATAAAAGCAGCATACTTAATCGAGATCTCCACCCCTCCCCATCTATGGGTCCCATGCAGTTACAGCACTGGCGTCTGCTTTACAAAAGAGATGAGCTCCTGAAAGTTGGCTGGAGAGGACAGTTCATCAAAGGGATCATTCCCCCCAACTCCTCCAGCTCGCTGTAAGGTCAGAAGTGCCTCCTCTAGTCTCAGGCTACTTTTCTCTTGTGCTGACAGTGTTCGTGAGTGTGCACCTTGCTTTGCAATGAGCTGAGGAATCCTTAAGAGTTCCTCACTCTGGCCCCACCTGGAGTGCTGACAGCCAGAGGCCAGAAGCCTGAACCTCTGGACAGGGGTCCTGGGATGCCCTGGAAGATGCACATCTTCCAAGAACACAGGCTGGTGTGGGTCCCCATGGGCTTCCTCTGGTGAAGATGCCTGGCACTGGTAAGGCCTCTAGAGCAGGAAGAGCAGGAAGCGGGATTTTCATCTCACGTGGAGGAAACACAGTGTGCAGCAAAGGACCACAGAGGACACGCTGGTGCCCAGCTCCAATCTCCAGTGAGCAAGGGAAGATGGACCACAGAGGACATGCTGGTGCCCAGCTCCAACCTCCAAGTGAGCAAGGGAAGATGGACTCTGGACTGGCAGGCTGACGCCTATAGGTCAACGCAGGCCCATCAGCGGGGCACAGTGGGGGGACAGGTGAGGTTCTTGGAGGAATGAATCCATGACCTCAGTCAAAACACTCGGGGCCTCCTTGAGAGCTGACCTCACTGCAGATCCCTCCTGATGCTGTCCCTGGGCACAGACTAGCTGCCAAACAGGGATGAGGCTGGAGGACCCACCCTCTTCCTCATGGGAATCTCGACTGCCACGGCACAGCTGCAGCCTTGAGGGGAAGTGGGAGGTTCCCAGAGGGGAGGTGGGAGGGCTGGGAGAGGGATGCTCTTCAGTTCAGCGAATCGACAAGAGGGGGCGCGGATGGCCCCTACTGGGCCACACAGGCGGCCACCGCGAGACACAGCCGCCTCTCAAGCCTCGGCCCCGCTGAGTTTATCTTTTGTGGGGCGGGCAGGCACCAAGCTCGGGGACCTGCCACCACGGCCCCCTCACTCTTCTGTCACCACTGGCCTTTCCTGTGGCTTGTTCATTCTCAGACACAGACACACTGCCCGGCGTGGACTGAGGTCCGTGGGTCCCCGTCTGCTTAAGATAAAAATAGAGCTGGTAAAGCTGATGCAGAGGCTGCTTCTGTACGACTGTGTGTATTTTTGTCAAGAAAAAAAAAATCTGTTTCTGAAAACTGACTTGTAGGAAACCGCCCCTTAAGTTTCTGCGGAAGCGTCTCCCTCCCTTCTCAGCCACACTGTCTGGTTCTCTACACAAATGGGGAGGAGGAAGGTCCCAGACCGGGGAGACTGGGCCTGCAAGCTCTGGAACAAGAGCCCCCAAGGGAGTGTTCTGAAATCCCGCCTGCTGGCAGAGCCCGGGGTGTGCTGGTCCCCAGGAGGCCCAGGACTGGGAAGAAAGCACTGTCGGCAGAGGAACGAGAAGTGGGGCAGGAGGACAGGACTGTCCTAACTTGCGGTTGGCAGGAAACTTTGCTCCAGGAGCAACATCAGAATCTAGCTTATAGCAGCTGGGAAAGTCCCTAAATCTCTCCCTGCAGCAATTGGTGATAAACCTGCTTTGGAGAGGAGGATGTGAGCCGGCCTCCAAGAGGAGGGGCTGGCCTCCTTTCACAGGCCTGCAGGGCCACTCCAGCTGCCTGGGCTCCGTCTGGGAAACTCTGGGAGCCGCGCTGGGCTCCCTGGGAAGGAGGTGGTACCGCAGGATGGCTGGGAGCACATGTCTACAACTCTGCGGCCCACATCCAATTTAGAACTGGCCTATTGTCATTAGACAACTCCAGTTTCAACTTCAAAATCATCGGTCAATCAGGATCCCTCCACCTCCTCACAGGGTTACTGTAAAGATTAAACAAGACCATGCAGCAGAAAATGTTTAGTACTGAGCCTGCCACCCTCTGTATAGAACCCATCACCCCTCTGTATAGGACACATCATCGCCGCTTCCAGAAGCCCTGGGGCTCTGATTGATGTGTCTTCCATCACCCACTCCTCCCCTCCCTCGTGATGGGAGCAGTGAGCATCCCACCACAGAGGCTGTAGCAGCATCAGCTGAGACCAGCCTGATGCATGAAGCTGCAGGAACAGGAAGCCTGGGTACCAGTTCCAGAGTGCTCATGAGCATCCGTGTGTGAGCTGGGTGTCCGTGCTCCCTTCCAACCCTTGGGACCTCGGTTTATACAACAGGGTAAAGTCAGATTAGAGCAGCGTGTTTCAAACTATGGATCAGCTTGATTTAGTGAATTATAAGCAGTATTAAAAAAAAAAAATTTTTTTTTTAGAGAAGGTATCCAGAATTCTCAGGATGAGAATTCATTTATGGAACTTTTGCTTGAGATGCAGATTCATGCATGAGTCTGAGCGCTGACTCATGATGTAAAGTGTGTTTCTTGCTGTGGATCATGACCCAGAAAGTCTGAAAACCACCAGCACAGGATAGGAGAGAGAAAAGGGGAAGGGGAGCTGGAGGAAGCAGGAATATGACAAAGGGCTCCCAGTGGACTATGCTGGTGTAACTTTATGACAGCGCTTCCTAGATGGTGGGATGGTGGGGGTGGGGGGGGGGCGGGGAGCTGCGAGGGAGGTTCAAGAGGGAGGCGCATGCGTGCATGCTCTCTGCAACCCCATGGACCGTAGCCTGCCAGGCTCCCTGTCCATGGAATTCTCCAGGCAAGAATACTGGAGTGGGTTGCCATTTCCTTCTCCAGAAGATCTTCCTGACCCAGGTATCGAACCCACATCTCCCATATTGACTGGTGGATTCTTTACCACCGAGCCACCAGGGAAGCAGCACAAGAGGGAGGGGATATGTGTGTACAAAGAGCTGATTCATTTTGTCATACAGCAGAAACTAACATTATAAAGCAACTGTACCCCAATTAAAAAACAACAACAAAAAAAACCCAGAGCACTTGATTCTGGGAAGGAAACCCTGGCACTTTCTGCCCCCGCCTGGCCCCTACACATGCTCTCCAAAGATGAAGGTGCATTTTGAGGCAAGGTGCTCCTCTCAGAACAGGACACGCCTGGCTCAGGCCCGTAGTAACTCACTGTTACTCAGAAATGGTGACATCAGAAGTTTGCTGGCCCCTTATCCTGCAGTGACACTTGGGCACGAGCAGTTCCCTTTCTTTCTCACAGAAGAAGTTCCTAAGGAACAGATTGGGGAGGGGGAGGGAAAGGGGGGTCCTCAGTGCTACGGATCCAGGGAGGCTCAGGAGCCTGGGGCGGGGAGAGATGAGCATCTTTGTAGGGGTGGTCTGAGGGCGCCCCCATGTGGTCAGATGTGACACCTGCAGCCACGTGTCCACTCCCAAAGTCCACTCCCATCAGAAGCCTCAAAGCTAAAAACGCTGATTTTCAGAAAGGGAGGAAACTTTCCCACCTGGGAAATGTGCTCTGATCGGCCAAGGTGAGTCTTCTGGGCATTAATACTGATGTCCTGTCTGGATGGGGTCTTTGGAGGCTGGGGGAAGCCAAATGTTAATGGGTACCTTTATGTGCAGAGCCCCCGGCCAGCGCCCACCTCACGGGCAAACATCTCCAAAGCAAGAATTCTTGTAAATTCTTGAAGAAGTGTAAACGGCCTTGAAGAAAGTGCAAACAATCAAAAGTTGAAAGACACATTTCATGATGCTCCTTCTTGTCCAGGAAAGCCCTTGGTGTGACCTTGACACTTTGTATCTGCCTGATCTGATACAAACTGTGCCTATAAGATGGGGAAGCTGTTCCACACAAAACCCTGCTTTATCCTTCACTGATGTAACTTGGGCTCTGCAGAAAGCTGAAATTAAGCGTTTTGAGAATTTTCACTTTTTTATAAAAGAATTTTGTAGATGCCTCCCACCACTTGGGGGTTTCAGAGAAACAGCTGTTATTGGCCCAGGGCTTCTCAGGAGCACCCGTTTACTCTAAATGAGAAGCTTGACCGGGACCGCCTCCCCCAAGTCCTCAGTGTTGTGTTAGTGGTGAGGTGAGCGGTGGCAGGAGGGGCTGGCACACAAGAGGCCATTGCCTCCACGAGGTAGTGTGAGAGGGTGGGCAGCAGTTGCCCTTTCTCGGCACTGACAACCAGCGAAGGCCCTGGGACGGCGGTGGACTGCCACTGCTGACGTGGGCTGCAGCCGCCCTGCCAGGGAGGCCTGGCTCCAGCTGGGTGAGGGTCAGAGCCCCTGGATGGTCTGGGTGCCCTGATATCACATCTCACTCCCCCCAGATGTTACCAAAAGAGAAAGATTTAACTGGATCTTTTCAGGTAAAACAAGAGGGGACGCTGAGAGCAGAAACACTCACTGGGGAAGTCCCCTGAGACAAAAGGATCTTCTTCAGTGTGGATCCCAGGAATGGTCTGACCAACTCTGTCCAGTGTGTTTCAGTGTTTCACGCACAGCTGTCTGGCTGTGGTGGCAGGTCCACGCTATCGGCGCCCACCCCCCACAAGACAGGCTCCAGCGGGGCCGAGGCTGGAGACAGCGGCACATGCCTGGAGCAGGGCTCCTCCCTGATGGAGCCGGGGAACCTGTGCCTCCTGTCATTGGTAAAGTCCACCTACTGAGAAAAGGAGCCCCACAGCACAGTCGCAAGATTCCTGGATCCGTTCCACATCCTAGAGTTTGTTGCTAGGGTGTCTGAGGGACAGCAAAGAAGCAGAGTGGGTGGGAAGACCTCCCTGGTGGAGGTCTAGGAAGACGGGACCTGAGATGCAGAGCAGGTGGAGGTGGCCCTGGAGGGGACAGGACAGCAGGCTGAGCTGGAGGCTGGAGAAAAAAAGGACGGAGGAGGAGGCGGCAGGTCCTAGCAGGCACTCGTGGCTCCAGGTGGGCACCTAGGCTCCAGCATCCACACACTGCTTTTCTGCTGGAGGCAGTCCAAGGCTCCTGGCCCACAGGTACCTCCTGGTTAACCACCCCCCGACTGCACTCCTGCTCTGGCGGGGAGCTTTTAGACGGTCCTGTTTGCGCTGGTGGATGCCCACATGTAACTGCTGCAGGTCTTTTTTTAAAGTGGACATTTCTCCCGACTTGGATCTTCGAGAGCAGAGCTGCCATCTCTTCCTTGTTCCATGGGGACCCGCCACCACTAGACGGGGACTGTCACAGGATTGGGACGGGGTCTTGTCCTTCCCTGCTGAGCGCCTGACCCTGAGGTGTCAGATTCCAGAGAGGAAGGCACACATGGGCAGGGGGCAGGACTGAGAGGGTAGAGAGAGGGCGAATGAAGGGAAGCACGGGGGTGAGCAAAGGGCCAAGGTTCCATCACCCCAGAAATGCATCATAATCCATGTACCACACGAGCTGGCCAGAGTCCGGCAGGACACCCGAGATGGGCCACTTCTTGGGGTCATGGCCCACGCGGCTGACCAGCATGGCAATTTCACGCTTCATCCTGCCCATGACCAGCACGGCCACCTTCCGGGCACGGTTGATGAGGGGCAGGCTGAGGCTCATGCGCCGGTGCGGGCTGGAGGGGCTCGTGGTCAGCACTACCAGCTGCTCGCCATCCAGGCCGGCGGGTGACTGCGGGAAGAGGGAGGCCGTGTGCCCGTCAGTTCCCATGCCCAGCAGCACCAGGTCGAAGCTGCCGTTGGTCACAAGGGCGGAGATCTCCTCGGCATAGGCCTGGGCGCCCTGGTCCTCCTCGGCACAGAGCCGCTGGCGCCGGTGCACGGGCATGGGGTGGACGTTGTAGTGGGGGACCCGCACGTGCTGCAGCAGGTGCGTCTGCAGGCCCTGGAAGTTGGACTCGGGGT
>NW_011494861.1:4335056-4336900 GCF_000754665.1 Bison bison bison
GTGTGCGTGTGGGCCCAGGGGAAGCTGTAGTGCCCTGTGGCCAGCTGCTGGAACAGGGCCACCGGGCTCGAGCCACCCGAGAGAGCCAGGTGGAACTTGCCAAAGCGCCGCACAGCCCGCACAGCAGCGGCCTCGATGTCACCCGCCAGCCTGGCGATCAGCTCCTCGGGCCAGGCCGAGATCAGCGGGCTCTCTCGGTACTTGGCCCTGAGGACCTGGAAGTCACTGGGCAGTGGAGCAGAGTCCGGCCCCGGCACCAGCTGCTCCGGCAGTGGCTGGGAGGAGGGCAGGGGGCCGCCGCTGAACTCAAAGTCCAACAGCTGTCCGTTCTTGCTCCTCCTGGGTAGAAGCGTGGGACCTCGTGGGCCAGGCTGTCCAGCAAGGGCGTCCAGAAGACCCAGGAGGCCAGCAGGTTCTCCGTGGTGACAAAGGAGTCCTTCCGGCAGTGGAAGATGTGAGAGATGAGCAAGGAGTAGGCGTCCTGCTCCCGCACAGGGCTGTAGGCATAGTAATCGGAGAGTGGGAGACCGAAGAGGTGCAGCCCGGGCCGGCCCTCCACTTCCTTCCAGCTGGCGGAGGGCAGGGCCGGCTGGAAGAGGTTCCTGCTGACCAGCACGGCAGGGCTGCCCAGCTCGCCGTGGCCGATGTAGAAGATGATCTGCCGGGGCAGGCAGCGGCTCTGGGCAGCGACCCAATGCTTCTCGCTCTGGACGCAGAACGCCTGGTTCTTGAACAAGATCCGCACGTAGCTCACTCTCTCGTCCAAGGCTTTGCCCGACATCAGGATGAACGGGACACCCTCCCAGCGGAGGTTGTCTATGTGAACGAGGATGCCTGGGGTGGGTGACAGGGGGACCGCAGGGGTGACGCTCTAGCACAGGACCCGGGACCTCCCGGCCGGCTCACCTTCCCCTCTTTCGTTCCTGCTGGCCACCCTCCTTTTCTCTGATTTCTCCTCTGGGAACCTCTGGCCTTGCTATGCTAGCCTCACCCCCACCTCTCACCTCTTCTATTATCTTCTCTTCCCAGTCGGTGCTCAAAAAGCAGCCTCATGGGCCACCTCAGACACCCATCGCCCTTGAGGGGCCTCTCAGCGCCATTGTCCCCTAAGGGGAGCTAGGCTGAGGGGCTCCAATTGGGAGATTCTGCGAGAAGTCTCATGGAGCAAAGGTGGGGTTGCAAGGTGGCACTGATGCTAAATGGGGGTTGGGGGAGGTATTCCTAGGGAAAGGTGCTTCCTTCCTGTCTGTAGAGCACTGAGGATGTGCTGAGGCTGTCAGATATGGGGGGTGCAGGGGAAGGAGAGGGGGAGCCAGGCATCTCAGCCACAGGCTTGCAGGGAACCGCTGTGCAGCTGAGGAGGCCTGCAGGGGGCCGTGGCGGTGAGAGTCAGACGCAGAGCGCCCTCCAGACTGAGCTGCAAACCTGGTTTTCCCACGGCCTATCTCTGCGTGACCTTGGGCAAGTTTCTAGCAACCTCGCGGAGCCTCACAGCTGTTCACCTTTAAGTGAGGATGACACCGACACCTCCCTGATGTGTTTGCACGGGAGGATTAAATGAGATGACGTGCATACAGTGCTGGCACGTGATCAGCGCCCGACCAGCAGCTGCTGCTCTGGTGCTGGGGGTTGTGATGTCAGTGTTAGGGAGCCGGCCATCCCCAGAAAGCTCTGAGCCTGTGCAAGTGCCCCAGTGGGCACCTGCCTGCCTGGCGTGCTGCGTGCCAGCCAGGTGTGTCCCCGGCCTGCAGCCTCTCTGGGGGCTGGATAAGCTCCTCCAGGGCAAAGCCAGGTCTGAGCCCAGCTGGGCGAGCCCTGGAAACATCCATGGACTGAACAGAGAT
>NW_011494861.1:4337000-4337150 GCF_000754665.1 Bison bison bison
GAGATCACCACTGAGGTGTCTGTCCCTCTGTCCAGAGGGAGCCAGCAGGTGACCTGCTGCTTTAGGCTGGCAGAAGGCCAGGGAGGCAGGGGCATCTCTCACTCGCCTCCAAGCACTTTGGTAAAATCCCACTTCCAGCCCCTCCCGACC
>NW_011494861.1:4337250-4338374 GCF_000754665.1 Bison bison bison
CTGTGTTGGGAGGACTGCTTCCACCTGGGGATGGGGGGGCGGCCCAGCAGCCCGTGCCCAGTCCTGGGGGCCCACCTGCGAAGGTTGGCGTCAGGCTGTGGAAGCTGTCTGGCTTCTGCAGCTCCCTGCGCACCTGCCCGCTGTAGGCCTGATACTGGCCCAGCACAGCACTGTGCCTCTGCAGGCTCCGCAGCGCCTGGAAGGCCTGGAGCTTGTGCTGCAGCACGGACTCTGGGCTGCTGACATTGACGGGCAGCTCCATGGCCACCAGTGTGAGGACCTCCGTCAGGTGGTTCTGCAGGACGTCTCGGATGACGCCGTACTCCTCGTAGAAGCTGGTGCGGCCTGGCGGGGGCGGGGTGCGGGAGGAGTCATAAGGACCAGGCACGTGGCTGACCTCTGCCTGTGCTTCCTGTGCCCACAGCCACACTCCCTAGTCTGAAGTGCCAGAGCAGAACAGGGCAGGAAGGGGGTGGGTGGCCCTGAGCCAATGAGACCTACCCCACCAGGAGGTGTCAGACCCCGTGGGCCTCTCCAGGCCTCTGCCTGGGGAAGGCTCTGATCCCGGGAAGCTAGGCATCACCGTGAGGGCCTGGGCAGCCTGCTGGTGCGTGACCCTGGGTGAGTCACCTGACTTTCAAGTCTCTGCTCCTCATCCTGCCATCAAAGGGGGCTCACTGTCACCCCCTACCAAGCCCACAAAGGTGCCAGGTCCTTGCCCTCGGCTTATAGTCAGGGGGAGGGGGGGAAGATGGGAGGGAGGAAAAGCCAATAAAGACATTATAGACAGAGTTCATGACAGAGGGTAATAAGGAGTCCGCTCTGAGACATGCAAGGGCAGTCCTGCAAGAAGCCAGGCAAAGACGAAGGGAGCTAAGAGAGGAAAAGCCTGAGGCTGGTCGAGCTTGGCTGCCAGGCGCCAGAAGAAGGGGAGCAGGAGGGCGAGGCCGGGGGGGGGGGGCTTGCAGGATGAGGGGCCAAGGCTGCTTTGTCTCCAGGCTCAGGGGAAACAGTGCAGGGGCTGAAGCAGGAGATGGCAAGACCTCCGCACAGTCACACCCCCCGGCCTGCTGTGGTGGGGGCGACCGCAGGAGACCACGTGGCGGCCCAGAGGCCGGGGGTGG
>NW_011494861.1:4338474-4364758 GCF_000754665.1 Bison bison bison
CTGGGACCTGGGGGGTGATGCTGGGACCTGGGGGGAGGTGATACTGGGACCTGGAGGGGGGTGATGCTGGGACCTGGACGAAAGTGATGGGATGCAGTAGCTGGAGAGGGCGGATGGCACTTCTGGAGTCAGAACTGACTGGAACCGCTGACCCATGTGGCACTAGAGGTAAAGAACCTGACTGCCAATGCAGGAGATGTAGAGATGCGGGTTCCATCCCTGGGTTGGGAAGATCCCCTGGAGAAGGAAATGGCTATGCACTCCGGTATTCTTGCCTGGAGAATCCCATGGACAGAGGAGCCTGGTGGGCTATGACCCATGGGGTCACAAAGAGTTGGACATGACTGAAGCAACTTAGCATGCAAGCTGACCCATGCGGGTGAGCACCAGTGAAAAGGTGAAGCCAAAGCCAGCTTCAAGGACTCGGGGCGGTGGCGGGGGGAGTTGGCTCCTGGGAAGGTGTCTGCTCAGGCCTGAGCAGAAGACGGGCATGGTGACATTATCTGAGATGAGGGGACTGGGTAGAGGAAGGGGTTGATGGAGGGGAAACCAGGTATATTTAAGCTTAAAACACACAGGTGGAAATGGCAGGGGGCCAGTGGATGGGGTTACCGAGAAGGTAAAAGAAGGTGACCATAGAAAGAACACCGACCACAGAGCTTGGCAGTGACAACAGTGCTCACTGCGCCTGGCACAGCGTGGAGACGCCAGACACCCCTCCTGTTACACCCACAGGGTCTGGCACGGCGGGTCCATGACCATCCCTGTCTACATGAGAGGAAGAAGTCAGAGGCCCAGGGCTGGGGTGAGCAGTCAGGAGCTGGTTAACCACACACGTCACACTTCCTCCTCCAGGGCTCAGGACCACCTCTGACTACCAGTGACTCAAATACATACAAGCCAGTGGTCAAACGCCACAACCCCTCACAAGGCACGGCTCACATTCCGCTGACTTGCCGAGACTCGGGCCAATTTACAGCCTTATGTACAGAAAAAGGTGACATCACCACCGGAAGAGCAGCTGTTTATCGAAGGTTTGAGCACGTCACCTGTAACATGGGATCAGCTCTGTCACCCAGCAGCTTCTGCTCGTCTTTCAGGTCTTGGCTTCTAGAAGATTCTACCAAACTCTCGGCCTACCCTCCTGGAGGGCCCTGTCTTTGGCTGCTTCCCCTGACTAACTTGGTGCTGCCTGTTATTCACTCTTCCTGCCACCCTGATGCTCCATCAGGTTAGGACTGCATCTGCCTGCTCCCTGCAGCATCTCAAGCATCAGATACAGTGCTGCAGTCACTCTGCAGAATGCTGTGCGGTTGGGAAGCTGAACACACACACCACCAGGGATCCACCTCGGAGGTTCCATGTTCAGAAAAATAAAGCTGATGATGTAATATAAATACATAAACTGCTTTGAAAATATAATATGACCAGGACAAACAGAATTTAAAATCAGTGAAAAATACAAGGGGAAATAAGAAATTCCATAGACAGGTTATACGGGTTACGAAAGGTCGGGGGGAAAAAAAGTCAGTTATTAGAAGACAGATCCATGCAGATTATCCTGAATGCAGGTTAAAGAGACAGAAAGACTCCACACACACACACACACACACACACACAGCATGATGACTCTTCAAAATTAAACAGCACGTTTTCAGGCAACTGGATCCACACAGAAACGATAAAGAAGCATAGGGCAAGTCCACCTAAAACCTGGAATGTGGAGAAGAGGAACTGGGATGGGACTAGGGGAGGGACCCAAGGTTGGCAAGTTCACTGGCATCTGTTATATGATAGTTCTGCATATGTTACCTAGATTGTGTGTGTGTGTGCACGTGCCTGCCCAGTCATGTCTGACTCTTTGTGATTCCATGGACTGTAGCCCGCCAGGCTCCTCTGTCCATGGGATTCTCCAGGCAAGAATCCTGGAGTGGGTTGCCATGCCCTCCACCAGGGGATCTTCCTGACCCAGAGCTTGAACCCGGGTCTCTTGCATCTCCTGTGTTGGCAGGTGGATTCTTCACCACTAGTGCCACCTAGCATTGTGTAATCATTCTTTTTTTATCTGATCAATACTTAATTCAAACCAACACAAAGAAAAGGCCCCTGGTTCAGACCTGCCTGGCCCACCTGCCCTCGGGCCAGCTGGACGGTGAGCAGGGACCACCTGGCCTGAGTTCAGCCCTACAGGCCAGGCGTGGCAGTGGCGCCAGAGTCATGGGGCAGGAAGTGAGACCCACAGTCGGCTCCTGGGAAGGTGTCTGGTCCTCGGGAGTGGAGCGTGAGTTCGCAGCTCTGGTCAAGGACGCAGAACCTGGGACACACAGGACAACCAGCCCGGCCGTTGCCGCTGAACTACCCTAAATGCCCCCAGCTGGGAAACCGAGGCTCAGCTCCTGGCGCCACGGGGGTCTGGTCTCCAAAGTCCTCACAATATCACTGAGAAGACATCAAGAAAAAGATAACAGATAATAGCAATAACAGCGGATGTATATCAGTCCATTTACCCCTCACAGTAACAACATGTACAGAGGTCCTGCTATTACCCTCATTTTAAAATGTAAAGAGGAACTTCCCTGGTGGTCCAGTGGCTAAGACTCTACACTCCAATGCACGGGGCCCGGGTTTGATCCCTGGTTGGGGAACTAGATCCCGAATGCCACAACTAAGAGTTCACATGCTGCACTAAAGATCCTGCCACAATGAAGACCTGGCACAGCCAACCAAACAAATACATATTTCAATATGTAAAAAATAAATACAATGAAAGGAAATTGAGGTTCAGAGAAGTCAAGCGACTTGCCCAAGGTCGCACAGCTGGGAAAGGGGTAAAAATTAAATTGGAACCTAGGCAGCTGGCCCCAGGGGCTTCCCTGGTGGCTCAGCGATAAAGAATCCACCTGCAATGCAGGAGACAGAGGAGACACAGGTTCGATCCCTGGATCAGGAAGATTCCCCCGGAGCAGGAAATGGCAAGCCACTCCAATATTCTTGCCTGGGAAATCCCATGGACAGAGGAGCCTGGTGGGCTATGTCCATGGGGTTGCAAAGAGTCACAAACAACTTAGCGACTAAACCACAACAAAGCGGGTCCCAGAGCCTGCCACTCTCACCACCTTCCGGGCTCCCTGTAACTTCCCACCCAAACAGCCACACGGCAGAACAGGGTGCCTGGCATGGGCTGAGCAGCAGGGCTCTGGTGGCTTTCAGAAGTGGAGGCTGGTGGCTGAAGCAGGAAACCAAGCTGGGCTTTTTGGTTGGGTTGGGGGTCGACGCAAGGGGCCAGGGGCTCAGCACCTCACGGGCCAGGAAAGGTGTGAGGAGGAGAAGGCAGGGCCGTGTCCCTCGGCTGCAGTCAGGCGGGGAGTGCCTCACAGGTATGTGGGCCCACAGTGACCAAACCTTGTCATTTATACAGAGGACATGAAAAACCGGATCATTAAGTACAATCTTACGTGTACAAATAATTCAGATTTTTTAAATTGCTGTGCGTCTCAAAGAACTGTGGGGGGCCGACTCTGCCACTGAGCCACATCCTGGTTGGGGTGAGAAGCGTAAGCAAGAGGGCGGACGTCCCGACACACAGGTCAGATGATGGATGGGGGTGAGCCTGGCTAGTCCGGCAGAAGCGGCCAGTCTGTGATTCGCAAGAGCAGAGATCGAGAACAGATGGAAAGGGCTTTGGAAAGGAGGGTGAGGGGCTTGAGGAGCTATTAAAAGTCCTCGTCCTCACCAGTTAAGCAGAGTTACTGCACAATCCAGCAGCTCCAATCCCAGGTGGACACAAGAGAGAAAAGAAAACATATGTTCTCAAAAAACTTGTACACAAATGTTCACAGCGGCCTTATTCATGACAGCCAAAAAGAAGAACTCAAATGTCCACCAACTGATAAGTGGATAAATAAAATGTGGTGAATCCATCCACACAGCAGAATGTTATCTGGCAATAAAAAGAAATGAAGCGGGTGGCACTGAAACATATACATCACCCTATGTGAAAAAGACAGCCAGTGGGAATCTGCTGTATAACAGAGGGAGTTCAACCTGGTGCTCTGTAATGACCTAGAGGGCTGGCATGGGGTGGCAGCGGGAGGGGACATATGTATACTTGTGACTGATTCATGTTGATCTATGGCAGAAATGAACACAATATTGTAAAGCAATTATCTTCCCATTAAAAATAATTAATTAAAAAAAAAGAAATGAAGCACTGACACAGGTGTGGATGAACCTTGAGAACATTACGCTCAGTGAGAGAAGCCAGACCCAGAAACTCACATACTGTACATCCTATTTACACGAAATGTCTGGAATAGGCAAATCCACAGAGATGGGGAGTAAGTTTATGGTTTCCAGGGCTGGAAGGACGAGGGGCGCAATCAGAGGGTGGCAGCTAATCAGGGATGGGGGGGAATACAGAGCTTCTTTTGATGAAAATGTTCTACAACTGATTGTAGTGATGGATGCACAGCTCTGTGACTATACCAAAGCCCAATGAACTCTATCCTTAAGTAAGTGAATTATATGATGGGGGCTCAGCAGTAGAGAATCCACCTGCCAGTGCAAAAGACTTGGGTTTGATCCCTGAGTTGGGAAGATCCCCTGAGATGGAAACAGCTACCCGCTCCAGGATTCTTGCCTGGAGAATCCCATGGACAGAGGAGCCTGGTAGACTACCGTCCATGGAGTTGCAAGGAGTCAGACACAACTCAGAGGCTAGACAACAACAAATGATATGTGAATTATCTCTCAATAAAACTCTTTTTTTATTAGATGTGGAACCCTGAGAGAGGTGCTGTGAGAAGATTAAGCCATCTACAATTTGCAAAATGAACAGAGAGGGGACCAGTGGGAATGAAGTCAATGAACAGCTTTGGCTGCAACTGAAGGAAGTAACGAGGGCTACAGCAAACAGTGAAGCATAAAGACACTGAGAGGATGAGGGAGAACTGCATGACAACTGGCTGGATCCACGAAAGGCCGTGCAGGGTTATGGTCTGCAGTCTCTGCAACCAGGCTGCGTGGGTTCAAGGACCTGCTGTGCCTTCTTTTAGCCCTGTGACCTCGGGCAAGTGATTCTACGTCACATATAAAAGAGGACTGGCCACAGTGCCTGCTCTGTGGGGCTGCTGTGAACATCAATGAGCTAACACGTGCATGGGGCGTGGAGCAATACCTGGCATGCAGAAGGCACTGATACACACTGGCTAGCATTTTTATTATCACAGGGGCTGCAAGAGAAGGTCTGTCAGAGACAACTGACAACTCAGAGAACAGCCACTATTTGAAAATGAAGAAGATAGAGGGCTCTCCTGGTGGCCCAGTGGTTAGGAATTCACCAGGGGACACAGGTTTGATCCCTGGTCCAGGAAGATCCCACATGCCGTGGAGCAACTAAGTCTGTGTGCCACAACTCCTGAGCCTACTCTCTGTAGCCCACGAGTCTCAACTACAGAGCCCACACCCTGAAACTACCGAAGCCTGCTTGCTCTTAGAGCCCACGCTCTGCAAAAAGAGAAGCCGCTACAGTGAGAAGCCTACACACGCAATGAAGAAAAGCCCCTACTCACTGCAACTAGTGAAAGCCTCACACAGCAACCAAGACCCACCATGGCCAAAAAAAAATTAGAAAAGGCAGGCAGTATTTCATGAGAACAATGCAGTGGTGGTTTAAGTTCTAAATCTGCTGGGTCTGACATGGTGATATACATCCAGTGAAAATATCAGTCTCTCAGAGGTAACTGGAGATTATATATGTAAGACCAGGGCTTGGAAAGGCAATGAATGCTGGAGATAGACTAAATTCCATCAAATCAAAAATGAGACAGAAACTAAGATCTGGCTTGAAGGAGTTCACGTTTTAGCTTCCCTGGTGGCTCAGTGGTAAAGAATCCGCCTGCCAATGCAAGAGACAAAAGTTCTATCCCTGAGTCAAGTGATCCCCTGGAGAAGGAAATGGCAACCCACTCCAGTATTCTTGGCTGGGAAATCCCATGGACAGAGAGGAACCCGGCAAGTTACAATCCATGGGGTCACAAAGAGTTGGACACAACTAAGCGACTGAAACAACAAGATGGAAACAGGCTGCCAATTCAATTCTATCACCCCATCCATGGTAGACCCAACTTCAGAGAGGCTCGAATATGTAAAAACGTGTATCTTGGAATCAATGAATTGGAGGAGATTTAGGAGCGTAAAGAGGACAGTTAAAGCTTTGAGAGCAGATGAATTTTTGATGGAGAGAACACAGCAGAGTCTTAAAGAGTCCTGTTATCTGCTTACTAGTCATTAGCTCAGCAAATCCCTAAGTGGCCCTTTTCCTATTTTTATCAGCTCTCACTCCTGGAGAGGAGGCATTCTTAGGTTTACTACCCGCTGTGTAAAAGAGAGCTTCCTTCATTCCTTAATTTCAAGCTTGGGGGTGGGAGGGGGAGTGAGCATGTGTTCAGCACAGCCCATATATTTGTGGACTTGGATCCTTTCCTGCTGAGCTGTCTTTCCAGTTAAAGTGGAGTGATCAGGCCCATGGCTGGCACCTCATGGGGGAAAGGCAGGGCAGTAAAGCCCAGGTGGGGGCTGGTCCTCCTGACAGCACCCAACAAGGTGATTTTTTTCTGGTTACCACCAGTTATCGTGGACTGACTTTTCCTGAAAGTGACACATATGACTCCTAGTATCTTTCCTAGGTTGAAAATTGAGGGGTAAAATCCCACCGGTATGTGAACAAGGGGGACTTCCCTGGTGGTACAGTGGATAAGAATCCACCTGCCAATGCAGGGGCATGGGTTCAATCCCTGGTCGGGAAACTAAGATCCCACATGCCGAAGAACAACTAAGCCCAAGAGCCACACTGCTAAGCTTCCGTGTCCTAGAGCCTGTGCTCCGCAAGAAGAGAAGCCACTGCAACAAGAAGTCCACGCACCACCACCAAGAGCAGCCCCTGCTCACCACCAGAGAAAGCCGGAGCGCGGCAATGAAGACCCACCGACACCAAAAAAAAAACTGATTTTTAAAAATACGTGAACAAGGATAGAATAAAGCATGCATGTGCATGCCAAGTCGCTTCAGTTGTGTCTGACTCTTTGTGACCCTATGGACTATAGCCCACCAGGCTCCTCTGTCCTTGGGACTTTCCAGGCAAGAATACTGGAATGGGTTGCCGTGCCCCACTCCAAGGGATCTCCCCAACCCAGGGATCAAACCCCCATCCCTTAAATCTCCTGCATTGGCAGGTGGGTCCTTTACCACTAGGGCCACCAACCAGCTTCATGGAAGACAATTTTTCCATGGACCTGGGGTGGGGGAAGATGGTTTCAGAATGATTAAAAGTACATTACATTTATTGTGTGTTTTATTTCTATTATTATTACATTAGCTCCACCTCAGATCATCAGGCATTAGATCCCAGAGGTTGGGGACCTCTGGAACAAAGCACAACCAGACTGGACAACTGGGAGAAAAGACCAACTTGGCTCCTAAACTGTTCAAACACTGAACTCATCCGAGTTACAAGACTGCAGGTATGGGAGACTCATCACTCTACTCCTGGGTCATGTTCCCCTTCACAACCTCCCAGGCAGCACCCCATGCAAGGTACCCTCAGAAGAGTAGCTGCAAACCCACCAGAACAGCAGGAACAGGGAAGACGGGGGCCCGATGTGGACAGAGTGTAGGAACGTCACCAGTGACGAATGCAGCTGTTGCGAATTTTCTGATAAACAGTCCAATAAGATGTAAAAACAGCCATAAGGTCGTGTTGACCCATCTGGGCTAGTCATTCCACTTCAGAAGTACACTTAAAGATAAAATACTTCTTAGAACGCTCATAAGTGTTCTATAATTAGATAATGGTTGCATGACTGTGTGAAAATATTAAAAACTACTGAATAGTACACTTTAAAAAAGGGTAAATTTTACGGTGTGTGAATACCTTAATTTTTTTTAAAGCTCACAAAGTACTATTTAAAACAGCAAAGAGTGGAAACAACATGCCTAATAATAGAATGACTCATATTCTGTAATATAAACAGGACTGAACAGAAACACAGAGAGACTGAAGGGATACATTATGCAGGCTGTCAATACATGGAAATTTAAGTACATATATAAGTGTGAGAGAGAGAAAATATTAGGTGAAGAATGGACATGAGAGAATTGGAGATCAATTACCATCTTTATATAACCCAACACAAGTCACCTACAAGTCACCTGGTGCCCAGAGAGATGGAGAGACGCTGCTGCTTCCCCTCCCAGCCCACTTGGAAGGAGAACAGCAGTCTCCATTTGTAGAGCATTTCCATGCGCATTATCTGACTTAATCCTTAAAACAATCCCAAGGGAGAGGCAACAGGGGTGGCCATCACTGCAGATGCTGCTGAACATGCAGTCTTCAGATCTTAGACCAGAACCCCCTCCCGGTTGTCTCCCTTCAGTGGGAGATTTGGGCTTTCCCAGCAAAGCAAAAACAAAAACAAAAGCTGGCTGCAATCTCTACCAATAGGCTCTGGGACCGCTAAGAATAAAAACAGGGAGAGGGCCGAGGACAGAGCAGGCCCACAGGCTGGAGGCCCAACAGCGGCTCTGGGCTCACCTTGCGGACGCCGGGAGGGGCACTGGCCCTGCTGAGCAAGCTGCCAGCAACCCCCTCCACCGCCCCCCCAAACACCAGGCCAGGAGACAGGGCAGCTGCCGTGTACCTGGAGATGCTGGCTGCCTCAGCGAGGGGTATGGAATGGTCACTCCAACCCTCAGGGTGACCAATGTCAGAACAGGGAGCCCCCTGAAGCAGGGACAGCCACACGGTCCATAGGAAAGCTCCCTCCTTCCTCTTGCCAAAAAAAAGGAGAGCCTTCCAGCCAGAGGGGAACAGGGGTGGCAGAGAGATGCCTGGGGCACCTCCCGACAGGAAGGCCAACTGCTGAGGGCTTGGACAGACTGAAGCTGAGGGCGTAGTGGTTAAGAGCCTGGGTTCTGGGGTGCCACAGACCTGGGACCCCCTCCCTGCACTTCTAGGTGGGGGGACGGCAGCCAGGCCTGACAGCTGCACCTCAGTCCATGAGGACAGCCCCCCTTCCAGAAGAGCCCATCCCCATGGCTGTGATGAGGGCGGGCAGGGGTCACTTCCACACAGGGGCTAGTAGCCCAGACATGGTCACTCCCTGGATGGCCCAGAGGGCTGCCTTGGGAGACCCCCCCAAGGGAGTGGTTGGCCAGGGCTTCTGTGACTCTCAGGACAGGACTTCCAAGAGGGGTGGCCCAGACAGGGTGAGAGGGAGCTGGGGCGGTCCTCCTGCTCCCCTCCCCCACCTCCTTTATTCCCCTCTCCTGTCTCTGCAGCAGCCTCGACTGCAGCGAACTCCTCTGGGCCAGAGGCTGCGGCACGAGAGGAGAAAAAAGCTCTCACAGCAGGGAGGGAGGCATGGAGCGAGGGAGCCAGGGGATGGGTTGGAGTGGGGCGGGGGGGTAGAGGAGACATCCAAACCCCCGTGCTGCTCAGAAGCCCCCACTCAGGGTCTGTCTGGGACCAGGCCTGGCCCGTAGCCCCCTCCCTTCCAGCACTTAGGCCACAGTCTAGGAGCAGGGTCCCTCCAGGGCCTCCTGGCACAGGAGTGAGTGAGGGGGGCGGGGGAGGGGAGAAAGGCCCCCACACTCTGCCCTTCTGCTTAACGGCCAGACCCCGGGGCTGGGACTCCTGCCTGGATGCTTGCTGGCCGCACTCGGCCTCACTGCAGCACCTCGCCGGCTGAGCTCACGGGACAGCAAGATGCTGTGACCTCCCGCAGGACGGGCAGCCTTTCCTCCTGCGGCTTCCCACCCACAACCCCGGGGGAGGCACAGGCACGGCCCTGGTCTGCTAGGCACAGGGTTACTGGCCACGGTGGGTGACTACAGGGTCCCCAGCTCCTGTCCTCTCTCTCCAGCCTGAGCTTGAGTCCGGCAGGGCCCTGAAGCAGATCAGGAGGGGAGAGACAGGACCAGTGCCGCACGAGGCCCCTCCCTTGGGATGCAGAGAGCGCGTGTCCTTCTGGGTCCCCTAGGCCCAGGGAGAGAGACAAGACTGAAGGAGAGGGAGGGCGAGGCAGAAACAGAGGCAAAGGGAAGAGAACCCCCAGTTCTGGCTGTTCCCGAGGACCCAGGTCCACAGCTGAAGGGGTGAGCACAGATGCAGGGAGTCACCCCACCCTACACCGTCAGGCCTGTGTGCACACCTGGCCAGGGAGATGCAGCACCCTGGACAGCTGCTGTGCCACTGGCCACCTCTGACAAGGAGAGCGGTCTGAACCAGCCCCGCCCTGGCTGTGAGCCCTGCACAATGGGTGGGTCCCCGAGGCCTGCCCTGCTCTGGGCCCAGTGAAGCAGCATGTACTCGAGCTGGCAAAAATAAGACCCACTGCTTGGAACCCACACCCTGAAGGCAACCGGGACAGTGCTTTGGTCCCACACAGCAGCCCTGAAGGCAGAGCCATGGGCCGCCCTCCGCTCTAAACCTCAGCCGTCATACTAGCAGCCAAACCCAAGATTCTCCCTGCCATGGGCTTGCCACGGCTAACAGATCTGCTCAGGACTCGGCCTACCTTTCTGTCTTCCTTTCTGCTTTCCTTTCTCTGACATTCAAAGGTACCTTTGCAAGGAAGGGCCTTTGCCCAGCTCCTGGCTTCATATAGATTCTACAAATGACATCAAATATCAAGAAGGATGGTTCCAACACTTTGGCCACCTGATGCGAAGAGATGACTCATAGGAAAAGACCCTGATGCTGGGAAAGATTGAAGGCAGGAGCAGAAGGGGATAACAGAGGATGAGATGGTTGGATAGCATCACCAACTCAATGCACATGAATTTGAACTAACTCTGACAGATAGTGAAGGACAGGGAAGCCTGGTGTGCTGCAGTCCACGGGGTCAAAAAGTCAGACAGGACTTAGTGATTGAACAACCCCAAGAAGAATGATGTGGCAGGGTGGAAAAAATAAGAAGCAACAACACCAATTGGTGACTCCAGACATCACGGGGTAGGACTGGGGAAGGGGCTGCCAGAAATGGGGGAGGAGAGGAGACCCAGTGTCACATCCAGGCAGAGAGGGACTGGCTCCCACCCGCCCCCAGCCAGGTGCTTGGCACCAGATCTGTAGGTCATCTCTCTGCGGATGAAGCCAGGGCACGGCCCAGCCCTCACTCCTACCAGGACAGGAGGCACACACAGGTCTCAGGAGGAAACCCACAGCCTGAGTCCCTGCTGAGGACAGGAGAGGAAATCCAGAAGGCTTGAGGAGAGCCATGAAGGCCCACTGCAGTGAGGAGGGCAACTTTTTCTCACACAGGTTCCAGACAGAGAAGCCCAGCTCCTCTTCAGGACGGCAGGGACCCTGGAGGCTGGCTCCTGTCTGGTACCCTAGCCCACTGTTCCTCCCACCTGGCCCTGACAGCACCACCTGCAATATTCATTCTGGAGTCTGTCCTGATATATATCCCCAGGTGAACCCATGAGGCATCAGGGGACAGCAGGCAGCTGGGTCCCCATCCCTGAAACCCCCCCCACACCCACCGAGAGCTTCTAGCACTAAACACACTTCAAAGGGGAAAGGGGAGAATGCTGAGGGGAGGAACAGAGTGGAAAAGAGACACAGACCTCCTGGGCCCCATCCAGGACCAAGGGATCTGGGGCCCACCTTTCTGCCCAGGCCCACACCAATGGGTGGGACAGTGGCCTAGGGCTGCAGCATGCAGTTAGGGGATGAGCTGGCTGCAATGGTGCAGAGCCCGGGGCCGGAGCCAGACTGCCTGGACCGGGACCTGGCTACACCATATCCGGCCATGACCTTGGGCTCATCACCAAACCTCATCCGTAGGTGGAGGCTAATAATAGCGCCCTTCCCATTTGGCTACTAGGGCCTCAGGACACGGTAAGAATTAGCTTTTATCATTGGGGTAAAAGAGTCAAAGCTCTGAACACATACAGCCAATGCTCATGAGATGTGATGGGAGTCACAGAAAGCCAGGGCTCAAGGGGCCACAGCTGCTGTGGTTGACACTCAAGATGAAAGCAGAGGGGGCCGCTGCTGTAAGCAGAAGCCTGGGAGCCCTGCACGCTGATGGTCTCCACCACACTCAGCAAGGAAGCCAGCTTACCTCCCAGGGTTTACTGCCAGCCAGCGTTTTCAGTGCCTGGGCCAAGTCTACATAATCCAACTACATGCTCCCTTAGGGCAGCTGTCACCATCCGGGGCTTGCCTGCGGGCACCCTGGGGTATAGCATGGCACAGAACTGGGCACACACAGGCTCTGAAAGGAGACTGCACACCAGCAAAATCTTCTCTCTAAGCAAGCCCTGGAGGAGAAAATGGCAACCCACTCCAATATTCTTGCCTGGAAAATCTAATGGACAGAGGAGCCTGGCGGGCTACAGTCCATGGGGTCTCAAAAGAGTTGGACACGACTTAGTGACTGAGCGTGCACGCACGCAGCACTGGCCCCGACGCAGGGGCCAGGTAGGCCCTCCAGCCCTGTGGGCCGATGCCAAACCACTGATGCAGGGCAGGGACGCTCACGCACCTTCCGCGTCCAGTGTCTCCTTCATGACGATCTCCACCCGCTCCACGTGGTGCCGGTTCCAGAGGCCGTCCAGGGCTGCACGGTTCTGGTCTCGGAAAGGCAGGATCTGGGCCACTACCTGCCAGGGAGGAAGACTGCAGAGCTGTGGGCTTCTCCTGGAACCAAGAGGGAATCCCGACCCCACGGAAGGGCCCGCAACCTCTCTATCCCGCTCAGAGGAGACACTCTCAAGAGCAACAGTCCCCAGATGCCAGGCCTTCACAGCCCAGTAAGGACTCGAGAACCTCTCAGTGACCTCCACAGGGTTAGCAGCCTTTTTTTTTTTTTCTTTGCCAAGAAAGAAAACATTTAAGATTCTCTACCTTCTATTGATGCTTCTGAACCGTGGTGTTGGAGAAGACTCTTGAGAGTCCCTGGGACTGTAAGGAGATCCAATTAGTCAACCTTAAAGGAGATCAGTCCTGAATATTCATTGGAAGGATTGATGCTGAAGCTGAAACTCCAATACTTTGGCCACCTGATGGGAAGAACTGACTCACTGGAAAAGACCCTGATGCTGGGAAAGATTGAAGGCAGGAGGAGAAGGGGACAACAGGGGATGAGATGATTGGATGGCATCACCAACTTGATGGACATGAGTTTGAGCAAGCTCCGGGAGTTGGTGATGGACAGGGAAGCCTGGCATGCTGCAGTCCATGGGGTCACAAAGAGTCAGACACGACTTGAGAGACTGAACTGAACTGATCTTCTGTTACCATCCATTTTTAATAAAGAAAGTTATTTTAACACTAAAAATGGAGCAAGAAAAGTTTCAAATTGAATACCATCCAGTATTTTTTTTTTCCTAATTTTCCCCTAAACAAGTGAAAACCTACCAGGACAGGCACTGGTCTAAGGGCTTATCTTTGGAACACTGCAGCTCCAACCCCCATGGAACATGATGACCCCCATGTGGCCCTGGGCCCATGGCCTGGTCAGGGCCAGAGAACACACGTGCTTGTGTGTTTTCTGCTCTGGTTTCCAGGAAGAAGTGTCCTGAGGGGCCCTGAGGGTCTGTTCAGATTGAACTGGCCAGCTGACCAGCCTCACCCAGGAGGCCAGCCCCTTGCTTCACCACAGGGCCTGGATGAGAAGCAAGGACTCAAAGAGTCCCTATCCTGTTTTAAGATCTCATTACCAGGCTTCTGGCTCAAAACAGAACCCAGAAAGGAAAAGGTATTGAGAAAAGGCAGATGGGTGCGGAGTAACATGGTTAATTCTAATTCTCACAGCATGCCCACCCAAAAGCCGGGCCCTCTCAGGGCCCCCTCAGTACAGAACACGGGGCCAGGCTGGGAAACAGAAGCCATGATACACAAAGGAACAGGATGCATGGACAAGGGCCAAGCAGTCCTGCCGTTGCCACTCGCCTCCTGCCCAGAGTCAAGATGACCATGGGAGCCCAGATCTCACAATGCCTTTGGGGCCAATTCCACAGTCAGTGGTGCTGCCCTGAGGACGGCGTCTTACCTACCCCAGCTCCCTTCACCCGGTAGGCTCCAGGCTGCGGCTCACCTGCTTGCCCAGGTAATGGTCCACCCGGTACATCTCCTCTTCCTGGAAAAAGCTCCCCAGTTCTGTGGCCAGCTGTTGGGCGGAGTGGAGGTCATGGCCAAAGGGTTTCTCGAGCACGACGCGCAGCCAGGCACCGGGGCCTGGCCGGCAGCTGCTGTTGATATTGCGGGCAATGTCCACGTAGGCAAAGGGCGGCACCGAGAGGTAGAAAATTCGGCCGGTCTCCCGGAGGCCTTCGTGCTCAACCTGGGCCTCAATGTCCTTGCTCAGGGCCAGGTAGTCCTCGGGCGTCTTCAGCCGGCGGTACTCACTCAGCTGCTGGAACTGAGCCTTTAGTTCAGCACAGTGACCCGAGGCCATATCCCCAGGGCAGGACAGGGACTCCAGGACCTTGGCGATGACCTCCTGGCCCTGCTCGGTGCTCGTCAGGGCAGTCCCGTGGAAGCGAAAATGGTGGCCCTTCCCCACCTCCTCCAAGTACAGATGGAACAGGCCCTGCCACAGGTACTTTCTGGCCAAGTCCCCGGTGGCTCCCAGCAGGATGATGGAGACCTGTCTGGGGAGATCCTGGGCTTGCAAGCCGCTGAGCAGGGCCACGCACATAGCCGCCATGAGCATCTTCCAGACGCATGGGCGCCTAGGAAAGACAGAGAAGCAACGAGGAAGGATCAGACATGGCTTGGTGGCTGCGATGTTGCGGGGGAACACATTCCTAGGTTATCAAACATTTCCTGCCTGGCAAGAACAGCCACCTGTTTCGCAAGAAAATGTTTCAGTTGCACAGCTTCCCTCTCCCTCCTCACAGCCTGGCTTCTGTGCCAGGCAGCCAGTGGGCCGGGAGCCTACCCTGTAAGCAGAGATAACGCCACTCGCTGGAGGGGGGCCGTTCTGTGCAGGAGCGGCAGACCCCAGGGAGGCCCCAGCGTGGTCGTGTGCTTGGAGCCGTCCACTCTACGACCAACACCAGTCTCGTCCACAAGCACGGGTGGCCGGGGTCATCAGAGCAGCAGGCCATGGTCTTAGATGACGACCTGGAGATGGGGGGGACATCGTTGCCCCGTCACTTCTCTGTCGGCTCTTCCCATATCTATTGGGCTCCAAGCACAAAATGACCACTAACATTTCTTTTTTTTGGCCACTCGGCATGCAGGATCTTCCCTGACCAGGGACAAAAGCCATCCCCCTTGCACTGGGAGCACAGAGTCTTAGACACAGACTGCCAGGGAAGTCCACAAAATGACCACTAATCATTGCTGCAGCACTGTGATCAAAAACTCGGATTCTGGAACCAACTGAGACCTTGAACAATTATTTAACTTCTCTGTACCTCAGTTTCCTCATCAGAAATGAGGGTATTCATGGTACCTACATCAGAGGGCTGTTAAAAGGAGAAAATGACTGACTGCTGAGAAGGTCTTGGACAATGCCTACCACCTATTAAGCACTAAATAAGTGGTAACGATCATTATGGGACTAGAATGGGTTAGCATACATTATAGTGTATGTTAATAGCAGCAAACACTGAATGCTGGCATGTGCCAAACACTGAGCTAAATATTTCTGTGCATCAGATTTCCCTGAATCCAGACAAGAGTCTTGCAAAGAACCAGTAGAGGGGGGACTTCCCTGGTGGTCCAGTGGCTAAGATTCTGAGCTACCACTGCAGGAGGCCCAGGTTCGATTACTAATCAGTGCACCAGATCCCACACATTGCAACTAAGAGGTCACATGCTGCAACTAAAACTCCTGCACGCTGTAACGCAGATCGCAGATCGCATGTGCCACAACTAGGACCCAGCGCAGCCAAATAAAGAAATATTACAGAAAAAAAGAACCAGTGAAGGAGTACTATCACGGTCCCCCACTTCTAGAGACAGACAAGCTGAGGCTCAGGCAGGTGAAAGTCCTGTGGTGAGAAAGGGGGGGAAGCTGGGCAGGCATCTGGCTCCTTGGCTCCAGGGCTAATGGGCAGGAATTACACACTACGGTCTCCCTGAGGTTAGTCTAACTTATTGGCTAGTTTTCAGTCTCATCTGAAGCAGCTGAGATGCAGGAAAGGCGAGGCCCCAGACCGGTCACTGATGCACCAGAGGGTTTGCTTTCTCTGGCCTTCTGCTCAGACTGAGGCTGTAGAGCTGGATAGGTTCAATTCTTACTCCCTGGCTCTCCCATTCTCCAAATCCCTGCCAAGGCCAGTGCTTTGAAGGAAAGACAGAAGGAATTGGGAGGAATGTGACACGGCTCTCAGACCTAGGCCAGGGGCCTGGGGCCCAGCCTGGGGTGTGGGAGGACTTAAGAAGAAACGAGGATAACTGGCTTGGCACAATTATACGGCAGGTGTTCTCCCAATAAAGAGTTAACACAGTCTTCAACAATGAGGCACTGGTCTAGTTATACAGATGGGGAAATTGAGTTTTAAAGAGACAGAAGGAATTCTGAAAATCCCCTCACCCCAACACTATCTGCTATATTGAAGGACCAGATCTGCCCCCACTCTGACATCAGACCTCTCCCCTCAATCTGCCCTTTCCTTCTTTCCCCACCTCTCTTGAGATTCATCTCCAACATGGCCTCAGTTAGTGGCCAAACCAAGATGAGGACCCAGCAACAGCATCTGCACCAGAATCTACAGGCACCAGAGCTTCCTGTCATGGGAGGTCTAACTGAAGGACCACGGGGCCACACGTGCGGCACCCCCAGCCTCCTCTTCACTGTCCATTATAGGCACCTGTGCCCAAATTTGGACCAAGGGGCCATTCAGCTTTCTTTGCCTGCTTTCCGATCCCGATCCCTCGCTCGTCAAGCACTTCCTTCTTAACTGGCAAACCACCCCTGTCTGGAGAGAAGGAAAAGCTGCAAGGTCAGTGCGGGAAAGAGGCAGAGAGAAATCTGAAGCCCACGTAACAGCCTGGAAAAGGAGAAGCAGCCAGCTGGCAGCTGTGTCTCGGAGCTCCTGATCGTACACGGGCAGCCAGAGGTCTGGACAGGCCTGTTGTGGCAGGTCAGGGAGCTCTGAGGGCCAGCACTGCTACGCCCACCCCAGGAGACAGCAGAAAATCTGAGCCGACCCCCGGGCCTCCATTTAACCCTGTTCTGACTCTGAAGTCTGCTGCAGTCCTCTCTGACCAGCCCTCTCTGGGCTCCCAGAGCTCAGGTTAGATGCCTTATCTCTTGCTTACGTCCCCAGCCTCCTTTAAACAAATACACATCAGAAATATCAGTTATTGCAACACGGCTGCTTACTCTGTGGTTGCTAAACAACCAGGGAACAACCCTTTCCTAAATGAGTCAGGAGGGGAGCAGTCCTGAATGTTTGGTTTTCTTATTACCATGTCTTTTAACCTTAACAGTGTTTCTCAAACTTCAGTGTGCTTATACGTGTGCTTATGAATCTCTTGGAGAACTCTATCAAAAATGCAGACTCTGGGGCAGAGGGTCTGGAGATGGGGCCTAAGGTGCCAAGAGCCCACCGTGAGAAGCAGGGTCTGGAATGCTGAGTGGTGAAGCCAAGTCAGGGCCAGTGTCAGATGGGAGCATCAGGATGATTCGGCTGCAGGGCTGTTCAAAATGCATGTGTGTTATGTGTGTTAAGTTGCTTCCATCATGTCTGACTCTTTGCAACCCCATGGACTGTAGCCTGCCGCTCCTCTGTCCGTGGAATTCTCCAGGCAAGAATACTGGAGTGGGCTGCCATGCCCTCCTCCAGGGGATCTTCCCTGACCCAGGAATCAAACCCGGGTCTCTGGCACTGTAGGCAGATTCTACAGGGAAGTCCCCTCAAAACGCACATTTCTGCCTCCTACTGCCTTCACCAGGGCAGTGAACCTCTGACCCCAGTGGGCCCAGGGCAGGCGCACACATGGGCATTTCAAAGCCACCTTGAACGCTGGCGATAGACCCATCCCCCTGCAAAACCTGGTTACTAATGACCTCGAGACTAATAATGCCTGACATCTACCTAGCAGTCAGTGTGTGCCAGACGATGTAAATGCACATTCTCAACCTTCCCTCCACACAGCGCTGGGAAGGAGTCCTGCAAGGATCCCATTTCACAGATGAGCAGACAGCAGGCCAAGTCCACTGTCCAGTTCCAGAGCCCGAGGCCCCAGGTGCTGTGTGAAATGGCTCCCCAAGTTGAATGGAGGAAGGTGGCCTTTGAGTCAGAGGACCTGGGCTTAAGGCCATGTCTGAGCTTTGTGTGGTCCAATCAAGTCACCTCGTCAGTCCTCACCTATCAAACGGGCTAACACCCCCCAAACTAAATGGAGGTTTGCGAAGACTAGCTGAGATGATACCAGTGACAAAAACCCTATACAAATGCGAAATTAGGGACTTCCCTGGTGATTCAGTGGCTAAGACTCCTCACTCTCAAAGCAGGGGGCTTGGGTTAGATCCCTGATCAGGGAACTAGATCCCACATGTCACAACTAAGACCCAGTGCCTGTGTGCGTGCTCAGTCGCTTCAGTCTTGTCCGGCTCTGTGTGACCCCATGGACTGTAGCTCGCCAGCTCCTCTGTCCAAGGAATTCTCTAGGCAAGAATACTGGAGTAGGCTGCCATACCCTTCTCCAGAAGACCCAGTAAGCCCAATGTATATATATATATTGGTTTCCCAGGTGGCGCAGTGGTCAAGAATCCAACTGCCAATGAAAGAGACCCAAGTTTGATCCCTGGGTAGGGAACATCTTCTGGAGGAGGAAATGGCAACCGACTCCAGTATTCTTGCCTACGAAATCTCATGGACAGAGGAACCTGGTGGGCTACAGTCCATGGGGTTGCAAAGAGTCAGACATGACTGAGCACATACACACTGCATGCATACACATACACACACACAAACCCAACAAAACAAAAGGCAAATGCTAAGTTAATTATGTACAGTGCCCCCTGCCCCTGCCCAGCATGGCATCAGGTTGCTGCAGTTGCAGGAAAACCTGTGCTGCCCCCTCCTCTCCGGAGCTCCAGAGCCCAGCCCTGCAGACAGTACAGGACACGCCCAGACGTCTATGTAACACCCCCCTGCTTGCCCTTACCCCCTGAGAAGGAGGGTATACGGGTATACAGATGTCCTCTCTGTTGCCCCGACAGAGGAATAAACAGGCTCCCAGAAGTCCAATTACATCAAAGTCAAGACCAGGCTCCCAGCCCCTGGAGAAGAGGTAACAGGGATCGAGGCTCCACGGCCACCTGTGGCCTAAACCGCTCTCAGGCTGTAAGCCTCTCCTTCTGAAGGATTTTCTGAAAACCTTTCTCCTGCTTCCTTGCCTCCTCTGAGAGCAATGGGCTGAGAAATACTCTCCTAAGATTATATACTTGAACTTGGCCAAAAAACACGGAAGTGGCATTCCAACGCCCAATCCTACTATCAACTGCATCTATGTTTAATTAATAAATAAGAAAACCATGAGTGCGATGTATGAGCCACTCCAGGACAGGAGGACAGTGTATTCCACTGTGGACTGGAACACGTGGTGATTAGTACACAGAAGAATCTAAACACCTTGTAACCTTGAACTTGCATGTTCCTTGCTGGGAACTGCAGTTTCCCCACCTGTGAAGAGAGGCAGCTAGAGGAGCTTGACAGCACTTTCCTCCCAGTAAACTGTTTTCCAAGGAAAGGAGATAACCTCTCTATTACACAGGAGATGGCCATCACCTTTCTGAAGGCAGTTTAGGCCAGGAAATACAGGACTGAAGTAGGAAGCATGGAACTGATAACTGAGAGTCACTCAGAAGTTAAAAGACCAAGCTCCCTGAAGCTCTAATTTCAGTGTGTAGAGGATGTGATCTCATTTACAATTATTATTCCAAATACTTGCCAGCAGCATGCACGTTCGTGCGTGCTAAGTCACTTCAGTTGTGTCCACCTCTTTTTGACCCTATGGACCAGACCCTGCCAGGCTCCTCTGCCCATGGAACTCTCCAGGCAAGAATACTGGAGTGGGTTGTCATGCCCTCCTCCAGGGGATCTTCCCAACCCAGGGATCGAACCCACGTCTCTTACGTCTCCTGCTTTAAGCAGGCGAGTTCTTTACCACTAGCTCCCACCTTGCTACAAAGTGAGGTGTGGCAGAGGCTTCTTCCAGGGTGTGACAGGTTCATCCAAGAGTCGGGACTGGCCGGCCCACGTCCAAAGTCAAGGGCACCTCTCGCTGCCCCCAGCTCCAGGGTGAGGGGTTCCTACTGGGCCTCCTGGGAGACTCACCTTTTAAAGTGCGGCTCTGCTAACATCCCCAAAGCTGCGAGCACGGACGTGGCCAGCCACAGGGTATGGGCCAGAAGCGGGGTTCCCAAGCAAGAGAGGCAGACGTGGGGCACACCCAGGACCGGTCTCAGCACAGCCCTGGCCTGGGCGGGCACTCGGATGGCAAAGCCGGTTCTGGGAAACCACAGGAGGAAGCAGCTCTGACCCTCTGGCCCCAGCAGGCAAGGGGCGGGAGAAAGGAGCCGGGAGGTGGATGCCAGCAGCTGTTGGCACTCTGTCCCTTCCCTGGTGCCACATCCACACTTTTGACCTCTGCCTTCTGTTTCCAGGCAGGGGGAAGAGGAATTTTCTTCAAATCACAGCTCATGAGCTTGGTATTTTTTACAAGAGCATGTGGGAGTGAAATAAAGGTTCAAAGTGAAGAGGAGTTTTTGCTGAAGTACAAAAG
This sequence comes from Bison bison bison, assembly GCF_000754665.1. Lineage (NCBI taxonomy): Eukaryota > Metazoa > Chordata > Mammalia > Artiodactyla > Bovidae > Bison > Bison bison. The sequence goes on from NW_011494861.1 coordinate 4,359,233, forward strand.
GATGTGCTGGTCCCCTCTCCACTCACCAGCTCCAGTGTGCTTCCCACACTCCCCTCCGTGCTCTGGGCCTTCTGCACAGACACCCCCATGTGGAGGCGAGTTAAACCCGTCATCGTCAACTGTGACCTGGGGCTAGACAGGGGACAGAACCCCAAGATCAGCTCTGAGACCATTTCCCCCACTGAACACATAGAATCCTTATTACCATCACCTAGGGGGTCAATATTTGGTCCCAACAATTCAAATGGTGTGTGAGAGCCATCACATATCTGCATGAGAGATTCAATTCCTAGATTTTCAGGAATTTGTCAAGTCAGTTGTTAAACACGGCCCCTATTAAAACCGAATTACACGAATTTAGAATCAAATAAGCTATATTAAAAAACAAAGATATTAAACACTCAATACTCCCTAATTGATTTACTTCATATTACTATTATCTCTGCTCTTGACATTATTTAACCTATTGCATCTGTCATTGTTCAGTCACAAAGTCGTGCCCAACTCTTTGCGACCCTATGGACTACAGCACACTAGGCTGTTCCGTCCTCCACTCTCTCTCATAGTTTGCTCAAATTCATGTCCATTGAGTCAGTGACGCTCTCTAACCATCTCATCCTCTGCTGCCCCCTTCTTCCTTTGCCTTCAATCTTTCCCAGCATCAGGGTCTTTTCCAAAGAGTCAGCTCTTCACATCAGGTAGCCAAAGTATTGGAGCTTAAGCATCAGTCCTTCCAATGAATATTCAGGGTTGGTTTCCTTTAGGATTGACTGGTATCTATAAAGTGAAGATATTCTGTAATGGTGTGCTTGAAACTGGCCGGTGTGGGAACATTTATTTATGCGGCAGGTGTTGGCAAATGCTATCAAGCTGGCTCCTGGCCACCAACCGCCATCCCTTCCAGAGGTTGTTAAACATCTACCAACACACAACTGCCTGTACACCAAGCTGCTATTTCTAGTCTGGACTTTCTCCCCCTAAACTCCCGTCTCACACAGTCAACTGTGACTGTGACACCAACAGCTGGATGTCTACAAGATGTACCACGTTCAAAACAAATTGACTTATCTCCCAAATGCTCCAAACGCAGGTCGCCCATCCTCAGTAAATGGCAACTCCCCTCTTCCAGGGGCTCAGGCCAGAGATCTTGGGGCATTCGATCTGACAGCAAATCCTATGGTTTCTATCACCAACATTTACCTAGAATACAGCTACTCACTATTCTCACCGCCTTCCATCTCTCCACTCTGGTCCTAGCCACCATCACCTTTGTGTGAAGCCACCTCCCTGGCCTCTCATTTCTATCTTTGCCTGAACCCAGGAGTCGGAGTGCTCTGTTTACAGCATCGGTCAGATCCCATCCTTCTGTTCAGTGGCCGGCAGGGTCTACACACTCTGGCCTTCCATCTCTTACCTCTTTGATCTTTTCTCCTACACTCTGTCCCTCTCTGGGCTCCACCCACCCATCCTCCTGCCCCAGGGCCCTTGTACTTGCTGTTCTCGCTGCCTGACCTACTTTTCCCTGCAGATGTCCACGTGGCTCACTCCCTCACTATTTTTTACTGAAATGTCACCTCAGTGAGGCTTTCTCAGCTGACTCTGTGTAAAACTGTAAACCTCCAACCCTCATCTCATCCCCTGCTTTATGTCTCCCCATAGTACATACCTGCATATGATAAGCAGATTTATTTTATCATCTATCACCCCTCCCCTCAAGATCCTATAAGTAAGTTCCTATGAGGACATGGGTTTTTCTGTTTTGTTCACTGCCTATCTCCAGTATCCAAAACAAGGCCTGGGGCTTCCCTAGTGGGACAGTGGATAGGAATCTGCCTGCCAAAGCAGGTGACACAGGATTCCATCTCTGATCTGGGAAGATTCCACACGCCTGCAGGGCAACTAAGCCTGTGCTCCACAACTCCTGGGCCCTCTCTCTCTAGAGCTCATGCTCGGCAACAACAGAAGGCCCTCGCCCAGCACTGAAGACACAGCACAGCCAAAATCAATCAGTTAATTAATTTTTTAAAAAAAGCGGGGCCTGGCCCACAGAAGGTACGTAATAAACATTTGCTGAATGAACAAATAAACCCCATTTGCCCAAGACCACTGTTGACTCTGTATGGGCGGCCTGTGTGGATGATGAATCTCTAATGGCGACTTCAAGCACTGTGACACAGCACACATTAGCAGCAGCTCACTATCTGAAATGATACTATGAATAATAAAAGAGATATTTATAGAGCACTTAACTAAATGCAAAATCCTGGGCTAAGAGCTTCACACGTGTCACATCATTTAATTCTTGCCATAGTTTATGAGGTAGGTGGCTTCCCAGGCGGTGCAGTGGTAAAGAATCCACCTCCCAAGGCAGGAGACACAGGAGATACAGGTTCGATTCCTGGGTTGGGAAGATTCCCTGGAGAAGGAAACAGCAACCCACTCCAGTATTCTTGCCTGGAAAATTCCACAGACAGAGGAGCCTGATGGACTACAGTCCATGAACAAGGTCGCCAAGAGTGGGACGTGACTGAGCACAGCGCAGCATGTGGTGGGCACTGTCACTATACCAGTTTCTAGAGTGAGAAGACAGGAAACTAAGGGGCACAGAGATAAAATAGCTCACTGAGGGTCAGGCGCTTACAGGCGACAGCACTTGAATACAGGCAGTGTGCTTCCGGCACCTTCCCACCTACCTCTAAAACGTGTGACATGCAGTAGGAAACCAACCCACTCCAGCTGTCTTGCCTGGAAAATTCTACGGACAGAGGAGCCTGGCAAGCTACAGTCCATGGAGTCAAAAAGAGTCAGACACGACTGAACACAAACGAACAAGGGCCCACCCTACACCCAGGGTGATCTCATCTAAACATCCACAATTATGTGTGCAAAGACCATTTTTCCAATCAAGTCACCTTTGCAGGTTCTGGGGTTATAAACTGGGCACACCTTTGGGGGCCACTATTAAACCTGCTGCAATGTGGTAAGAAAAAAAAATGTGTGACTACAACCCCAAATGACAAATTTAAAACACTGTTTTAGAGGAACTTCCATGGTGGAGTGGCTAAGACTCCACAGTACCAATGCAGGGGGCCCAGGTTCCACCCCTGGAAGGAAAACTAGATCCCACATGCTGCAACCAAGAGTTCGGAGGCTGAGATGAAGACTGAAGATCCTGCGAGCCACAGCTAAGACCCAGTGTAGTCAAATAAATACATAAATACACATTTTCCAAAAAGACTAAAAAAAACAAAACAATAACAACACTGTTTTAGTGGACACAGATTCTGCTCCCTTCCAAGATTGGAATTACAGTGGTCTAAATGCTCCCATAAGTGACCCAAGCTGGTCAGCAGCTCTGCTTCCTGAGGTCAGGTTGCCCTGACAATGAACTGCTGTAAATGCCCTTGGCCTCTGATGTCCACTGTAACAGTGATTCACTCACCTTACTTCTGACATCATGTGAGTGAGTGAAGTCGCTCAGTCGTGTCCGACTCTTTGCGACCCCATGGACTGTAGCCTACCAGGCTCCTCCCTCCATGGGATTCTCCAGGCAAGAGGACTGGAGTGGGGTGCCATTTCCTTCTCCAGGGGATCTTCCGGACCCAGGGATTAAACCCGGGCCTCCCGCATTCCAGGCAGACGCACTGTATTTAAGGCTGAGTTGCTTTGTTAAAACCTGAAAGGCCCTTACTAGGGGAGGGGGGAGACGCTAGTTTCTGAGATCTTAGCTATTTAGTAGCTGTGTGACCTTATATAAGTTATTTAACTTCTTCCAACCTCAACTACAGATTATACTTAGGCCAAAGGAACTAAAGCATGGCAAAGCCTGGTGCCATCCACAGGGGGAACACTTGTGCTGCTAGATATCTGTCTCATTTCAGATTGTGGCTGTGTCTGTGTCATGGGAGACTTCTGCAGAGGTGTCCTGGCGCCATGGCCCCCTTCCCCAAGTCACATGAGAGGCAGGGGAGAAGAGAAACTAAAGGCAAAGTAGAAAAGGAAAGATATACCTATCTGAATGCAGAGTTCCAAAGAATAGCAAGGAGAAATAAGAAAGCCGTCCTCAGTGATCAATGCAAAAAAATAGAGGAAAACAACAGAATGGGAAAGACTAGAGATCTCTTCAAGAAAATTAGAGACACCAAGGAAACATTTCATGCAAAGATGGGTACGATAAAGGACAGAAACAGTATGGACCTAACAGAAGCAGAAGATATTAAGAAGAGATGGCAAGAATACACAGAAGAACTGTACAAAAATATCTTTATGACCCAGATAACCATGATGGTGTGATCACTCACCATCCAGAGCCAGACATCCTGGAATGCACAGTCAAGTGGGCCTTAGAAAGCATCACTATGAACAAAGCTAGTGGAGGTGATGGAATTCCAGCTGAGCTATTTCAAATCCTAAAAGATGATGCTGTGAAAGTGCTGCACTCAATATCCTTGCAAATTTGGGAAACTCAGCACTGGCCACAGGACTGGAAAAGGTCAGTTTTCATTCCAATCCCAAAGAAAGGCAATGTCAAAGAATGTTCAAGCTACCGCACAACTGCACTCATCTCACACGCTAGTAAAGTAATGCTCAAAATTCTCCAAGCCAGGCTTCAACAGTACGTGAAACTAGAACTTCCAGATGTTCAAGCTGGATTTAGAAAAGGCAGAGGAACCAGAGATCAAATTGCCAACATCTGCTGGTTCATCAAAAAAGAAAGAGAGTTCCAGAAAAACATCTACTTCTGCTTTAATGACTACACCAAAGCCATTAACTATGTGGAACACAACAGTGGAAAATTCTTCAAGAGATGAGAATACCAGACCACCTTACCTACCTCCTGAGAAATCTGTGTGCAGGTCAAGAAGTGACAGTTAGAAATGGACATGGAACAATGGACTGGTTCCAAATTGGGAAAGGGGTACATCAAGGCTGTATATGGTCACCCTGCTTATTTAACTTATATGCAGAGGACATCACCTGAAATGCCAGGCTGGATGAAGCACAAGCTGGAGTCAAGATTTCCGGGAGAAGTATCAGTAACCTCAGATATGCAGATGACACCACACTTATGGCAAGAAGCAAAGAGGAATTGAAAAGCCTCTTGATGAAAGTGAAAGAGGAGAGTGAAGAAGCTGGCTTAAAACTCAACATTCAAAAAACTAAGATCATGGCATCCGGTCCCATCATTTCATTGCAAATAGATGGGGAAACCATGGAAAACAGTGACAGACTCTATTTCCTTGGGCTCCAAAATCACTTTAGCCATGAAATTAAAAGATGCTCGTTCCTTGGAAGAAAAGCTATGACCAACCTAGACATCATATTAAAAAGCAGAGACATTACTCTGCCAACAAAGGTCCGTCTAGTCAAAGCTATGGTTTTTCCCGTAGTCATGTATGGATGTGAGAGTTGGACCATAAAGAAAGCTGAGCGCCAAAGAATTGATGCTTTTGAACTGTGGTGTTGCAGAAGACTCTTGAGAGTTCCTTGGACTGCAAGGAGATCAACCCAGTCAATCCTAAAGGC
>NW_011494861.1:4364858-4367314 GCF_000754665.1 Bison bison bison
AAGGAAATCAGTCCTGAATATTAATTGGAAGGACTGATGCTGAAGCTGAAACTCCAATACTCTGGCCACCTGATGTGAAGAACTGACTCACTGGAAAAGGCCCTGATGCTGGGAAAGACTGAAGGCAGGAGGAGAAGGGGACGACAGAGGATGAGATGGTTGGATGGCATCACTGGCTCGACAGACATGAGTTTGATCAAGCTCTGGTAGTTGGTAAAGGACAGGGAAGCCTGGCATGCTGTAGCCCACGGGACTGCAGAGTTGGACACAACTAATTAACCAACCTCAACCACAGAGTGGGAAAACAAGTCAATAAGAAGCACAAAAGTAGACAATCCATACAAAGCACCTGGCACAATGCTTGGCATATAGTAAGTGTCCAAAAACTGTTAGCCACTATCATTATTAAACCAAGAGCATCATGAATAAAGTGGCGTTTCTTGCTTGTCTCTTGGAACTGCTGGGAAACCAAATGACTTCGCACAGCAGGAAAAAATGCCAAGGAACAGCTCACTGACAACTTCATGACCTTCCAGTCATACTGATGAAAAATCAAAGGGCTATCGAGCTGAGAGGGCTTCCCAGGTGGCTCAGCAGTAGAGAATCTGCCTGCCAGTGCAGGAGACGTGGGTTCAATCCCTGGGTCAGGAAGATCCCCGCGAGAAGGAAATGGCAACCCACTCCAGTATTCTTGCCTAGGAAATCCCATGGACAGAGGAACCTGCTGAACTACAGTCCACGGGGTCACAATAAGTTGGACATGACTTAGCAACTAAGCAGCAACAGCAGCATAAACCTAAGATGGTTAAAAAAGTCTCCACCCCAGCCCATAAGGGGTTTATAATCCAGGCCAAAGAATACAGCAATAGAGTAATCCTCTAACTCTGCAGCCCTGGGACTTTCACTAACTATTCAGGGCCTTTTCTCCAGCTGCAAGATGGGGAGCATTCACCTTGTTTTAATGTCTGGCCAAAAGAAAAAAAACCCAGATGGTGGCTGTGAAAATACTTTGGGAGGTAAAGGTGGTAAGGTCTCCTAGACAAAGAGCCACCCAGCTCCCATTTCAGGGCAACAGAACGCAAAACCAGACTTCCTGCTCTGCCTGTGGGTTAGGGACTGGGAGAATCCATGGTGAAATCTGGCAACAAGCAATGACATTTTGCCTTGTTCAAATTCCATCAATAAAATGAGAAGTGGGTAGGGACTTTCCTGGTGGCCCAGTGGCTAAGACTCCACACTCCCAATGCAGAAGGCCACAGTTCCATCTCTGGTCAGGGAACTAGATCCCACATGCCATGACTAAAGATCCAGCATGCTTCAACTAAGACCTGATGCAGTCAAATAAATATTTTTTTAAGAAAATGAGAAGTGGATTGGCCACAGATGACCAAAGGTGCCTCTTGGTTTCCCTTTGCCCAGATTTGACGGTTTCCCCTTTAAAGAGCCTAAAACCATCCCACAAGCCTAAAACCATCCCACAATAGTAAATTTTATTAGTCTTCGAATAAAATAACTTGAATGCCTGCCTGGAGTGTTTATCTGCTGAGCAGCTATGTACTTCAAAGAAAGAGTTACATTAAAAAACATTGCCTAAAAGTGAGCTCTGTTCATGCCAAACACTGAGCATTTTCCTCTCAGGTGCTCCTAAAACTTGCGAGAAGATTAGCCTCCTAAACTCAAACACTCTATCCATCACTATAGAGTATGTACTAACTAATGTGTCTTGACTCTTTTGTGACCCCATGGACAGTAGCCCACCAAGTTCCTCTGTCCATGGGACTTCCTAGGCAAGAATACTGGAGTGGGTTGCCATTTCCACCTTCAGGGGATCTTCCCCACCCAGGGATCAAACCCTGTGTCTCCTGCACTGGCAGGCGGATTCATCACCACTGAGCCACCTGGGAAGCCCCAATTAGTGTATAACATAGTTTAAAATACAACCAGTCTTTGAAGGTTTCCTGTTTTGACTACCCTTCAGGAGCCACAGGCCTGCCTGGGGACAGTGGGGTGGGTGGGCAAGGAATTTCAGGTTATGACTTCTCCAGAAGTTCTCACTTCCGTTTAAACACTCAAATTTGAGTGAGCTGATTTTCAAAGACCCAGACAGGTCTGCTTCTGGAAAACCATTCATTGGATGGATGCATTTGAAACGCTGATGGAAACCTAGGCTCTAGTGCCAAAGAGTAAGCAGATCCCCAAGGGAAGTGGGGGGCGGGGGAGCCTCCAATTCCTCCTCTCACTGAACTGAATTCCAGAAAGTCCAGGAAAAGGAGACGCCGCTGGCCCCTCCGGACCAGCCTCGACGGGGCCTGGCTGCCTCCAGCCAACCCGCCACCACGCAGCACTGCCGCGCCAAGGCATCTGCGGAGCAGGAAGTGAATAATTTATTTTGCGGAAGGAACGCGGGGAAGGAAATTGGGGAGGGTGGGTGGTGGCTGGGGGGGCTCTTCCCCATC
>NW_011494861.1:4367931-4368708 GCF_000754665.1 Bison bison bison
CTCTGCAATCTCTTGTGCGTCGTAGGGGCCGGGCCGCCTTCCTGGACACGGGAGGGCCGAGGAAAGTCGTTGTGTTGTGGAGCCGAGTTGCTGGCTCCTCGTCAGATTCTGGCACAAGCCGTGGGACCTGGAACTGATCACTTGACTTCCCTAGGCCTCGCATTTCTCCATCTGTAGAAGGAGCGGCGTGGTGCCCCCAATTTTTAATCTCCAGAAGAAGTGATTTAGGGGTGGGAGAACAGGCTATGGCCGTGTCTCCACCAGACAGCTTCAAATCTCTGTCTATGCTCGTATGACCTTGAAGACACTGCGTGCTGCGTGCTAAGTCACTTCAGTTCAGTGCAGTTCAGTCGCTCAGTCGTGTCCGACTCTGCGACCCAGTGAACCGCAGCATGCCAGGCCTCCCTGTGCATCACCAACTCCCGGAGTTCACTCAAACTCATGTGCATCGAGTCGGTGATGCCATCCAGCCATCTCATCCTCTGTCATCCCCTTCTCCTCCTGCCCCCAATCCCTCCCAGCATCAAAGTCTTTTCCAAGGAGTCAACTTTTCGCATGAGGTGGCCAAAGTACTGGAGTTTCAGCTTTAGCATCAGTCCTCCCAAAGAACACCCAGGGCTGATCTCCTTTAGGATGGACTGGTTGGATCTCCTTGCAGTCCAAGGGACTCTCAAGATTCTTCTCCAACACCATAGTTCAAAAGCATCAATCAATTCTTTGGCGCTCAGCCTTCTTCACAGTCCAACTTTCACATCCATACATGACCACTGGAAAAAC
>NW_011494861.1:4368808-4386130 GCF_000754665.1 Bison bison bison
TCTTTGGCGCTCAGCCTTCTTCACAGTCCAACTTTCACATCCATACATGACCACTGGAAAAACCATAGCCTTGACTAGACGGACCTTTGTTGGCAAAGTAATGTCTCTGCTTTTTAATATGCCATCTAGGTTAGTCATAACTTTCCTTCCAAGGAGTAAGCGTCTTTTAATTTCATGGCTGCAGTCACCATCTGCAGGGATTTTGGAGCCCCTAAAAATAAAGTCTGACACTGTTTCCACTGTTTCCCCATCTATTTCCCCTGAAGTGATGGGATCAGATGCCATGATCTTAGTTTTCTGAATGTTGAGCTTTAAGCCAACTTTTTCACTCTCCTCTTTAACTTTCTTCAAGAGGCTTTTTAGTTCCTCTTCACTTTCTGCCATAAGGGTGGTGTCATCTGCATATCTGAGGTTATTGATATTTCTCTCAGCAATCTTGATTCCAGCTTGTGCTTCTTCCAGCCCAGCGTTTCTCATGATGTACTCTGCATATAAGTTAAATAAGCTGGGTGACAATATACAGCCTTGAAGTCACTTCAGTCGTGTCCAACTCTTTGGGAACCTATAGACTGTAGCCCACTAGGCTCCTCTGTCCATGGAATTCTCCAGGCAAGAATGGACTGGCAGCCCTGGACTGGGTTGCCATGCCTGCCTCCAGGGGATCTTCTTGACCCAGGAATCGAACCCGTGTCTTTTGCGGCTTCTGCATTTCAGGCGGATTCTTTACCGCTAAGCCATCCACCTGTGATAAGTGCTCAGCAAGTGGTAGCTTCACCTCTGGGGCTTTATTAGCAAGACAGTGGATGGGAAGAAGGCCTTATCTGAAGGATGATGGGGTGATGATAAAGGAGATGACCTGTGAGCTGCCTCTCAGCACTCAGTGGATGGTATGCCAGTCCTTTGCCCCATTCTTCGCCATGATCGCATGGTGCCTACCCTCACCCTCACCTTGGTGATCACTTTTCTCCCAGCTCTACACTGCTGCTAGTGCCCCCAGTGGGGCCATGGCCATCAAAAAAGCAGCTGCTTCTTCCTACTTCTCAGCTGACCCTGGGTGACCTTGAGTTAATGCACGACCACCCAGGACCACCTCCCAGACATAGCTCCCCCATCCCATGCCCATTCCTGAGCATCTTAGCTCTTTCCCTTCTTCAGACCCACCTTTCTTCCATCCCAGACACAGGAGATTACTTGATCACCTATGCTGAGGAGTGTGGGACCACCCAAGAGGGGGCATTCTGACCAGAAAGAAAAAACTTTTAGTAGCTTTTTATTTCATGAGGGTTCCACTAGAGGTAGGAATGTCAGGAACTAGCAGAAGGAACTTGGCAGTGGCCAGCAGGACTAAGGAGGGCCAACAGGCACGATTACCACACAGGATATTAGGCAAGAGGGTTCCAGGAAGGCTGGGGAGCCAAGAGGGGCTGGGATCCACTGTCACCAGGGCCAGGGGCCATGTGGGGGCCTGCAGGGAGCTGCTGGATGTCAGCAAAGACTTGGCCATGCTGGGTGGGGACTGCAGGGAGAGTTAAGGAGCCAGGTCCCTGCCAGACTGCCTCCACAGCTGGAAGTGGTTAGTAGGGTCTAGGGGCAGGGGCCAGCCAAACTATATTGGACAATGCCAGGACTCAGTCAAGAGCTCTTCCCATGTTCATGGCCCTGGGCGCACTGTGCACTCACATACCACATAAACCCAAGCCTAAAGAGGTACAGATGGAAGAAGGCAGGTGCCCAGAGACAGAGATGAACGGAGGGGATGTTTCCCAGATCCCTGTACAGACATCATGAGAGTGATCTTCAGTTACCTCCAGAACATCTTTAAAAACACTCCTTGGGCTTCCCTGGTGGTCCAGTGGTTGAGAATCCAGCTGTCAAGGCAAGGGACATGGGTTTGATCCCTGATCGGGAAACTAAGATCCCACATGCAACAGGGCAACTGAGCCCACGTGACCTAGAACCTGAGCTCTGCAACAAGAGAAGGCACCGCAATGGAAAACCTGAGCACTGCAACTAGGGAGTAGACCCTGCTCACTGCAACTAGAGAAAGCCTGCATGCAGCAGTGAAGACCCACAACAGCCAATAGTAAATACATTCATTAAATAAAATTTAAAAATTTTAAATAAATGAAAACATCCCAAAGCCAAGTCACCAAAAGCAGCTTATTAAGAAAATGCTTGTGTCCACATAGGTGTCAGTGGCGTGGATCAGGGGAGTAACATGAAGTAAGTCTAGAGCATCACAGCACTTCTCCCTAATGAGAGAAGTACTTCCACACCCACACATAGTTGAGATGTTTTCATTTCTCTGTCCTCCTCCCTGTCTTGGAGTCCTATCTCAGTCTCCTCCTGACTCTGTTCCTCCTAGTCTGATCTGAACCATTACTTTGCTTTATTTCCATCATGAAAACAATTTGGTCCCATGATGCTTTCGAACTGTAGTGCTGGAGAAGACTTGAGAATCCCTTGGACAGCAAGGAGATCAAACCAGGCAATCCTAAAGGAAATCAACCCTACATATTCATTGGAAGGACTGATTCTGAATCTGATGTTAAATACTTTGGCCACCTAATGTAAAAAGCCAACTCACTGGAAAAGACCCTGGTGCTGAGAAAGATTGAGGGCAGGAGGAGAAGGGGGTGACAGAGGATGATTTGTTTGGATGGGATCACCAACTCAATGGACATGAGTTTGAGCAACCACCAGGAGGTAGTGAAGGACAGGGAAGCCTGGCATGCTGCAGTCCATGGGGTCACAAAGAATCAGACATGACTTAGCGACTGAACAACAACAAGGTGTGAGAGTATTGCTACCCCCAAACCAAAAATCTCAAACTTTGTCCATAGGACTTTGTGATGAGCTTCAGCACTTTTGGATACCTGAAGCTTCTCTCACTTCTGTGCTAACAGCAGCTGCAAAGCCACATGACAAGGTACTCCACATCCTGAGGGACCAGGTGTGCCCAAAATGCTCTGAAGGAAGCCAGAATAAAGAAATGATGCCCCATGGAGGGGAGGGTGTCCTGTACCCAAACTGTGTCTGCCAACGAGCGCCCTGGAGCTCTGAAGCTGAGTTTTGTTTTTTGTTTTTTTTTTCTTTCTAAACTGTTGGGTAGGCAGAAGTCAGGGTTAATTCGCCCTGCTTCCCAGATGTGGAAAGTGAGACCTGGAGAGATGAATGACTCACCAGATAGGGCAGAGGAGTTAGAAATAAAATCATGTTACAGTTTCTATATTGGGGCTGCTGCTGCTGCTAAGTTGCTTCAATCATGTCCAACTCTGTGCGACCCCACAGATGGCAATCTACCAGGCTCCGCTGTCCCTGGGATTCTCCAGGCAAGAACACTCGAGTGGGTTGCCATTTCCTTCTCCAGTGAATGAAAGTGAAAAGTGAAAGTGAAGTCAGTCAGTCGTGTCTGACTCTTCAAGACCCCACGGACTGCAGCCCACCAGGCTCCTCCATCCATGGGATTTTCCAGGCAAGCTATTTTGGGGCAGCAGTCACTAAGTGAGCTCTATTCCTTCAGTCTTTGCACGGGGTAGGGAGGAAAGAACAGGTGTTGTGGATTTTCAGCCACGAGTATACCTTTTCCTCCCCAGCCATGAGAATGACTAGCACTCTTTTCTTGTTTTAAATATTGGCTTATTAAAGTCTACATGAAGTAACAGCTACATGTTGGTTTTCTATTGCAGCCATAACAATTGACTACCATTTAGTGGCTTAAACCAAATATATTATCTTACAGTCCTGTAGGCCAGAAGTCTGATGTGGATCTCACTGGGATAAAACCAGAGTTGCAGTGCTGTATTCCTTTTATGAGGAGCCCTTTCCTTGTTCATTTGGGTGCAGAAATCAGATCCTTGTGGTTTTAGGACTGAGATTCCTGTTGCCTTGGTGACTGTTAGCTGAGGACCATTCCTAGCTTCTAAAGACTAGCACATTCCCTAGCTTATGACCCCTTTCCTTAGTCTTCAAATCCAGCAATGGCAGGTCAAGTGCTTAGCATCTCTCATCCTTACTGTGAGGCTCATTTCTCTGATGGATCTGGGATTGGACTTCTGCTTTTAAGGATTCATGTGATTAGATGGCCCATTTGTGTAAACCAGGATGATCTCCCTCAACTCAGAGTCCATACCTTTAATCATACCTGCAAAGTCTTTTTCACCATATAAGGTGACATACCCACAGACTCCACACACTGGGGCCTGGACAGCTTTAGAGAGTCACAATTCTGCCTACCACAAATTATGAATTCACAGATTCTCAAACCCTCTTGATTTTCCAGGGTTTTCATCACATGATTTTTTTGGTAACAGTTTTAGTGTTACATAATTCGCATGCTACACAATTCATCCATTTAAAGTGTACAATTCATTGTTTTTTAATATAGCCACAGAGTTGTGCACCCATCACCACATCAATTAAGAACATTTTAATCACCCCAACAAGAAATGATGTACCTGTTGGCACTGACTCCCTCAGATCAGATCAGATCAGTCGCTCAGTCGTGTCCGACTCTTTGCGACCCCATGAATCGAAGCACGCCAGGCCTCCCTGTCCATCACCAACTCCCGGAGTTCACTCAGACTCACGTCCATCGAGTCAGTGATGCCATCCAGCCATCTCATCCTCTGTCGTCTCCTTCTCCTCCTGCCCCCAATCCCTCCCAGCATCAGAGTCTTTTCCAATGAGTCAACTCTTCGCATGAGGTGGCCAAAGTACTGGAGTTTCAGTTTTAGCATCATTCCTTCCAAAGAAATCCCAGGGCTGATCTCCTTCAGAATGGACTGGTTGGATCTCCTTGCAGTCCAAGGAACTCTCAAGAGTCTTCTCCAACACCACAGTTCAAAAGCATCAATTCTTCGGCGCTCAGCCTTCTTCACAGTCCAACTCTCACATCCATACATGACCACAGGAAAAACCATAGCCTTGACTAGACGAACCTTTGTTGGCAAAGTAATGTCTTTACTTCCCCTCAATTCTCTCAGCCCTAGGGAACCACAAATCTACTTTCTGTACCTGTGGATTCTCCTACACTATATATTTCATATAAATGGAATCATATAATATGTGGCCTTTTGGGCTTCCCTGGTGGCTCAGCTGGTAAAGAATCTGCCTGCAATGTGGGAAACCTGGGTTCGATCCCAGGGTTGGGAAGATCCCCTTGAGAAGGGAACAGACTCTAGTATTCTGGCCTGGAGAATTCCATGGACTCTACAGTCCATGGGGGTCCACAAAGAGTCGGACACAACTGAGCGACTTTCACTTTCACATGACATTGAGCATCTTTTCGTATGCTTATTGGCCATATCTTATTAGAGAACTATCTAGTCATATTCTTCACCCATTTTCAAGTGGGTTCTTTTACCATTGAGTTGTTAGAATTCTTTATATATGCTCAACACAAGCCCCTTACCAGATTTGCAAAAATTTTCTCCAATTCTGTGGGTTATATTTTCACTTTCCTGATGATGTCTTTTGTAGCATGAGAATTTTTTTTATTCTGATGTCCAGCTTATCTATTTTTTTTTTTTTTTGGTTTGTTGCTTGTGCTTCTGGAATCATATCTAAGAAGGCTTTGCCTAGTCCAATACCATGAAAATGTATGCTTGCATGTTCTTCTAAAGTTTGTTTTAGCTTGTACATTTAGGCTTTTGATTCATTTTTGGTCAATTTTTGTAGATGATGTGAGAGGAAGGAGGTCCAACTTTATCCCTTGGCATGTGGCTATCCAGCTGTCCCAGAATGCTTTGCTGAACTGTCATATGATGGGTTCCAAACACATCTTCTTGGATTGCTCTACAATATGGACATGATCCAAGTCCCTCCCCAGTCCAGTAAGCGAGACTCCAGCGGACCAATGCCTGGCAAGCAGCAGATCCTTAAAACATGTTTGTCAGATGAATGTGGTGAAGGTGGGGAATCAGAGCCCCATGTTTAGGGGTTGGAGTCCCCTTCACTCTGCACTTGGCTGTGACCCTGGCAATATTTTCTCCCAGTGGCCACGTGGCCAGAGTCTAAAGAGGTGCCTTGGTACCCTTGAGTGAAGAGGGCAAACTAAGCTGAGTCTTTTTGTTTTGTTAACTTTAGTCATGCCATGTGGCACAGCTGGCAGGATCCCAGCCACGCAACCAGGCCAGGCAATAACAGCACCAAATCCTAACCATTAGGACACGAGGGAACTCAAGGGGGCATACTAGCAGGGCTCCTACTGCCTAAACCCAGATCTCAGGGAGAAAAAAAATTCCCAAAGTTTGTTTCAGGGCTGCCAGGGAACAGGGAGGCCAAGGGAAAGGAAGAGAGAAGATTGGGAAGCAGCTGGCTTGAATGTGAACCAGGGCAGGGAACCTTGAGTGACGAATCGAGAAGCACCTGTACTCAAGGTCAGCATTCCTTGCCTTAAGCTTCAAGAGGCAAGAGCAGGAAAAAGCTCTTGCTGGCAGATGAAATGAAAAGATAAAAGTGTTGGCAGCCACCCCAGACATCTCTGCAGCAGCAAAAGCCGCATGAGATCCTTCGAGCCAAGTGGAGCTGCAGCCTGGGGACAGCCAAGCCTCTGGAGCGGGCGACAGATGAACCTGGGGTCTGCGGAAGGACAAGGCACCCTTGCTGGGGAAATGTGATGGTCAGCAGAACCTCACGAGACAGAGGCCAGCTTCCGGTTGGCTTCTCCAGGAAGCAGATGCTGTCTGCTTTTCCCAGCCCTGACTCTGCAGTGGCCTGGTCTGGAGCCAGGAGCTGGGAGCCTCTGATGAACCAGCAGCTCCCAAGTGGCTGCAGGGTCATATCAGGGGACAATCGCTCACCCCTCAGCCCCTTCCACTCCCCTCTCCAGTCCTGGACACACAGGTAAGGTACCCCTTGTTCATTCATGCATCCAATACAACATGCCAGGCTGTCTAGGCTCGGGGAACCTAGCCCTGAACAAGGCTCCTGTTCTCAAGGAGCTTGTATTCTACTCCAAGTCGGGGTGTGTGGTGGGGAGACAGAAGATTAACCAGTGAAAGAATAATTGTGTGCATTCTCAGTCACTTCAGTCATGTCTGACTCTGTGTGACCCCTGGGACTGTAGCCTGCCAAGCTCCTCTGTCCATGGGATTCTCTAGGCAAGAATACTGGGGTGGGTTGCCATATGCTTCTCCAAAGGATCTTCCCAACCCTGGGATAGAACCTGTGTCTCTTGTGTCCCCTGCATTGGCAGGCAGGCTCTCTACCACTAGCGCTGCCTAGGAATCCCAAAAGAATAATTGTGCTACGTTGAGCTTAGTCTCTCAGTTGTGTCGGACTCTGTGCGACTCCATGGACTGTAGCCCGCCAGGCTTCTCCGTCCATGGGATTCTCCAAGCAAGAATACTGGAGTGAATTACCATACCCTTCTCCAGGGCATCTTCCCAACCCAGGGATTGAACCTGCATCTCTTACATCTCCTGCATCAGCAGGCAGGCTCTTCACCACTAGCTCCACCTGGGAAGCCCAAAAGAATAATTACAGAATCACAATTGTGATGAAGAAAATAAAACAGAATAATGGAATAGGATGTCTGACTGTATGGTTAAGGAAGGCCTCTCCAGGGGTGACATTGGACTGAGACTAGAGGGAAAAAGGCCAGTTGCACAAAACCGAGAGGAGTGTTCCAGGCAGAGAGAACAGCACGTACAAAGGCCCCGGGGCAGGAAATAGCTTGGCGTCTCTGAAAGGAGGCCAGTGTGGCTAGAGCACCAAGCAGGGGGAGGCCTGAGAACAGGTTGTAGAAGCTGGGACACGAGAGGCCTTCTAGGCCATGGGAAAGAACGTGGGTTTTATTCTAATTTGCAGTGGAGGCCCCTGGGGAATTTTAAATAAGAGAACTGACAAAATCAGTTTTCATTTCGGAAAGTCGCCGGGTTCACGGCTGCAGGCCTGGAGGAGAAGCATATTGAGTAGGTGGGGGTTACTATAGAGTCCAGACAGCCTAGGGCCACAACTCCAGGATGGATTAAAATGTAGATGCAATTACTGTTCAGATACAGCAAGGCAAACAAATCAAAAGAGAACTGCTGCTGAGAAGGTAGTCAGTTGCAGTACCCAAGAAGAGTGGGCATGCCCTGCCACCCATGCAGGGTCATGAGGATGCACCAGGGTCAGCCAGGGGACAGAGGGAGTGAGGGAAAATGTGTACAAGAGCCTCAATAGTGGTTGCCATGGGAAGGCGTGGGTGAGACAGGGTCAGTAGGCTTAGGACTGGCCAGTTTGAAGAGCATCAGCAGGCTCTTGGGCGTAGAGGCTGCCCCCTACTTGTCTGTCGTTGGTCCAGGGTAATGGAGGCAGGTCGATAGTGGCCCAGGGTGTGAGAGCCTGATGGAGAAGGAGGTTGGGGCTTAGGGATTAGATCAATTTGTTCGCATATGAAAGGCACACTCCAGAGTGAATCACTATATCTAGGAACTGGCCAGCCTTGGGAGGGGCAGTCCCTCCACAGTCAGCAAGGCCCCAGACATCAAGGGATCAGAAACACATGGTTGACACCCAAGGGACACCTGTATTCTGTGGGGAGAGGCTCTGGAGAGGAGAGGAAATTGATGGGATTAGCTGATGTTTTTAGATGTAGGTGATGAAGGAGGAAGAATCAAGGATGTTGTCTGGCTGTTTGGATTAAAGCCACTGGTCCCCAACATTTTTAGAACCAAGGACTGGTCTCGTGGAAGACAATTTTCCCACGGACTGGGAGCTGGGAGAGGGGATGGTTTCAGGATGATTCACGCACAGTAGGGTTCAAGCTCCCTTGAGACTCTAATGCTGCCACTGATCTGACAGGAGGCGGAGCTCAGGCGGCAAGTAAGCAATGGGGAGTGGCTGTAAAGACAGATGAAGCTTGGCCAGCTCACCTCCTCCTGCTGTGCGGCCCAGGTCCTAACAGCTCATGAACTGGTACCAGTTCATGGCCTGGGAGTTGGGGACCCCTTGGCTTAGGCAATTGGGTCCCCTCATTCTCAAGCAAGTCTCTGAAGGCTCAGGAGACACGGCTACCTTCAAGGAGCTTAAACTCTCATAGGGGAGCCAGGCTACAAGTAGGGACAGTTTCAAATCAGTGGCATTAGGCTCCCTGAAATAAGAATATGCCTTGCCTTAAGTAACAAATGTTACTGAAAAACAACATATGACTCAGATATTGCGCATGAGGGGAATATTGTATCTGAATTATATGTTGTTTTTCAGCAACATTTTTGTCACTTAAGGCAAGGTATACTAATCTGCGTTTTAAGGCAAAGTATACTTATCTGCCTTAGAAAATCTCTTCATAAAAATTTAAGATGAAGGCTTTTAAAAATATATGCTCTTTTGATTGTATAAATAATGGCCTTTTAACTTTTTTGTTTTGTAAGATCTACTTCTGTTAAATTCAGTGGTATATAACCGTAAATAACTTTTATTATTATTTTAAAATTAAGACTAAGAAAAGAGCGCATGCATGGAAGCATATACACTAACAAATGTGAAATAGATAACCATGGGAATTTACTGTGTGACTCAGGGAACTGAACCGGGGCTCTGTGACAACCTAGAGGGGTAGGATGGGGTGGGAGGTGGGAAGGAGGTTCAAGAGGAGGGGACATATGTACACCTATGGCTGATTCATGCTGCTCTGTGGCAGAAATCAACACAATATTGTAATCATTCTTCAACTAAAAATAAATTTTTTTAAAAATGATCTAACCAAATAAGAAAAGAGAGCACTCGTGACATAAAAACAGGCTTCCTTGATGACTCAGTGGTGAAGAATCCGCCTGCCAATGCAGGAGACTCGGGTTCAGTCCCTGGGTTGGGAAGATCCCCTAGAGAAGGAAATGGCAACCCATTCCAGTATTCTTGCCTAGGAAATCCCATGGTCAGAGGAGCCTGGAGGGCTACGTCCATGGGGTGGCCAAGAATTGGACACAACTTAGCGACTAAACAACAATAAAATTACATAAAATAGGCACGCAATAAAAAATGTTTCTGCAATTTTGATGGTGTAGCCTCCATGAAAGGAGGGACTGGTGGTGTATTTATATCTATTGCAAAGCTACAAAGAAGCTCTAGCCCCAGAATATAATCATCTTGACCTGGCTAGGGACTAAGCTGGGGATGTTGTAACACCTAAGGTTAATGTTCCCAAGTTCTTGCTAGTTTACATGTCACCCGTCACCCACTGTGAGCATGGAAATATTGACTGCTGTTGAGAAATGTGATTGTGTGCCTCCAAGCAAGTGATGTGAAGTTGTGTGGCTTTCCCTGACCACCCTCCCTTGCTGCAGGAGCACTCCCATCACATCCGAGTGGAATTTACACGTTTGAAATGATCATATGTCACCTGCAAACATTCATTGTTGTTTTCCAGCCTCTGGGAAGTGTCTTGTCAACTAGGCTATAAATACTTTAATGAGGAGCTGCCCAGTGGCTACTATATCTTGTAAATATAAACCCCAGAACAAGGCTCTCTTTATTACATGCATACGTGTGAAGTCACTTCAGTCATGTCTGACTCTTTGCAACCTTATGGACGGTAGCCCGCCAGGCAGTTCTGTCCATGGGTTTCTCCAGGCAAGAATACTGGCATGGGTTGCTATCCCCTCCTCCAGGGAATCTTCTGGACCCAGGGATTGAACTCGAATCTCCTTTGGCTCCTGCACTGCAGGCAGATTCATTACTGCTGAGCCACTGGGGAAGTCCTCCTTAATACATACTTGTTAGTTAAATAAGTGAATTAATTAATATTACATAGATACCTGGTGGGCTACAGTCCATGGGGTCACAAAGAGTCAGACATGACTTAGTGACTAAACCCACAGCAACATAGCTGCCAGCTGGCAGATCTTTGTCTGATCAAACTTTTTTTTTTTAATATATGTAAAAAATCCTACCTGATTGTGCATCAGAGGACACTAGTGAGTGAAAAGACAATCCACACAATAGGAGAAAATATTTATAATATTTAGAATATATAAAGAACTCTCTCAACTCAACAACAAGGAAACCAAGCAACCCAGTTGAAAAATGGGCAAAGGATTTAAATAGACATTTTTCTAAAGGAGATCTACAAATGACCAAAAAGCACATAAAAAGATGCTCAACATCATTAGTCACTAGAGAAAGTCAAGTCAAACCACAATGAGACACCACTTCACACCCACTAAGTGAAAGTGAAAGTCGCTCAGTCCTGTCTAACTCTTGTGGGACCCTAGGGACCCGGCAGGCTCCTCTGTCCATGGGATTCTCCAAGCCAGTATACTGGAGTAGGTTGCCATGCCCTCCTCCAGGGGATCTTCTCCACCCAAGGACCGAACCTGCATCTCTTATGTCCCCTGCATTGGCAGGCTGGTTCTTTACCACTAGTGCCACCTGGGAAATCCTATGTTGTGTATACTTTTCACAACTTTAAAAATCACAAAAAGAAAAAAAAAAAAAAAAGATCACATTGGGGCGGCCTCCTGTGGATGAAGATCCAAGAAGTGTCTAACTTGCGTGGTGTTGGTTAGGCTGTGATACCCTGCCTACCTGGCTCCCCTGTGTCCTAGGATTAGGACAAGCTGGTCATCCTTTTTAAAATGTATTTTTGGTGGCATTGGGTCTTTGTTGCTGTGCACGGGATTTTTCTAGTTACAAGTGGGGGCTACTCTTTGCTGCAGTGCCTGGGCTTCTCATTGCGGTGGCCTCTCTTTTTGCAAGCTTCAGTGGTTTGGGCACTCAGGCTCAGCTACTCTGAGGCACATGGAATCCTTCTGGACCAAGGATGGAACCTGTGTCCCCAGCATTGGCAGGTGGATTCTTCACTGTACCAGAGAAGTCCCAGTCATCCTTTTTGATCTTTGTACGGGGAGTGCTAGACACACAGAAGTTTATCCCCAAGGCTGACACTTGTCGGAGCTGGGATCGTAGCCGATGTTCACACAGCAAAAGCCTCTCCAAGGGCCCAGATCTTCTCTCTTACTTCTGTATCCCTTTCAACGCCTCCTCAACTGTCCGATTGCAATCTTATTGTAAAGGTCCATTATGTGTTAGCTAAAATCAGACACTTCATTTTGATCATTAGTCCAATTTGGGAGAATGTTGAGTATGTGAGTCCTTGTTACCAAATAGAAGGCAAATGAAACTCAAACATATGCCAAGGTATCTGAAATACTTTGTTCTCAGAGCCCATGCAATGGGGTGTGTGTGTGCCCAGTCCCTCAGTCCAGTCCGACTCTTTGCAACCCCATGGACTGTAGCCAGTCAGGTTCCTCTGTCCTTGGAATTTTTCAGGCAAGAGTAGTGGAATAGGTTGCCCTTTCCTCCTCCAGGGGATTGTCCTGACCCAGAGAGCCGTTGAACCTGCCTCTCCTGCGTTGACAGGAGAATTCTTTACCACTGAGCCACGTGGGAAGCCCCCATACAATTGGGTAACACGCTAATAACATCCTCCTAATTCCTCTAGAATTAAGTGCCAGATGGATGAGACCCCAAATGAGTTTATCTGTATTAAGTTCCAGAAAGTTGGGTAATGTTAGAGCATGGCTCCCAGGTACTTAAAGAAAATCCGAATTACAAATACAGCACGAATGAGGCAGCTGTTAGAAGAACCAGTGCCACATAAACAAGTATTTAGAGGTGAGACAGGAAGTGTTAAATGGAGCCCTAATTAATGCACTGCTTATTGTGCTTTCTGGCAACTAGGAGATTAACCCTGGGATATTTTTAAAGCTTTTGCGTGTAGCAAAAGTTGCATTGAACAAGTAGGGCTCATTGGATGCAAAAGACAAAACTTCATCTCGCCTTTCTGTCGATTCAAATCTGCTGGAATGTTTCCTCCACCTTTGGATGAAATCTGAAATAGAAATCTGACTTGCCCAGCCTTTCTCTCCAGCCAGGATTTTAAACGTCCTGTTGTTCAGTTGCTAAATCGTGTCTGACTCTTTTCGACCCCATGGACTGCAGCATGCCAGGCTTCCCTGTCCTTCACTATCTCCTGGAGCTTGCTCAAACTTATGTCCATCAATTTGGTGATACCATCCAACCATCTCATCCTCTGTCATCCCCTTCTCCTCCTGCCTTCACTCTTTCCCAGCATCAGGGTCTTCTCCAATGAGTCAGCTCTTCATACCAGGTGTCCAAGGTATTGGAGCTCAGGTTCAGCATCAGTCCTTCCAAGGTACAGCATCTTCCCATGCCCAGTTCCTGTTTTCCCACTTGGGCAGCCCTGCAATTGCTAGCTGGGATCTCTGCCTGCTCCAAAACTGCAGGAAGAAGACATGAGAAGGTGACAGACAAGGTTTACCTGGACTGGGAGGTCTGGGCGCTGGCATAGCTGCTTGCTGGGCTCAGCGAATAATCAAAGCTTCTCCGACCAGGCACTTTGGAGAGTCTTTGGAGATTTCAACAGGGAAGAGGTAACACCTGCTGTTCTTTTTGACTACTGTGAAAACACCTTCTCTGGCTGGTGTTTTGTTATTTGTAATTCCATCCTCAGTCCCCGGAGATCAGACCTGTCCCTCTGAGGTCTCTTTTCCCCCGAGGTGATCCCTTGGGAGGATCTAAGACTCTCCCAGATGCACAGTGGTCCCCGGAAGCTCCCACCTTGCACTGGCTCTCAAGGAAAGAATGTCACCACCAGGGGGTGCTTTAGTCAGGTGCCTCCTCCCCGCCTTTAGATTTCTCAGATGGGAATTGCACCTGGACTTGGGAGTCAGGTGGGGGACCTTTGCCAACAAAGGTGTGTCTAGTCAAAGCTATGGTTTTTCCAGTAGTCATGTACGGATGTGAGAGTTGGACCATAAAGAAGACTGAACACTGAAGAATTGATGCTTTTGAACTATGGTGCTGGAGAAGATTCTTGAGAGTCCCTGGGACATCTAGGAGATCAAACCAATCAATCCTAAAGGAAATCAGCCCTGAATATTCATTGGAAGGACTGATGCTGAAGCTGAAGCTCCAGTACTTTGGCTACCTGATTTGAAGAGCTGACTCATTGGAAAAGACTCTGATTCTGGGAAAGATTGAAGGCAGGAGGAGAAGCGGACGACAGAGGAAGAGATGATTGGATGGCATCACCGACTTGATAGACATGAGTTTGAGCAAGCACCTGGATATAGTGAAGGGAAGCCTGCAGTGCTGCAGTCCATGGGGTCGCAAAGAGTCGGACACGACTGAGCAACTGAAAAAAAAACAACAACTAGGGTACTTGTGTTGTCCCCTGAGTTGTCTCCATAAAGATTCCTTCAGCCAGCTGGAGATAAGAGGAAGCAATTCCCCGATCTTCCACGTGGGGGCGATACTCGCAGGACACCGACCACTGACAAGCTTTCTTCTCTGATCTCAAAAGTGCTGCAATCTTTTGTCTCCTCCAAGTAGCTGTTGAGCTGATGGATGCAAAGCAGTCGCTTGACCTCTCCTTTGCATATTTGCACCCCCTGGAGTTGGGAATTCTGGCCTCTCAGGGCTGGACCCGTGGCTGAAATCAAGCCCGTGAGTCCCTTTTGAACATCTCAATACACACTTTTTTAATGATTGAGGGCAAAGCAGAGATTTCTTCCCTACCCCTCACCCATCTTTTAAGAGCTTTGCTTCCTACTAAATCTAAAAGGGGAAATATTCTCAGCAGAATTCAAGAGACTCATGCAAATCAGAGTGATTTCAGGAGACAGAAAATTGCCCCAGGGGCTTCCCAGGTGGCTCACTGGTGAAGAATCCACGTGCCAATCCACGCAGATTTGACCCCTGATTCGGGAGGATTCGAGCTGAAGAGCAACTAAGCCCGTGTACCACAACCACTGAACCTGTGCTCTAGAGCCCAGGAGCCACAACTACTGAAGCCCAAATGCTCTAGCTAGAGCCTGTGCTCTGCAACAAGAGAGCCATCGCAAGGAGAAGACAGCACAGTGATGAGGAGTAGCCCCCACTCGCCGCAACTAGGGAAAAGCTTCAGCAGCCACAAAGACCCAACACAGCCAAAAAATAATAAATAAAATTATTATTTAAAAAGAGGAAAAGAAAATTGCTCCCAAACGTGAGTCACTAGGAAGAACTCCAGTAGATAATGAAGATCTTTACAGCCTACCTGGAGTATCAGTAGACCAGAATTCTGCCCCACTGTATGAGGTTTGTCAGGAATGTGAGTGATTTCCCCATATAATCCAACCAGGAAGGAACCCAGGCACCATCTCAGACCATTTCATTCACATATGTAACCTCCATGAGCAAGTAACCCATTGATGGGCAACATTCCCCCCTCCTTTTATCCCCTGGGCCTGCACTATGCCGGGCATAGTAGGATCTATCTGGGCAAAGCCTGAACTGAATCATAATCTAAGGATAAAGTGGGGAGATCCAGAGAGACCTGGAATTTATTCTTCAAGGAATTTGCTCTTCTACTTTAAAAATTCTTTTTAATTAGATTTGAGATATAAAAAGATCAATCTGCTGCTTTATTTTATTACTCTTCTATTATATTAAATTGTAAACCTTGGTGGCTTAGAATTATAATGAATAAAGTCTATAAAGCAAGATATCAGTCATGTTAAAATTGCCTATATTTTTCAAAAGTAGGCCCTTAAAGTCCTCCTACAGAAAGGCCAGGTGCCCTAATATGTAAGGAAAGAGGATATAGTGTTTTATGGTCTACCTGCCTACCTAATATCCATTCTCCCCTTCTTCTACTAACAAATCCTTAATTTTTTACCATGTGGCAATGTATGTAATTATTAACACATTTACAAGCTTCTCTTGCTGCTAAATATGGCCATGTGATTATGTTCTAGCCAATGAGATATAAGTAGAAGTTGCCAAGTAGAATTTATGAAAAGGGGGATAGACAGTTGGCATATGCTTTTTTCATATTCTTCCTCCGCCTGCTCCTTGCTTCTTTCCTGGAATGCTGATGTAATGGCTAGGGCTCCAGCAACTCTCTTGGCTCATGAGGTGACAGTAAGACTGAAATTCAGATGCCAAGAATGGCAGAAGAGAAAGGTGGGAAAAATCCAGACTCTAGCTGACACTGTAGACCTTTGACACCTGGAATTTCTTATATGAAAGAGAAATAAAACTCTATTTTAAGTCTTTATTTATGGCTTCCATCATTTACACAAGTCTTATCTGTGACATCTGTTATAAAGAAGAATCACTTAAGTACCCATCATTTTATTTTATCCATTTTGGAAGGAAATCCCTCTAGGATACATTGTATACCCTCTTCCTTTTTAAAATCAAGCATGTAGTGTATGTAGTAAACAAAGTTGGGAGATAAAATACAGAACACCAAATCAACTTGAATTTCAGATAAGCAAGAAATAGATTTTGAGTAAAAGCATGCCCCAAATATTACATGGGACATACTTATACTAAAAAATAGTTAGCTGTTCATCTGAAGTTCAAATTTAATTGAGAGTTCTGTATTTTTATTTGCTGACTCTGCCAGTCCTAACTGAACAGGCTCTTTTCATGCTGTTACCTAACCTATGATGAGGTATATGGTGATGCACTGGGACCTACTGAGGTGTGGAAGGCTCTTAGGCATTGTGGAAATAGACCCAGATTGCCACACTTTTTATTCCTTTTTAAAATATTTTTATTTAGTTAGTTATTCGGCTGCACCAGGTCTTCATTGTGGCATGAAGAATCTTTTTTTGTTTTCGTTCTGTTTTTTTTTTTTTTTTTTTTTTGCTGTGGCATTTGAACTCTTAGTTGAGGCGTGTGACATCTAGTTCCCTGACCAGGGATTGAACCCCAGGTCCCCTGCTTTGGGAGCAGAGTCTTAACCATTGAACCACCATGGAAGTCCCATGCTTTTTATTCTCATTCTGCTCTTTCTAATGTTCCCATTTCTTATCGATCACCCTGTCTTTTGCTCTCTAAGTGAGTCTGCCTGTCTCAGCCCCTCTCCCCGTGGATGATGTGCTCTGGAAATCTGTGGGCAAACACGGCATTTGGAACACGGAGCTGGAAGTCTGGGTCCCACTCCAGGTCCCCTCACTTTCAATTCCATGACCTGGGGCAGCTCATTTGACCTGTGTGAGCTTGGTTCCTGCCTGTAATACTGGGGGTAGCCAGAGCCGCCTCCTGTGAGGCTTAAACGTGGGCAGTGCTGGGGCAGCACCCAGCCCTGAGTAAGCACTCAGCAAATGGAGTAATTGCTGTGTGGTGGGCTGAGCAACCGGATAACCAAGCCTGAGAAACAGGATCTGAGGAGAAACCTTCTATGAGTAAAACATGAGCAACAGGGATGCTAAGGTCACCGAGAGGAGGGGTAGGAGCGAGACTAGGGCCGAAGGTCAAAGTCAGAGGAGAGTGGGAGAGCTCGCAGAGGGCACCTGATGACAAGGGCCGGGGCAGGGGGTG
>NW_011494861.1:4386230-4397859 GCF_000754665.1 Bison bison bison
TAGCCTATGTGCTGCTAGGTGTCCCCCACCAGATTTGTATGCTGATATCCCAACCCACAGAACCTCAGAGTGTGACTGTACTTAGAGACGGGGTCTCTAAAGAGGCAACTACATTAACGTGAAGTCTTTAGGGGTCCCTGACCCGATCTGACTGGTGTCCTTAACAGATTAGAACACAGGCACAGGGGACTTCCCTGGTGGTCCAGTGGTTAAAACTTCACCTTGCAGTGCAGGGGGAATGGGTTTGATCCCCGGATGCGGAGCTAACATCCCACGTACCTCTCAGCCAAAAAACCAGAAATAAGCAGCAGAAGCAGTATTGTGACAAGCAATGGCACCCCACTCCAGTACTCTTGCCTGGAAAATCCCATGGACGGAGGAGCCTGGTGGGCTGCAGTCCATGGGGTCGCTGGGAGTCGGATACGACTGAGCGACTTCACTTTCACTTTTCACTTTTCACTTTCATGCATTGGAGAAGGAAATGGCAACCCACTCCAGTGTTCTTGCCCGGAGAATCCCAGGGAGGGGGCAGCCTGATGGGCTGCTGTCTATGGGGTCGCACAGAGTTGGACACGACTGAAGCGACTTAGCAGCAGCAGCAGCAATAAAATCTTTAAAAGTTGTCAGAATCAAAAAAAAAACAAAAGCACAGACAGACACAGAGGGAAGACCAAGTGAGGACCCAGCACCAAGGAGAAAGACCTCGGGAGAAATCAACCCTGCCTACACCTGGATCTTGGACTTCCAGCCTCCAGAACTGAGGGAACACATTGCTGTTGTGCAAGCCACTCAGTCTGTGGTCTTCTGTTAAGGTGGCCTTGGCAGATTCAGACAGGTGTGGAAACAGAAGTCTGTAGGAACACAGCACCAAGCGCCTGGAGCAGTCATGCAGCCTTTGATTCAATGGATGTTCTTGATGTCGACATCGGTGGTGGTATTGACCCAGGAATTTTTCCTGCACAGAGAATCAGGGATGAACGCTGTCATTCTCCCGAGAGAACAAATGTACCGGAGAATCACAGATGGTGACAGACACCAGGCTGAGGCAACTGACTGGGAGGAATCATGGAGCTGAGAGCTGCTCCAGGGAGCCCATCAGAAGAGGCTGTTCAAAGAGGGGAGCTGGGCTGACACTTGAAGAAGAGCCATCAGGGGGATTTCCAGAAAGACCACAAGGAGGCTGGGGGCTGCTGGGTTGAGCAGGAGAGAGAGGTAAGCCAAGAGGAGAAAGGAGGCTGGGCAAGGGTCCAGGCTGGACTTCACAACCTCCTGGGCCTTGCTACGGTGTTTGCAATTCATTTTAGGATGAGAAGGCAGATCCAAGGAGGTGTACGATCATAGAGAGATGGCCAGCTCTGCTAGCCCTTCCTCCTGGCCTGTGTCTCCAGGAAGGACAGCCGTAACTTCCATGAGCCATGATGTGCAGAGCCATCCTATGGGCTTGGGGAAAACCAGGTTTCACTGATGAGGGAAAATTAGAAGTCCCCAGGTGCCGACAAAGGTCCATAGAGTCAAAGTTATAGTTTTTCCAGTGGTCATGTACAGATGGTGAATGTTGGACCATAAAGAAGGCTGAGTGCCGAAGAATTGATGCTTTCAAACTGTGATGCTGGAGAAGACTCTTGAGAGTCCCTTGGACTGCAAGGAGATCAAACCAGTCCATCCTAAAGGAAATCAGTCCTGAATATTCATTGGAAGGACTGATGCTGAAGCTGAAGCTCCAATACTTTGGCCACTTGATGCAAAGAGCCGACTCATTGGAAAAGACCCTGATGCAGGGAAAAACTAAGAAAAGGAGGAGAAGGGGGAAGCAGAGGATGAGATGGCTGGATGGTATCACCAACTCAATGAACATGAGTTTGAGCAAGCACCGGGAGATAATGACGACAGGGAAGCCTGGCGTGCTGCAGTCAAATGGGTTGCAAAGAGTCAACTTAGCGACTGAACAACACAATGTGGTGGTGATTATAGGTTTGCCCGAAATTGAAGAATCCACTGGGTGCAAATAGAAAAGAAAGGGGGTGTGTTTGCTCGTCTATTCATTCATTTACAAAAATACAGGGAGTCTCTCCTGCCCGCCAGGCTCTGTCCTTCGTGCTGGGGACACAGCCATGAGCCAAAGAGCCAACCTCTCTGCTTTGGGGGAGGTGGCCTCCCAGCACGGGGAGACAGATACTAACAAACAAGTGGACAATGTCAAGTGCTGATATACCTGCTCACAAGGCAGGGAATAGAGTGAGGAGGTGGTGCTGGTGTGCTGTTTTGAAGAAGAGAGTGACTCCAATAAGGAGACATTCGGGCATAGGCCAAAAGAGGCAGATCCCATGGACACAGTGAAAGATGTTCATGGCTGAGGTGACCATTTCAAGGATCCCAGGTAGGCTTCCTTGCACTGGAACTATGTGTCATCAGGCAGCCAGGGCCTAAAGATGCCCCCATCATCACTTGGCAGTTAACACAGACATCTTGGGGAAGAATCTCAGCTCAAGCTGTGAACCTCTGATGCCTCAGCAAAGATACATTAGTGACCTATGGAGCACAAGCTCGCCTTCAGCCCAGTGTTGACAAAATGTGTGTCTCTCCACCACTCTGCACATAGTAGATGCTCAATCAACACTTTTTTTTTTTTTTTGGCCATGTGGGATCTTAGTTCCCCAACCAGGAATGGAACTCTCACTCCCTGCAGCAGGAGCACGGAGTTTTAACCACTGGACCACCAAGGAAGTCCCTCAACCAAGAGTTTTTAAAGGAACAACTGAGAAAACCTACAAAATGCGTATGTAAGCTGGCAGATCTGATATTTGAGCATTTATGGTTTTGTTTAAATAGACTCAGAGGCAGATCAAGAGGGTAGGAGACTGCTGTTCCCCAGCTGACCGTGAAGAAGCAGGAGGAGGGAACAGTGTGACCGTGTAGGGTGGAAGTGTTCTTCCTAATCGTAAAACACACTTGACTCTGCCCTCCCTGTGCCCTCACGTGGCATTGCTCAGAGCAGAACAAGCTGCGCTCAGTGCAGCTATCAAAGCTGTAGGAAATTCAAGGCAGGCAAAGACTTCGTCTTCCGCTGAACACGAAAGCCACCCTCTTGGACCCCTCCCTGGTGATGGTGGTTTTGTGTTGATAGATAAAAGGCCAAGCACATGGAAGTCATCACAGAAAGCTTTACTCATCCGGAAAGAAAAGCCACTGTGATGCACTCTACAACGTTCTCTAGTTCCAACCCAGATGCTCTGCTATGTAAAGGTCAAGGGACTTTTTATGATGTAAGAGGCAGAGAATCTCCTGAGTCAGATGGCCATCTAGAGTTTATCTCCAGGCAGCTCTGGGCCTTCAAGGGTTCTGCCTTCTCCTTAAAAGGGAAAGATTGGGGACCTCCCTGGCGGTCCAGTGTTTAAGACTCTGTGCAGCGGGCACGGGTTTGATCCCTAGTTGGGGAACTGTCTTAGTGCAGACAAAATAAATAAATTAAATACAAATAAAATTGTATTTATAAAAAAAAAGAAGGGGAAGATATGATCTAGAGTAATATTTTAGAACCTAATGTATTTAGCAGTATTTGGAACCTAGACTTCTATTACTGCTACTGAACACGTAAGAGACAGTGGGACTGTTGCATATTAACCCCACGTAAGGCAGCCCGTGAAAAAAACTGGAACTGTATTTGCTTTTACCCCTGTGCATGCAAACCGCTCCATGCCAGTGTAGGAAGCCCAAAGAGGAACTAGACAGCCCCAGTTATTTCTCAAGGTATAAGTCATAGCCAAAGCTATCAGGACTTAAGGGCTGAGAAGAAATCTAACGGGGGTTAGAACTCTAGAAGAAAGGGAAAGGCTCACCAAATTAACTAAAACAGCCTGAGAAAGAAGACCCAACGCGAGGACCCACAGTGTTGGCAGCTCCCAAAGACCACTGTTCTTACCAAGTTTCTTCTTTCTTGTTGATTTGAAAGTGGATGCTTGTTTCGTGTTAATTACTGACCTGACGGATGTTTTGTTAATCAGGAGTGACAATTTTAGATGTGCATTCCATTCTTAGGATAACCCCTTGGGCTTATCCACATAGTTAATGTTCCTGAGTCCCTCCAGTGTGTCTAAAGGCTGCAGAGGTGTTCCTGGTTGTTGTTATGGCTCAGTCGTGTCTGCCTCTTTGCCACCTCATGGACTGCAGCACGCCAGGTTTCCCTGTCCTTCACCATCTCCTGGAGTTTGCTCAAACGCATGTTCATTGAGCCATCCAACTGGTGATGCCATCCAACCGGTCTCATCCTCTGTCACCCCCTTCTCCTGCCCTCAGTCTTTCCCAGTACTAAGGTCTTTTCCAATGAGTCAGCTCTCCACATCAGGTGGCCAAAGTATTAGAGCTTCAGCTTCAGCATCAGTCCTTCCAATGAATATTCAGAGTTGATTTCCTTTAAGATTGACTGGTTTGGTCTCCTTGTTGTCCAAGGGATCCTCAAGAGTCTTCTCTAGCACCACAGTTTGAAAGCGTTATTTCTTTGGTGCTGCTCAGCCTTCTTCACAGTCCAACTCTCACATCCATACATGACTCTTGGAAAAAACACAGCTTTGACTATAGGGGTGTAGGGATGACAAAAGACATTGACCGGAAGATGGACCAGCACAGAGCACACATCCAAACATGCCCAGAAAATATCTGTAAAAGAAACCAACTGGAGATGCAGACTAGACAGAAAATCATTGATGTCGAGCCGAGAGAGAGAAAGAAGAGTATCTGCAACCCCAGCACAAGGGAGCAGAAGTGTGATCAAGAGTAAGAGTTCTGAGCCAGATGGTCTCCATCCTGCTGCTCAGTAGCTTGTGTGACCTGAACCTCTTTGTGCCTTAGTTTGCCTCATAGTGAAATAGGGTGATCAATCCCGGGGTTGGGAAGATGCCCTGGAGAAGGGAATGGCAACCCACTCCAGTATTCTTGCCTGGAGAATCCCATGCACAGAGGAGCCTGGTGGACTATGGTCCATAGGGTCACAAAGACTCAGACACAACTAAGTGACTTAGCACAGCACACAAAATGGGGTGATAATGACAGTACCTGCTGCAGAAGGTTGTTGAAAAAATTAACCAAATTGACACTTAGAGGCCAAACATTCTGTACACATAGTTTTTAGCTTCTTTTTTCAAGAATTTAGTTAAAAAATGTTTTGATGTGGGCCATTTTTAAAGTCTTTATTGAACTTGTTACAATATTGTTTCTGTTTTATGTTTTGGTTTTTTGGTAAGTCATGTGGGATCTTAGCTCCCTCACCAGGGGTTGAACCCACACCTCTTGCATCCGAAGGCGGATTGTTAACCACTTGACTGTCAGGGAAGTCCCTTAATTTAATTTTTATATATATTGCAGCATACTTGATTTAAAATATCGTGGTCAGTTTCAGGTGTATAGCGCAGTGATTCAGTTATACATATACACGTATCCAATCTTTTTCATATTCTTTTCCCATATAGGTTATCACAGCATACTGAATGTAGTTCCCTGTGCCATACAATAGCTCCTTGGTTGGTTATCTATTTTATAAATAATAGTGTGCATATGATAACCTCAGATTCCTAATTTATCCATCCCTCCCTTCCTCTTTGGTAACCATAAGTTTGTTTTCAAAGTCTGTTTTGTAAATAAGTTCATTTGTATCCTGTTTTTCAGATTTCACACACAAGAGATAGGACATGATATTTGTCTTCCTCTTATTGACTTAGTAGGATAATCTCTAGGTCCACCCACGTTGCTGCAAATGGCATGATTAACTTCTCATAACTTCTTATTGATGCCTTATAACCAAAAGGCTCTGTGTTATGGCTCCTCAAGCGATTGGGGTGGGATCAGCGCTGTGATATTCCATTGCTGTTGGGTCTCATATGAAAATTTTCAGCGGACAGTGCAGAGCGGTGGAGCATGGCCCTTCCCCCCTGAAAGATGTAGAACCTCTGCAGTTGACCTTACAGGGGCAAAGTGTCTTTGAAGATGTAATTAAGGATCTCAAGACAAGATGATGTTGGATTAGAATGGGGCCTAATTCCAATAACATGTATCCCTATAAGAGAAGAGACAAACAAGAAGGGAAGAAGTTACATGGAGGAGATGCCACTCAAAGACAGAGGCAGGGGTTGGAGTGATGAATCTACAAGGAAAAGACCCTGATGCTGGGAAAGATTGAAGGCAGGAGAAGGGGATGACAGAGGATGAGATGGTTGGATGGCATCACCAACTGGATGGACGTTAGTTTGAGGAAGCTCTAGGAGTTGGTGATGGACAGGGAAGCCCGGCGTGCTGCAGTACATGGGGCTGCAAAGAGCTGGACACAACTGAGTGACTGAATTGAACTGAACTGAGCAAGGAAGGGCCAGCATCACCAGTAACCAACAGAAGCCAGGAGAGATGCATGGAATGAATTCTCCAGAGGGAACTGCCCTGCTGACATCTTGATTTTAGACTTCTGGCCTCCAGAACTACAACACGATCAGTGTCTGTTGTTTGAAGCCACCGAATGTGTGGCACTTTGTTTCAGTAGCCCTAGAACGACACAGATGGCCCTGTAGGTCTCAAAATTGGAGAAGACTGAAAAAACCCTCGCTTTGGTTCCTAGGCCTTAAGTATGGTCTTGCCTCTGAAAGTGAGAAAATGACTTGGGAATTTTCCCGCTTCCAGAGAGTTGAAACTCCTTGGCCTAAGTCTGCATACCATCTAGGGGGGGGAGACTGACCACAGAACAGAGAGGTGATCCCCAAGGTCATGTGAGGAAGGGGCAGAGGAACGCGGCTCCTCTACAGGGCAGGGGAAATGGCAAATAGGGTGAGAAACTCACAGGACAAAGGATGGGAGGACCCCGATTCTAACCCTGGCTCTGCCTCTCATTGGCCAGGTGACCTTGGGAGAGGTCCTACCATTTCCTGGGTCTCAGGATTACCTGTCTGTGAAATGGGGGCGTGGGGCTGCCTGCTCTCTGGGGTCCCTTCCACTGGGACCCTCCATGAGTCTGTGGCCACCCCCTGCCACAACCAGGGCTGCACCGTGGAGGGGGCCCCTAGCCTGACGGTGGCAGGTCCTTGGCTCTGTCTGCCAGCATAGCCCATGGTGCACAGCCCTACGCGTCTCTGCCAAAACCCGAGAGCCAGGAAGGTGGGTGAGGGCAGCCGCGGATGCGGTGCACACGTCGTGGCTGGTGCACTGCAGCAGTGTGGCCCTGTGTGTCCCCAGGCAGAATGCCGGCTGCAGAGCCTTCCCTCGGGGTCTCTTTAGAAACCAGTTACACACCAGGCTTTACTTTGGTAATGAAGTGTACATGAAATTGATGCAGTCGGTCCTTCTGACCAATTTATTTAGAATCTCTGTTCCCCTCCCCTCCCCCAGCCTTTCTCCTTAATTGACCTTTCTCAGACTCTGAGTTTGCGTTAAATGCAAAATCTGGGAATTCCTTTTTCACCCCTCACCCTGCTCTCCTTCTCAGTTTACTCTTCTGCTTTATCTCTTGTGGATTATGTTAGGATGTGCTGTTTTAAACATATCTGCATTTAAAGGGCTTCTTGCTCCTGGAATTTTCCCAATTAAATCTCCATCTCCATTTTAAATATTAACTTGCACGGAGGTAGGAGCAAAAACTTCAAGAATCCCAGACGTGGCAGGACAAAATTTACACTTTTGTATCTTTTACATTTTAGGTGCCTGCTAATTTTTAAAATGGGATTTTCTTGAAGGAAAGCAAAAATAGAGATTTCCCAAACTGTTGAAAATTTGCCAGCAGACAGAGAGGAATTTTCCTATATTTTTCACCCTAGGTCTACCTCTGTCCCTTTTTTGGGTAAAGTGACGGTGTAGACTTTCGCCTGAAGCAAAGCGGGCTTGTCACTCACTGCTTCTGCTCCTTCCTGGGCATCAGGCTGCAATTCTCAAACTTCTAAACAAGGCACACCTCCTCCAAAATGTAGTCCCAAGAAGGAAAGAATTAAGGATTCTGCAGTCCCTGTCTTCTTCTTCTTTTTTTTTGCCAGAAAATCATCTTCAGGTGAACAAACGCAGAAGGTGGAGCAAAAGCCTTGGACCTTGTGATGAGGAGGCTTTTTGGAGATGTGACTCTGTAGAAGCAGGCATCTTGCAGTGTCAGGGGTTTAAATTAAAGCCGAGTCGGGGAGGGAAAAGGGGAGAGACCATCCCCGCGCCTGCAGCGTTGACTCCTGGCATCATTTCGGTGCAGGGACCCAGCTGACACTTCTTATTTTGGGTCCTGCCTCCCCAGCAGCAGTCTGCAACTTGCCGGCATCCTGGCAGGACAGCAGCCGGCAGCCGCTGAGCAGAGGAGAGAGAGGTAACTTTCTGGGAGGGGTGTGTGGGTTTCTGGATGCTAGATCAGTTCATTTCACCCCACTCCCTAGATGGCCAGGCAGAACAATCCCCTTTCCTTGGGGGTTTAAAAAAACTTTCTTTTCTAAAAAGCTGAAACCCTCTCCCTGCACTTTGAAGAAACTCTGGCTCCATGAAGTTCATCCAGGTCTTTCGCCGCATGGCTTTCTGTGTAAGGAAAGCTGAGTCAGTTGCTCACAAGAGTAGATTTTTCCAAAACAATTGTTAAATGAGGTGCGAATTCTTGTTTTAAAAAAAAATCGGATTTCTTTCTTATGTTGGTTTCATGTTTGCACCTTGCGTTTTAATTCAGCTACAATAAATATAAGTTTGTGGGGAAATTTTTGGTGGGGGTTTGGTGATTTAAAAAAAAAAAATTACTCCATTGCAGTCTGCTGCAGTCCCAGCAACCTGGTTTAACTGCAGAGGCTCTCACAGTGCAGTCTGCCTCTCCTCTTTACCCTTGCTAGAGTCTGAGTCTCTGATTCCCACCTGCCTGGCTTCTCCAAGCCTCCTATCCCATGTCTCCTGGCCCACCCACCCTCTGCAAAGGACCCCGGTAAGTGAGTGGATGTCTGTGACACTTGGGGTTTGAAGGAAAATTTAGACACTGCAGCTTTAAGAATGCCGTACTGCGAAATCTTTCTCCTTCAAGTGACTGCAGAACCTCAGCGGCAGGAGGAGGCAGCAGAAGGAAGAGGAAAGAGAGGGACTCCCACTCTTGGGTCAGCCCGTTGGGTAACTCAGCCTGGGGAGCGCTCAGCCCTGGGCAAAATCCAAAGTGCGTTCAGGATCTGACTCTGGGTTGGTCCACACGCTTGGGCACACGGGGAGACCCCACAGACTCACTGATGAGTTTCAGCTTAGTCCTTGCCTCCGTGCGTGCCTGCGTGCGTGTGTGCGTTTGTGTCGGGTTAACTGGCTCTTTAAACCGTGTGGAGAATTCTGGTCTGATCTCTATTGTGATCTTTGCAGCCTGGCTTGAACCCTGGGAACACAGAAGCAGCTTTCGCTGCCTTGTTCATTGGGGATGGAGATTTTCTTCTTGTGGGTTTGTTGAGATGAGCTTTGGTGGGAAACTCAAACGATGATTTGCGACCGCAGGGCCAAGGTTGCAGCATTTAAGAAAGGATGTGTTACTAGTAGTAGTGTTGAATGGTGATTGATGCACAGGGTGCCAGGCAGTTGTGGGGGTCCTAGAAACCTCATTTAAATGAGGAGGGGGACTGCACAAGAGCAGCTTAAAGCACTCTTGGGGCAGCAGCTCTTTCTGGGGAGATACACAAGGAGCCCAAGGTGTCTGAGCTCTGTCTCCAGGACCAGACTCCTCCCTGTCTGGCTGAAAGGCCACCCCAAAGGCAGTTGCTGCCTCAGTAGGTGCCGGTTGGAGGAGTGCCAAGGCTGGCACTGCTGGCATGGCATTCTGGGACATGGAGTGCCTGGATCCAGGTCTGCACTGGGGGTGATGTCACGCAGGGCCAATGTGCCTAGGTGGTCCTGGGTACTAGACAGGCTGAGCTCCTATGTGGTTCTTCCCAAAGCAAAAAGGTATCTTTTTACAAACAAACAAAAATAACTTTAGGTCTGGCAATAAATCTGCTCTAACAAGGCGCAGGAAACCTCTCAGATATAAAGTATCCAGGCAAGTCCCTGAAGCAGCAATAGGCTAAGGCTGGCCATGTGCCATGACCTCCTTGGGTTGCTGGGTGTCAGAGTTGGGGGCTCATCTTTAGAAAATCCTGCCTGTACTGTGGCAGCGGCTGTACCAGCCATAGCTCCTCAGGATGTGAGAGGTGGTCCCATCAAACCCTCCACAAGCCTTTGGGGAAATTTGGGCTCATAGACAAACATTTTGTAGGGTCTTAGACTATATAATTGCCTAGACTGGAAAAGCCTTCTGTAGGTGAAAACAGCTCCCCCTCCCAAATTAGGGGCATCTTGATACTTCTTCACTTTCAATACCCCCGTCCCTCTGTCTTGCTCCAACCATTTTTATACATTTCCTGTATATTTAACACCATCTTTGACCTCGGCTCATAAATCTGTAGTGTGGGCTTGCAGAACCCTCTGAGATATACAGCTACTTAATTTTTCCAGACTAACATCCTTGGATGTGAAAGACTTCGAGCCTGGGGGCACCCAGATGAGCCACAGGGGTCCCACACACTAGGGTCTTTGATGATCAGCATCATGTGGGGCTGACCCTGGAGCCTCACTGGTGCATCAGGCAGAACTTGCGTCCCCACCCCCCCACCCCCCCCCCCACAGCCCAGAAAGCTGCTAGGATGTGCTGTTTGAACAAACCTTGATGAATTTTTCCCTCATCAGTGTCATAGAGGTGTCAGTGGCCTTCCCACCCTGCGAAGCAAGAGACTAGAGTTGGCATGCCCCAGGCAAACTCCTCTTCAACTCAGCGCCTCCCTCCCCTGCCTGGATTAAAAAACAAGCATCCTTTACATCTGGAATTAATTCCTTTGTATCTGGAATTAGCCAAGAAGAAGGCCACCCCTCCATAGCTACAGAGAAAATGCCACTGTTGATCTCAGCATCCCACCCATGTCCACTGGTCTTTGGTTCCCAAAGGGGAGGTCAGGTGAAGCAGGAACTTCACAAATGTGCCCTGAGAGGAGCAGATGACCCGAGAGCCCCGCACATAACTGGGGCTTGGAAAACAAATGACATGTGCTGCCAATACAAGATGAAATGAGGGGTTTCTACAAGCTTCTCATGGTGAGAGCTCTTCTTCCCTCACGTGGGTGCAGTCAGGGCCGAAAGGACTGAACCGAGGCAGTTGGGGAAGAAGTAAGCAAAGTGACACTGAGAGCCTCTGGGATGGACAGGTGTGCAGGGTCTTAGCCCTGGCAGGCCCCCGGAGGCCCTCATCTCTCAGGAAGTAGGATGGGGAAGCCAGCTGCTGAGGAGCTGGTATGGAGAAAGCTGGCCTCACTCGCTGGACAGCCAGGGACCAGTTTCTGCAGGAAGAAAATCAGTGCCGTTGGTGAGGACCACCACCCTGCCTCCATCTCCCCCACTGTCAGACCCACTAGCCCAGGGGCTGCAGGAGGGTGGGAACAGGAAGCAACTCTCCCCCTCCCTGCCGGTGGACAAGTTCCAGGAGGTGCCATGGGACTGGGCTGATCTTTAAAAAGAATTCTCTTTCCACCTCCCAGACCACTTACAACAGGCGCATCCCGGCCCTGTAATTGTTGCGGGGAAACAGTAAAGCCAGAGCTGGTCCCTAAGTTAGGTGGTGGAGGCGGGGGTATGGGGGGAAGGGTGC
>NW_011494861.1:4398072-4399647 GCF_000754665.1 Bison bison bison
CGCCCCGGGGCTGCAGCAGCGGGCGGCGCAGAGGCCCTGCACCACTGCTCCGGGCTGGCGGGCGGCGCGCCTCTGCCGCGCTCTCGTCCCGACGGCCACCTCCCGGCGGCTGCGCGCAGCCAGCGCCGAGACAGCACCCGGCCTCTGATTGGTGCAGTGAGTGAGTCTCGGGCTTTATTTATACAACCTTTTCTGCACGACTCGACTTCCTCGGAGTTGAGGGCTGGAGCCGGAGGCAGCCTTCCTTCCCGGCTGGGAAGGATGACAAGCCGGGGTCTGGTACCAGCGACTGTCTTCGTGAATCCTTGGATGGATCATTTTCACCTGCTTCTGTACGGAGCAGCCACCAAGTGTGGGGCGCGATTTGCGGAAACCTCCATAGAAGAACAAGACTGTGTGGCACCTCGGTAGGGCTGGGAGGGTGAAGGCTTTCAGACGAGCCCAGGGATGCTGTGTTTGGGCCCTGGCTTTGGACCTCCTGCTCTGAATCGTGGACACCGGTCTGGAAAGTGAGGCTGCCTTTCCAGCTGGGGGATAAGAAGGGATTCTCAACTCCGGCATCCTCTTGGGTGATGGCAGAGGAACCTTCTCGGACCATATCCTTGAATGCTCCACTCAGGATGTCTGGGAAAGCCCATGGAGACAGACTGAGGCACAAAGGTGATGGGAGAAAGGTTTTTTATTCCCAGTGTCATGGAGTTAGTTGAAGAAGGTTAAAGTTGGATGAGGAGGGAGTCCAGCTCCCCTGCAGAGGGAAGCTGAGCCAGCAGGTATGGGTGGTGTCTGACCGCTGTGGACCCTCCTGGATGAAGTGAGGGTTGAGGGGGCAGGAGTCAGGGACCCGGGGACAGAGAAGTTCCCCAGGGGGTCTGGGCAGCACTTTCTGCTCAGAATAGAAGCCTCCTGTGAAGGCCTTCGTTTATACCAGGGGCATGAAAATGCTGCCCAACTCGTCCCCTGGGACCTGTCTCCTGGCAAGATGGGAAGTGATGTCACGCTGCCTGCTCTTCTGGGGCTGAGACAGTTCGGAGACTGATGCCTCTGACTGTCCTGGGCCCTGGACTTCTGCAGGGAGAGCCTGGGTGCTGGGGGCCGCTCCCTCCCATGGCTCACTTGAGCGTCTCCACCTTGGAGACTGCCCTTGAAGCCTGCATTGCGCTGGGAGGAGGAGGAGATGGCAGAAGAGGAAGAGGAGGGGGAGATGTCAGGGGTCGAGGGGGAGATGGCCGGGGTCGAGGGACCTGCAGGGCCTGCAGACCCTGCTCCCTGCTGATGTCATCAGTCTGAGGGCCTGCACCAGCTGGAGGCTGCCCCAGAACTGACACCAGAAGCCTTCCTGCTCAGTCTGGGACAGGCGCAGTGCTGCGGCTGCCAGTATTCCTGCCAAGGACGCAGGGGCAGGTAGCTCTCCGAGGGATTGCCTGTACCCTCCAGGCAGAGCCAACTGGCCAGCCGAGTCCCCGGGCCTCCTCCAGGAACTGAGGTGTAAGGCAAAGGTGAGGGCCATGAGAGCCAGTGGTGGGCTTGGATTTCAGCTGGAAATGGGACACTGGTGGTGCCCACCTGGTTCCGAAG
>NW_011494861.1:4399770-4412226 GCF_000754665.1 Bison bison bison
CAGGAAGAGGCTCCAAGGTGTTGCTGGGATCATGGGGTCCCAGGGCCAGATCTTGGCTCAAGGTGCTTTCTCCACTGACCACTTTTGCTTTTCCCCCAATGCAGAGTCAGCGGTTTCTCTGCTGTGCCCATTCTCAGCAGATCTGGTTAAGGATCAGAAGCTACCTGTCCTCTTATGCATGCAAACTTTAGCCCCACACATGAAAGATACTTTGAAGTCATCTGATGGCAGCCCAAGCTCAGAGACAAGGATCGTGAGGCCGAGAGGTTAACTGACTTGCCCAAAGGAGACAGGAAGCACAAGGGCAGGTCTGTGAGTCCCTGGGATGTGTTTCAACCAGCACGTCAAACAAGGACAAAGTCATCAGCGCTGGACCCATCGAGCACCCTGACTCCAGTGAAACAGGACAAGGTAAGTAAATTGGGGACCTGGAGGTGACACTGATCTCAGGTTCTAAAGACCATGAGCAAAACTTACTGGACATCAGGCAGTGTTGTTCTGGGAACTGAATGTTGCTTTTGAGCAGGTTTGCAGCACCTCTGGTTTACAGCTCTCACTGGGCAAAGTGTCCAGGGGAGAAAATGTAGGACTTCTTTTCTAGTTGTTTCTCTTTGGAGTTCTGGGAATTTGGGGCCACTGAAGCCTGGTGGCTACCAGTTCAGTTATTAATTCTGTAGCTCAGACTTCCTCCAGCAGAGGGCAGCCCAGGACTCAGGAAGAAAACCCAGCCTCTCACTGCGGTCCTGGCGGTTTGGGAAAATGGGGATATGAGTTTTTATTTGGTCCCATGCATTCAGGCCAGAGAAGGAAATGGCAACCCACTCCAGTATTCCTGCCTGGAGAATCCCAGGGACAGAGGAGCCTGGTGGGCTGCCATCTATGGGGTCGCACAGAGTCAGACACGACTGAAGCAACTTAGCAGCAGCATGCATTCAGGCAGAAGTTTTTCAGGATTATGTTTTGACCAATAAAACAGAAAGTTTACCTAGAAATTTCCCTGCCATTCAGGATGTGTGTCATCTCCTGGGCCCTCCCACATTTCATTTTGCTTCTTAGAAAGGTCTTGGGGAATTCAATACAGAGGGGTATGCTGTGGTTTTCTTTGTTCACAGTTCTTAGAGTAGGCTTAATGAGTCATTTGTGCCTCTGTTATCTGAGGAAATCTCACAAAATTCGCAGGGAGAGCTGGCCATCCTTGAACAGGGTGGCAAAGGACAGATGGCTGGACCACCAGCAACTCTGCACTGGGCATGCTGGTCCATGTGCAGGAGGTTCAGCCCACCCTGGGATTTCAGGTGGGTCCTTATGCCCACCTCTTGTTTGAGGAATGTTACAGAAGGACAGTAGCAAACCCAGACCGGAGTCCACGTGAATCAACCACTGGGTTTGGCCTCATTTTTTCCCCACTGATCTCCCCCCTGATGGTCTGTCTTTCTGTCCTTGTTTGGGGATTTCTATTTGGCATCTCAGCTCATCGTCTCACGCCCAGTGAGTTCCCTGTTTCCCCCAGTGGTC
Organism: Bison bison bison; assembly: GCF_000754665.1. Classification (NCBI taxonomy): domain Eukaryota; kingdom Metazoa; phylum Chordata; class Mammalia; order Artiodactyla; family Bovidae; genus Bison; species Bison bison. The sequence continues at coordinate 4,401,286 of NW_011494861.1, forward strand.
CCACTTGTTTAATGCTGATTTGCAGTTGTGAGGAAGACCAACCTGAACACCCTTGAGACTAAAATTTTTCTTGCTAATAACCTTCAGCTACTCAGAGGTGAATTACTGCAATTATCTAAAAGACAGCTCATTTTCTTGTGTCATGAGATGACCTTTGCTCTCTATGGTAAAATATGCTTTTGGATGGCATGCTATACTGCCCAGGGGTTCTGGAGTTCTTGGTTCTCCAGTTTGGGGTGGGTGTAAGACTGTGTCATTAGCTCACTGCATGGGCCTGTCAATGTAACTGCTGCAGAGCAAGGGAGCTGCCAGACCCCTGGTTAGGTGCAGGTAAACTTGACAGAAGTGGAGAAATTTAACCAAGAAATGTGACTGGGGGCATCTCAAATAGGACCAGTAGACAACACATAACTTTTTTACTCTAGTGGTATAAATTATTTCTCCCAAAGAATTCTTTGATAATTTGGTTCAACCCAACAAGCATCCACTGACATGAAAATCTGAGCTGTGAGTAGGTACACACAACAGAGGGTATGATCCTTGCCTTTGCTTACTTATTTTTAAATACTTATTTGGCAGCATGGAGTCTTAGTTGCGGCACACAGGATCTCTGTTGGCCTCGTGCAGGATCCTTCGCTGGGGCGCTTAGACTAGTTGTGTTGTGCGGGATCCAGGGCACGAGGCCTTCAGTGGTTAACATAAGAGGGCTTAGTTGCTCCGAGGCTTGTGGGATCTTAGTTCCTCGACCAGGGATCAAACCTGCACCCCTTGAATTGCAAGGCGAATTCTTAACCCCTGGATCACCAAGGAAGTCCCCTGATACTTGCCATTAAAAAAAATCAATAGAGGGACTTTCCTGGTGGTCCAGTGGTTAAGACTCTACACTTCCAATGCAGGGAGAAAGATCAATCCCTGGTTGGGGAACTAAGATCCACATGCCGCTCAGCCAATAAATAGATAAGTAAATAAGTGAAATGCTGGTTCTGAGGCTCTTTGGGAAATATTTTTTAAAAAGTCAATAGAATTTAGGGGGGAGGGATAAATTAGGAATTTGGGATTAACAGATACACACTCCTATATAAAAAACAGATAAACCACAAGGACCTACTGTATAGCACAGGGAACAATATTCAATATCTTGTAATAACCTATAATGAAAAGTGAAAGTGAAAGTCATGTCCGACACTTTGTGATCCCATGGACTGCACAGTCCATGGAATTCTCCAGGCCAGAATACTGGAGTGGGTAGCCTTTCCCTTCTCCAGGGGATCTTCCCAACCCAGGGATAGAACCCAGGTCTCCCACATTGCAGGTGGATTCTTTACCAGCTGAGCCACCAGGAAAGCCCTATAATGGAAAAGAATCTGAAAAAGAATATATATGTGTATAACCGAATCACTTGGCTGAAATTTGGAAATCCAATGCTGAAACATTGGAAATCAAGTATACTTCAGTTAAAAAAATCAAGAGCATTTCAGTGTATGACAATAGGGTGGCAGGGCACTGAGGGACAGGGTCACTTCTCAGTGACATCTAATGGTTCCAGGTCTACCCTTTGCTCCTTCTTCCTTGAGTCAAGCCTGGTCAAGAGTGGGCACTCAGACATCTTGCCAGTGTGCCAGGTCACTTGAGTTTATAAGTGTGCCTAGAAGTTGACCTGTCCTGTCCTGGGGCTCAGATGCCTGCTGCAGTGCCTCGTCAATACCTGTCACTTATTTTCTTGGGGCAACTTGCTCCAGGGTCTGTCTGCTGGGGCTGAGACATCTGGCCTCGGCTCCATGTTCAAAAAAGATGCTTAGATTTTTAAAAATAATTTCTAGTATACAGTGCAATTCTCTTATATTTGAGTTGTGTGTGTGTTGAAAGCATTTGACTTTACTGTATTATTTTTTTAATTTTATTGGAGTATAATTCATTTACAGGGTTTCCCTCATAGCTCAGTTGGTAAAGAATCCACCTGCAATGCAGGAGACCCTGGTTCAATTCCTGGGTTGGGAAGATCCACTGGAGAAGGGATAGGCTACCCACTCCAGTTTTCTTGGGCTTGCCTTGTGGCTCAGCTGGTAAAGAATTCACTGGCAATGTGGGAGACCTGGGTTCGATACCTGGGTCGGGAAGATCCCCTGGAGAAGGGAAAGGCTACCCGCTCCAGTATTCTGGCCTGGAGAATTCCATGGACTGTATATTCCATGAGGTCGCAATGAGTCGGACACGACTGAGCGACTTGCACTTTCACATAATCATTTGCAGTGTTGGATTAGTTTAGGTGTACAGCATAATGATTTGGTTATACACATTCAGGCTTCCCTGATGGCTTAGACGGTGAAGAGTCCACCTACAATGACGGAGACCCAGGTTCAATCCCTGAGTTGGAAAGATCCCCTGGAGAAGGGAATGACTACCACTCCAGTATTCTTGCCTGGAGAATCCCATGGACAGAGGAGCCTGACGGGCTATAATCCATGGGGTTGCAAAGAGTTGGACATGACTGAGAGACTAACACTTTCTCTTTCACTGTCATATATTCAGGGCTTCTCTTGTGACACTAGTGGTAAAAACACACCTGCCAATGCAGGAGATGTAGAGACGTGTGTTTGATCCCTGGGTGTGGAAGATGCCCTGGAGGAAAGGGGATGGAAAGGCATGGCAACCCACTCCAGTACTCCTGCCTGGAAAATTCCATGGACAGAGGAGTCTGGTGGGCTACAGTCCACAGGGTCATAAAGAGTCAGACGTGACTGAAGCGACTTAGCACACATGCACACACATACATATTTTCATTCTTTTCACATATACGTTATCACAGAATATCATTATCTATTTTATATATAGCAGTGTGTGTGTGTCAATCCCAAGCTCCCAATTTATTCCCCCCTACCTTTCCCCTTCGGTGACAAGATTGTTTTTGAAATCTGTGAGTCTGTTTTATAAGTGAATTCATATCATTTTTTATCAGATTCTTCATATGAGTGATATCATAGGACATTTGTCTTTTTCTGTATGACTTACATCTAAGAGCATTAAATTTTAAATGTTTAAAATGCATTTTTCTAATCCTGTCTTGACATCTCTCCATCCTGTAAACTCCCAGGTTGCCTTAGACGCGGCATTGGCCTGGATGCCTCATGTCCTCTGACTGGCCCCGCCGCACGCAAAGCACTGCCCTTTTGTGATCTGAAGGTCACCTTGTCCTGCAGCCCCAGTGTTGTAAACAGTCCGTTCAAGTTCTCAGAGACACCAGGCTTCCGTCTGTGTGATAAATGTGCTTATTTGATAACAGGGAGTGGACCAGACATAAGTGGTTTTTAAAGAAAAGTACAAATTAGGTTTTTCTTCAAAACAGGAGGAGTAAGATAGGGTGGATAAAAATCTGAAAATGGGTCCAGATTGTCTCTGATGCTCCCTCCCCTCTGGCCTTCACCCCACAGGTCTCCCAGGCAACCTTGGAATCTCCGAGGGACTCCAGGTCACTAAGAAGCCTCCGCTTAGCACTTGTGCTCAGCCTAGCGGCCTGAGCACCACATTCGGTTGCATCTGCCCATCTCTATCTTCCCCTCTGGATGTCTGTACTAATAGATTCTGTTGGGGACACCAGTGCCCACGGGTCTCTGGAAGGTACACGCACTCTCAGGCATCTCCTGGGGACTGCAATGCCTTAACTCGAAGGAGAAGTCCCTCCCAGCAAAGTCCCTTTTTGGAGAAAAGGCTGGTGAAGGAGACTGGAACAGCCTGCCAGGCACCTGCAGGCCACTTCCCTGCACACCTGGTGCTGGAATTGCATTGGTTTTCACAACTGCTTTGCTTCTTGGCTTCCCCAGCTCCCTGGAGGCCCAAAGCAGCTGCTCTCCCAAGGTGTTCCTACCAGGGAAGGAGACCCAGCTCCAGCAAAGATGTCCTGTGAGTGCCCTTTATCTCTTCCAGATGCTTGCTACACATGATTTTCTGAAGGCTGTGCTAAGCATTCTTTCTATTTATAGAAAGATAGAGGTGATGCTAACCTGACAAACTAAGGGGAAAGGGGTGATGGCTGCAAATACAGAAGTTGGTAGCATCCGCCCGAAGGGTTGAGGACGGGTGTTGGTGTGGCCAGCCAGAGAAGGGGTTCCAGTAAGTACAGGGGCCTGAGGCATCATTCATAAGCGTCATCCCCATGGTCCTATGTTGGAATGTCTATATATTCTAGGATCTGGGAGGCTTTCCAGCTTTCTCGTTGACCTCAGCATTCCTTTGGGGGTAGACTTACTTTAGGTGGGTGGCTCATTCCACCAATTACTGTATCTCTTTAACATCTGTCCCATTTCGTGGGGGTCCTAACCTGTCCTTGGCATTTTTTTCTTTTTTCTGGCCATGCTTCGCAGCATGTGGGATCTTAGTTCCCCAATCAGGGAACAAATCCACGCCCTTTAAATTGGAAGCACAGAATCTTAACCCCTGGACCTCCAGGGAAGCCCCATGTCCTTGGCATTTCTATAACATTCCCCACTCAACAACCTCAAAGCCCAGGCATGGAACTGTGTTCAACCAACCCTCCAAGGATGACCCTCTCTTCTATAGGACAAGCCACTTTTCCTTCTGGCATGGGTTGACTTTTCTTTTTCTTCTTCTTTTTTTTTTTTTGTTTTCCTTTCTAATCAATAGAATAAGGCAGTTATCTACATCAGAAATAAAATGCTTCTGGGAATTCCATGGCGGTTCAGTGGTTAGGTTGGGGCTTCCCTGATAGCTTAGTTGGTAAAGAATCCACCTGCAATGCAGGAGACCCCGGTTTGATTCCTGGGTTGGGAAGATTCTCTGGAGAAGGGATAGGCTACCCACGCCAGTATTCTGGGATTCCCTTGTGGCTCAGCTGGTAAAGAATCCGCCCTCAATGCAGGAGACCTGGGTTCGATCCCTGGGTTGGGAAGATCCTCTGGAGAAGGGAAAGGCTACCCACTCCAGTATTCTGGCCTGGAGAATTCCATGAAGTCCATGGGATTGCAAAAGAGTCGGACACAACTGAGTGACTTTCACTTTCACTTTCCAGTGGGTAGAACTCTGTGCTTCCATTGCAGGAGGCCCAGGTTCGATCCCTGGTTGGGGAAACTAAGATCCTGCAAGCCATGCAGCACAGCCAAAAAAAAAAACTAAAAAAGAAATAAAGTGCTTGATCTATCAATCAATCAACTGCTCCATAGGGCTATCTCCTAAGAATAATTAGACCTGTCTCTGTCCTCAATTAGAAAAAAAGGTGAATTTGATGCACAAGCCACGGGGCAACTTTAGGAGCTGGAGAAACGTAAAGCTGTATTTAGTTAAAATGCCCAGTCAGCATAGCCATGAGTAAACACTTAAAGTAATTCTCCCCTTTGTACAGCATTTTGACTTCTTACATTTATTTGCTATTTTTAATTCAGTGGAGATTTCTTCACCAACCCAACAAGTCAAGTTGCGCTTCCTTATTCAGAAGTGGGGTTTTGAAGAGTGTGCTTGCTGACACAAGGGCTTTGCAAGGGCTAGGCAGGCTCCCTGGAGCACCCCCACAGGTTACACATAGGTCCCCACACTGGCCCATCCACCATGGGCCCACCAAATGACTTTCCGATATATCAACTGAAAAAAAAAAAAGCACGACCTCAGAGCTGAGAGTTTTGTTTTATTTGGCGGACATCTTTAAAGAACTTAAGCCCAGGACATAACCTCTCAGATAGCCCTGTGGGACTGCTCCAAAGAGGCAAGCGAGGAGCCAGGATACATAGGAGTTTCTGCAACAAAGACCAAGTAGTCAGAACATCAAAATATTGCTGCTATTGTTGTTGTTGAGTTGTTCAGTCATGTCCAACTCTTTTGCGACCCAATGGACTGTAGCCTTCCAGGCTCCTCTGTCCATGGAATTCCCCAGGCAATACTGGAGTGGGTTGCCATGCCTTCCTCCAGGGATCTTCCCAACCCAAGGATCGAATCCTTGTCTCATGCACTGGCAGTCGGATTCTTTACCACTGAGCCACCTTACTGTTAAAGAACACCAGACATTTCAAGTTAAGGAATTTAGCGCTTGTCTATGCATGGGAAAGTTGCAAAAGTCTGGGCTTGCTGACGTCATTCCTTGGTATACCCTCTGCTCTCTGGGCCAGAATACCGTGTTTTCTCATCCTGAGTCTCCTCAGGGTACCCCCTGGCGGTGGCTGCAGCGGCTGACTTCTAGCTGGGGAGTGGGTGCTTCCTGCCTCCATCCTGAGTTCCCTCAGGGCTTATGGTCTATGTGGCTGGTAATGTGGTGGCTTGAAGTTTGCAGCATCCTTGTTTACCAATATGGCAGCAACATCTGTCATTCACAGACGCAGGGTTGCAATAGGCAAGTCCTCCCCACCACCAAGCCCCCTTTCTTCTGCAGGGTCCAGTCTCAGACCCCGTGTCACCACAGTCCTGTCTTTGAGGGCATAAAAGACAGGCTGCTTTGGACTTGTCAGTACCTGCCAGGGTCCAGGCAGAACAGCCACAGGATGCCCGACTCCCTTGTGTTACCTACACCAGGATTAGATTTTCTTTTGTATCTTGGCCCAATTTATTTATTTCTTTTTATGGTTTCCTGTGGCATACGGGATCACAGTTCCCCAACCAGGTATCAAACCCACAACCCCTGCAGTGGAACACAAAGTCTTAACCACTGGACCACCAAGGAATCTTCTGAGTCAGGGGAGTTAGCATTTATCAAGCGTGCTGGAGTAAAAAAAGAAAAAAGAGTTATGGGGCTTTCAGAAACCTGCTGGGTTCATGCCATTTATTTTGGGCCACTAGGAAGAATGGTGCCCCCCTTTTTTCCCTCTACTGAGATATAACTTACACACCATAAATTTCACCACTTAAAAGTACAGTTTGGTGGGTTCCAGTATACAGTCACCCCTCTGTATCCATGGGTTCTGTATCCATATCAGTTGCATGAATTTCACTGACAGTTGACTGAAAAAAATTAAAAGAAACTATTTCCAGAAAGTTCCAAAATGCAAAACTTGAATTTGCCAATGGCCAGCAACTATTTACCTATCATTTACGTTAAACTTAAATGGCTACCCAATCCAGTATTCTTGCCTGGAGAATTCCATGAACAGAGGAGCCTAGCAGGCTACAGTCCGTGGGATCACCCAGAGTCAGAAACAACTGAGTGACTGACACAATGCTATACTTATTTACATTGTATTTATATTGCATCAGGTGTTATGAGTGATCTAGAGATGATTTAAAGTATACAGTAGACTGTGCATAGGTTATATTTAAATATAATATTACCTTATTTTATGTAAGGAACTTGCGTGTGTGCTGAGTCACTTCAGTCATGTCTGACTATTTGTGGCCCTATGGACTGTAGCCTGCCAGGCTCCTCTGTTCATGGGATTGTCTAAGCAAGAATATTGGAGTGGGTTGCCATTTCCTTCTCCAGGAAATCTTCCCAACCCAGGGATCGAACCTGAGTCTCTTGGGTCTCCTGCATTGGTAGGCGGGTTCTTTACCATGAGCATCTTCAAATTTGAGGATCTTAAGAGGGCCCTGGAACTGACCCCCACTTAGATATGGAGGGAGACTAGATTCACAAAATTGTGCAACCATCAGTGTGATGTAATCCTAGGATATCACTATCCTTTTTTACATTTAATTTTTTTAAATATTTATTTATTTGGCTTTGTCGGTTCTTAGTTGCGGCATGCAGGATCTTTGGTTTCAGCATGTGGGATCTAGTTCCCTGACCAGCGATTAAACTCGGGTCCTCTGCACTGGCAGCATGGAGTCTTAGCCACTGGACCACCAGGGAAGTCCCTAGCCTTTTTTTTTTTTTTTTTAATTCACATTTTTGGACAAGATCAACCTCATAGGCTGATTCGGAAGTAGGACTTCTTGGGCTTCTGTGGTTAAATTTAAGACATGAATGCCTCCCGAGTGCACTGTTTTGAAGCTGTGTCTGGGTGGGGGCCATGAACTGAAGCTTGTGCATGCTACCTCTGTAGCCCCCTTTCTCTATAGTGCCCTTGCTTGCTAGTCAGGGGTGTGTGTACATCTGCATCTGGGTATGGGATGAATTCTAGGGGAAATACAGATGGGCTGAACACCCTTGGTGAGACAGACTGACATATGGAGATGCCTTTACAAACCAGTCCTCACTTACACAAACATGATTAAGGGGGGAAAAAAAGAGGCCTGAATGTGGTTTGGCCTCTGAATGGAAAAGTGGATATAAATCTTATTTCAAGTCCTCTAGTTACCGGAGTCTGGAGTCTCCCAAATGTACTCCTTCATCTGTCAGCCGCCCAGGTCAAGGCGTTTCGGTGGCTCTGAAAGGAAAGGGAGAAGAAAGGACCAGTGAGGGTGAAGGTCTCAGCTGGAAATGCTCCCAAATGTCCATAAGTGTGGAGCAGGGAACTATAGCTTACTTGGGCCCAGGGCTCCAGAGGTTCCTTAGGTAAGCTGATGAAGTGCCTGCTGTGTGCAGCAACTCCATTTACTACAGTCTTTACAACCACCTTGAGGGGTGTGGGGGTCGTTCATTCATTCCACCAACATATATTGAGTCCATACCGTGAGCCTGATGCTGTCTGTACACACAAGAACACCAAGGCGTGGAGAGGCTAAGCAATTTGCCAAATTGAGGCCAGATGCAGCTGCTTAAGGAGTGAGGCTTGGGAGTCAGAAAGGAATGAATATGGGTCCTGGTTCCACTTCATTCTCCCCCTCGTGATGGTGGCCAAGTTTTACCTTTCTGGTCCTCAGCTTTCTCACCTGGAAATGGGGTAGTACTGGTATGTATCTCACAGGACTGTGTAGAGAATTGAAAGAGATTATTATCTAGGGTGGATTTAGGTTGATGCCTGGCACACAGTGTCTCCCGCACTGCAGGCAGACAGAGCCACCAGGGAAGCCATCCCCTGGAGAAGGAAATGACAATCCATCTATGGGATTTTCTTGTCTGGAAAATCCCATAGACGGAGGAGCCTGGAAGGCTACAGTCCATGGGGTCACAAAGAGTCAGACAAGACTAAGCGACTTCACTTACTTTCTTTCTGGCACACTGAGCACTCAGTGTGAGTTAGCTTTATTATTATTATTCCCCGAGGTCACACACAGAATCAGAATTAGAACCAGCTTTTCCCTTCTGTCGCCTGTGCCACCTCCAGAGCCACTGACCTCATTGAAAAGAAAGTGTTACTCGCTCAGTCTTTGTGACCCCATGGACCGTATAGCCCACCATGCTCCTCTGTCCATGGGATTCTCCAGGCAAGGATACTGGAGTGGGTTGCCATTCCCTTCTCCAGGGGATCTTCCCGACCCAGGGATCAAACACGGGTCTGCTGCATGGCAGACAGACTCTTTACTGTTTGAGCCACAAGGGAAGCCTTGGCCTCATTAAATCCTCCTGAGTCTTTGAGGATCTGCAAAGACCTTCCCCACTCAAGCTACCGAACAGTGATGGCCACCCTGGGGGGAGGGTGGGTGGGAAATGGTCCTCTGCCCCACTGCCCATGTGGGGAAAGGTAGCTATCCAGTGCATCTGGGCATTCTGACCGGCTCTTTCCTTCTCTGGGACTTTTCTAGAATCCTTGGAAAAGGATGGGAACGTGGGCTCCATGCAGACTCATCCCTGTGAGCTGGGGACTGTCATCTGTCAAATGGGGTCAGCTCACAGCTGGCCTCACTTGCTCCCCGCAGTGTGCATGTGATGACATGCTTGGGGCAGCAGCCACTTCCCGCCAAGGACCAACTTCTCCCAGTGCAAGATGCAGGTGTCTCATAGGGCCAAGAAGACCCTAGTCCTTCAGTTGTGTCCCTGTGGAGGAAACAAGTTCCTGCAGGGTCTCGGTGCATCACGTGCAGAGTACCGCCAAGTGTGAGTTTGCTAAGAGGGTTTGCCTCGGAGGAAGCAACAGCCCTGAGCGCAGAACTCTTGCAGGGGGAGGCCTGGGTAATTCCTCTTTCCTTCATACCAGGCCGTGAGGGCCGCAGGGCAGTTTGTCTCCCAAGGGTCCCAGGTCCAAACCTGGTCGGACTGGGTAGGATCTATGGTGGCTGGGGGCAGGATGGTGGCTGGGGAGTCCCCTCCCCACAACTGAGAAGGGCGTCTTCGGGGCCACCGCTGCACATGTGTCCCCATCAACCCCAGGGGCGTCCCGCGACATGCGCAGGGCAGTGTAGAAACCGCGAGGAAAGGGAGGCGCGCACCTCACCACCTCACGGGCTGCCCGGCGCCTCGCCGCGTCCGAATCTGTGCCTCCGGGGACCTGTAAGGCAGATGCTGGGGGCTGCACCCGGCCCCTCGGCTCAGCCGAGCCCTGCCCCCGCGCGGTCCCCGCCCGGCGCGCCCAACGCTCCAGCGCCGCATCTCGGCGATGACCACCACCCGCCTCTGCGCCCCTGAACGCGCGAGCCGAGCCACCTCGGCGGCAAGCAGCGCCGGAACTTGGGGGCGCGGTGAGTGGGGGCGGGGCGCCGGCGGGCGGTGGCCCCTGCCGGGTGTCTGATTCTGGCGCTAGAAGTCCTTCCCCGGCTCCTCGAATCGGGGCTGTTAGGTCCTTCCCTGCTTTCCAGGCTGGCTATGTCCCGGACACGACAGGTCCAGACCTGGGACACCTCCCTCATCCGCGCTCGGGACGCGGTTTCTCCTTCCCTCTTCCTGGGGTTGAGGCCCGCGGGTTGGGCATTGCGGCGAGCGGGCCCCATGGTTTCGTTTGCTTTCTTACAGGCCACCCTCGGCCCGCCTGGGCTTCGGTCCCGCCGCGGAGCGGCGAGAAGCTCCCGGAAGAGTCGCGATGGCCGTGGAGTCCGGTCGTCGGCTCCGGGAGCGCGCCCCGGGAGGAGACGAGGGGCGCCGCGCTGTCCGCGCTGTCGCAGAGGACGCACCAGTCCCCGCAGGCGGCAGTGGTGGAGGGGCCGGGACCCGATGCCTGTGGGGGACCGGCTCCACGGCGGAGCGCGCTCGGT
>NW_011494861.1:4412326-4413240 GCF_000754665.1 Bison bison bison
GACGTGACTCGGGTGGTTGCCGCGCTCCCGCCCCGTTCCCTGAGGGCTGGCGCCGCCCCCACCCGCCCCTCCGCGCCCTTACCTGCGCCCTTTTCCTTCTCAGGTGGAGGAGAGGGCCAGCGCCCGGTCCTCTGGAGAGAGACGACTCCACGGACCTGGGGCCAGAGAAACGGGTCTCTCGCCCCGGGGCCGGGTGGTTCGCGCAGGAGGAAGGACCGCGAAGCGGGCTCTGCCTGGGCTTGCCTGGGCTTGTTCAAAGCCGGGCTGCTTCCCTCGGTGGCCGCGCCGATCCGGGGTGATTTCGAGATTTTGCGGGAGCCTTGGAACCAAACCCCAGGGAGGAGGAGGCCGGAAGCCTGCGTGACCCGTTCGCCGTCCAAGGATGGAGCCCAGGTAAACGCTTGCGTTCTCGGTTGGTGTGAAAGTTGGTAACAGAGGCAGGAGATAGAGCAAGTACTTTAACAACAATAAAGAGATGTCTGTTGAATTCTGCGGCCTCAGAGTAGTAAGAAGAACGTCCAAGAAACAACAAAATGCTCTTTGATTTCATAATCTTGAAAGGATTTTTTTTTTTTTGGATTTTGCATGGCTGGTTATTTTTCTCCTCCTCAGTCTCCGTCGTGGGTGCAGGAGGGCTCACTGGTCTAAGAGTGGAAATGGGGATTCTGATTTTACTGCCGCTGCTCAGCCACGTGCTATCTGAGCAAATACCTTGACTTCCTGAAAGTGGGGACATTGAAGCTAGGTCCCCAAGGTGGTTGTGACAAGTGCTTCAGTCACTAAAGGAGTGTTATATAAGAAGTCCAGCCCGCCAGTTCGTGTTTTAAAGAGAGGATTTCAAACTTCCAGTCCGGAGGGTTGTCTTCCTTCTCCTCCCCATCCCAGTCTCTCCTTGCTCCCCACCCCCACCCCCA
>NW_011494861.1:4413461-4413661 GCF_000754665.1 Bison bison bison
GTGCTTCACGGTTTCTGTGCTGCTGGGGCACAGGGAGCAAAGGGACCGCGTGCTGGGCAGACAGGCCCAGGGCGTTAGCGCCCCCAGGCCCCCATACACTCTCGCTGGTCTCCTGCAGCAGGAAGTGGCTGGGCGTCCTGGATAAGTGCCTGTGGAGCTCTTGTGGCCAGAAATCGTGTCAGGGAGGCAAAAAGGGCCCC
>NW_011494861.1:4413761-4451235 GCF_000754665.1 Bison bison bison
GGCCCCCTGTGAGGTATGTGGGGCCAGTTCTGCCTCTGCCCCCAGATCTGAGAGACCTCCACGACAATGGCCGCTCCCCTGAGCCTCTGTATGGCAGTGGCTGAAATGGGAGGCCTAGGGAGGAGGGGGTTCTCCTGTACTCCCTGTTATTCCCCTTGAAGATCTATCCAAGAGCAGAGAGCTGATGGGGACATTGGCTGGTGCCCTGAGGCCACTGGCATCAGCTGCCCTGTGGGTTAGTGGCTTGTTTCCTGAGCTTCCCAACCTTGAGGACTGGCCAGGGCAGTCCTGCTCCCCCTGCCAATCCATCTTTCTCTGGCCCCAAGAACCCCTTGGTTACCAGGCTGGGTGTCCCCAAGAACTGCACTTTTACGCCCCACCCCTTGGCACCCATCACAAATCAATGATGCTAAACCTAGACTGGCTTCGGGTCCTTCTCTCCACCGCAAGCCAGGCAGCACTTACCGTTGATGGTACAAGCAGGTCTTCCCGAGCCCTGAACCTGCCCTTGTAACTGGGCCCTGGGCTAGCAGGTACAGGAAAATGAAAGCATGTGCAAAATGGTTAGAGGCTGCTTAAGCCTCGAGTTAGAGGAGGTCAAAAGTAGGCAACAAGAAAATGACTTGTCAGCACCCATTCATTCACTCATTCAGCAAATATTATTGAATCCTTGCTGTGTGCCTGCATCATCTAACGCTGAGAATACCCCCATGAGCCAGACAGGCAGACCCTTGCTTTGGTGGCGCAGCTGATCTGATGGAAGAAAGAGGCAATAAATGAACAAAATAAATATTTCAAATAATGTTAGGTCATGATAAATGCTGTGAAGGAGTTGGAGGGTGAAGTGCTGGGAGGGGTGTTGTTTCCCTGGGAGGGTGAGGTTAAGTCAGTGAAGTGAGGGGAGCGTTTTTTAGGTGGGAGGGTCAGCAAGTGCAAAGGTGCGTTTGAGAAATTTACAAGGAAGCCAGAGAGGCTGGAGGTGAGTGGTAACTGTTTAAGTTGGGCAGGGCTGAGAATTTAGAATGAAATCCAAAGGGTGATGTTCCCCAGCCTTTGGAGGGTTTTGAGCTACAAATATCATGATCTTATGTTTTGAAACAATGGCTCAGGCTGCTGTGTAGAGAACATACACAGGAGTGGCAGCTAGGGAGTACCTACTAGAGGTGATTCCTTGGTCCTGCTAGAGACCACAGTGGCTGCAGGAGGCCTGTAGCCCAGAGGGGATAGAGGCCATAGCTGTTGAAGGTAGAGTCAACTGAGTCTGTAGCTGGATGGACAAGGGAGGATGGGCAGGGAAAAAAGAGACGAAAATGACTGAAGTTTGTGGCTTGCACAGATGGGTGAATCATTTATGGAGGCGGGGAGAACTGGGAGGCACAGGCTACAAGCTTCTGATCTGGCTACAGTAGGTCATCTGTTAGACACCCGAGTGGAGATGGTATTGATGCTGGCAGCTGGAGCATAGGAGAGAGTTTAGGGCAGGGGAATCTTAGTGACTACCTAATACCTTGAGACTGGGTGAGGTTGCTGAGGGGGGTTTGGGGAGGCTTGGGGGAGAGCTGGAGAAGAGGTAAAGGAGTCACCTTGGGAGATGGAGAGAGAATGGACAAGGGAAGTGACAGAACAATATGGCACATGCTTGATAAATATTTGTTGGGTGGATAGACACATGAAATGTCGTAGGACTGCTGTGCAGTGCTGAGTACCTAAAGGCCCAGCGGGGGATGTAACAGGATTTTAAATGGGACTCACAGGGCTGGGGAGACACCAAGGCAGTCTGTGGAAGTGGAAGGGATATGATCTGAGCCTGGGAGAGCAGCCAGGATTCTGCGGAGAGGGAAAAGTAAATTGAAGGGAATGGCATTAGCAAAATTAGGGATCCATGAGACATATTTAGGAGTCTGATGCAGTTATGGCATAGTTAGACTGGGTGGAGAGTTCTTATGAAAGGGGGTGGGTGGGGTGGAATTGGCTGAAGCTCTTTGCCCCCCAAGGGTGGCTGGAGGACAGAGAGCCTGTCCCCATGCCCTGTCTCTGTCCCCAGGCCTCCACCTGGCCAGATCTTGGGTAACCAGGCCCCCTCCCGCCACCCAGCCACAGTACAGTGCCTGACAGTACATCCTCTGGTCTCTGTGGGGTAGATAGGTCGAGGAGATCAGGATCTTCATTTTTGTTGTTTTGATATCAATCTTGGCAATATTTTTTTTGGTTTCGTTTTGATTGAAGTATAGTTGATTTACAGTGTTGTGGTAGTTTCAAGTGTACAGCAAAGTGATTCATTTGTACATATATATATGTATTTTCAGATTCTTTTCCCTTATAGGTTATTACAAAACATTAAGTACAGTTCCCTGTGCTATGCGGTAGGTCCTTGTTGGTTATCTGTTATGATCCTGGTTTTTTTTTTGGCTGTCCTGGGTCTTTGCTGTTACGTGAGTGCTTTCTCTGGTCGCAGAGTGGGGACTACTCTCTGGTTGCTGTGCTCTGGCTTCTCATTGCAGTGGTGAAACACAGGCTTTAGGATGCTTGGGCTTCAGTACTTGGAGCTCCCGGGCTCTAGGGTGTGGGCTCAGTAGTGGTGGTGCACAGGCTTAGTTGCTCCGGAGCATGTGGAATCGTCCTGGACCAGGAATCGAACCTGTGTCCCCTGCACTGGCACGGGGATTCTGTACCACTGAGCCACCAGGGAATCACTGATCATCCTTTTTAATTGCTGAAAAGCGACAAGGACCTCGGAATTTAGGTCCCTAGGGAGTGGTGTGGGTGTAGGCTCCCCCAGAGCCCTCTAGCAGTTCCTGCCGAGTCTGCAGTGGTGGCCTTTGCTGTCGGGGTTGCCTGTGTCTCACAGGAAGAATACAGAGACACCCTGAGGAAGAGAGTCCTGGCTCTAGCACCCACAGAATCGGCATCATTTTGTTTTAGGCTGTCTGACCACCAGGGCTGATGTGTGTGTTAGTCAGGAGGACTGGTAAGAACTACTTTAAATCCCAGTTTCAATGACAAAAGAGTCCTTAGGAGTGAAAGCTTTGGGTGGCTGACCTTGGGTGTCCGCTCCCATTCAGGGTCTGGCTGTAGATGCCATGCAAACGCTGCCAGATGCTGCAGTCCATTAGCAAGTATGGATCTTTTCTCTCCTTTCAAAGGCACCTCAGTTCCCCCTGGGACCCCAAAGTCCATGAAGCTCATGGCATTTTAGTCAAGGACTTGCCTGCCAGGCCCATCTCTGTCATTGGCTGTGTGAATCTGCAAATACAGCTTAACCTGCCTGGGTTTTGGTTCCTCATCTGTAAAGCTGAGCTTGTGTTAGGACCTACTTCACAGTGTAAAATCAATTAGATAATGTACATCAGCCATGCAGCAGGGCACTGTGGGGGCTGTTAGGTATCAAGCATGTTTAATCTTTGACTAAATCAGAAGAAACTTCCTCTACACTGATAGAATGTAGTGAGGTTTTTGAAGTTTTTTGTTTGTTAGATTTTTGCATTGCAGATATCCCTTTCTTCCCCTTCCCCAAAATCACTGCTTTCCTTTTTGTTGTTGTTAACTAGTGTTGCAGAGATTTAAGTGGAGCAGAATGCCTTGGGTGGATGCAGAAAGAATACTCTTTGCTCCCATATCCTTTATATCCTTGGCTGTGGGCAGGTGGTAATGGGCTTCCCAGGTGGCGCTAGTGGTAAAGCACCCGCCTGCCAATGCAGGAGACGTAAGAGATGAGGGTTCGATCCCTGAGTGGGGAAGATCCCCTGGAGAAGGGCGTGGCAACCCACTCCAGTATTCTTGCCTGGGAAATCCCATGGACAGAGGAGCCCGGGGGGCTACAGTTCGTAGTCATAAAGAGTTGGACATGACTGAAGCGACTTAGCACACACACACTGGAGCGGTAACCGAGCTCCAGCAGCTCCCATAAATGGCGTCTATGGTCAACCAGTCTAGTCCTGACCTCTACTGCCCCGTCATTTGATGCTCGTCTTGTCCCTTCCTGCCAGTGATGCTGAGTCACTGCTACCGGCCTCCCTGCCTCAGCTTAGCACCAGTCTGGGCAGCTCCTGCCCAATTGCCATCACCTCCTCTGGACTGGCCCATCCTCCACTTGGCAGATCAGCCCCAGGCTGATCGCAGCTTCCTATGAGGAAAGTGGAGTTTCGACACTCAGTAGATGGGAAAGTGGGCGGAGGAAAGGGAGGTTCCATCCAGAGGCGAAAGAGCTGGCCTGACTGTAGTGGGGGAGGGACGTCCACACTGGAGGAGGGGTGTTAGTTGACTTGAGCCGAATTGATTCCTAAACCTGACGTTAAAACATTTTCTGAGGTTGTCACATCATCTCACAACAAAATTATTTAAACTAGACTTGAAAGTGGGTGACTACTGCCGTTGTAACCCCCTTTGATTAGGAAACCCACCACCCGTGATGGGGTGAAGCAGGTTTAAACCTGGCCCATGACATCAGCCACGGAGCAGTTCCTCCCCCGGGATCATCGCAAGGCGAGTGGTGGTTCCCAGAATTACCTGCCCAAACTCCAAGCAAATTCAAAGCCCTTGCCTCCAACCTGGAGATGCAGAGAAACACTTCATAATGTGCAGAGGAACAGCTGGTTGGGGGCCTGTGTTGAATTTCCTTCCCCTAGGGACCACCTGGCTGTCTTCTTGCCACTAACACCCACCTCCCTGATCAGGGGCCGAGCCAGTGGAGGAATGTGGGCTGGGATGTAGAGAGACCCTGCTAGGGTAAGCGGGCAGCTGTGGTAGATTTTTAGCAGGGGAGAAGGGAGGACGGACCCAGAGTAATATTTCAGACCGAGCCTGCACCTTGGGGCCTGATATGTCTCCAGAAACCCCACCACCACCTTGGCCCCCACACTGAGGACTGTCCCATCCCCTCAAAAGCCATTTAACCCCAGAATACTTCAGAAACTTCCCTTCATGCCACTCCTCAGCCACATCCTCCTACACCAAATTAAAAAAAAAAAGGACAGCAAACCCTTCCCAGCCTCTCAGTCTCTCCTCTTTACTAGAGAATCACACCTTCTCCCAAACACTTCCAGAAATGCAAACTCGAGTGTGTACACACAGTGCTAATTATGTTCATTTATGTGAATTGTTTCCATTTAAGCCTAATTACTGTACTAGAGGCTAGCACTTATCCTTAAATATGTGTCAAATTAACTTTGTTAGAAGGCGTGCTGAAGGCGGTGGAGAAATAGAAAGAACATTGTTTGGGATCCAGACGGTCCTTGTTTTACCCTCCATTTCCTCGGTGCTTTGGGGCAAGAATTTAACATCTCTCAACTCACTTTCTTGGAATAAAAACATTCCCGTCCTGCCTGCCTCACAGAGGATGGCATGGTTCACACATACTCCGTGATCCACCCCATGTTCAAGGCTATGTGCCACAGCGGGCAAGACAGACCATTGCTGCCCACGTGGACTTTACGGTCCAGCCAGGGCAACAGAGGTGAATAAGTAATGCACCAATAGCAAACATTTGTTGAGTGCTTACTGCATGCCAGATGCTGTGCGAAGCACTTTTCAAAGATTACCTTATTTAATCCTTACAGCAAGGCTGTGAGGAAGCTACTATTGTACCCATTTTACATATGGGGAAACTGAGGCTTAGCAGGGTTTACCTCCCTGGCACAAGTGTGGTTATGGCTTGAGTGCAGGTAGCATGACTCAGTCTGCAGCTGTGATCACTCTGCTGCTTCCCCGACCCCCACAATGTGGGAAAGACTGCAGGGCATCAGAACCCAGATGGTGTGAAGGCACTTTTAAGATCCATGATCCACCACCTTAGTCCTCTTCTCGCAATCAGAAGTCCCAGGTCCCGTCCACACCCAAGGGGAGAAGATGGCGTTAGGGCCTGAGCACCAGGAAGCCACCCTCATGGGCCCTGAGGGATCTGTCCACCACCATTTCTTTTTTTTTTAAAAAGTACATATTTTATTTATTTGGCTGCCCCAGGTCTTTGTTGGGGCATGTGGGATCTTTAGCTGCAGGATGTGGAAACTAGTTTCCCAACCAGGGACTGAACTGAAGCCCCCTGCATTGGGAACTTGGAGTCTTAGCCACTGGACCACCAGGGAAGTCCCCCACAACCATTTCTAATTCTATTTGTGGGCCTTTTGTCCTCATAGTTTCTTGTCATGCCAGCTATTTACAATTTTTTTTAAGTTAGGACACTAGCAGCATTTCTGACATTTTTTCCTGATCCCCCTGGATTTTGAGGACCTGCCCTCTGGGCCATTCATATCGTCATGGCTGTTTCCATGGTTAAATGGTCCCAGGAATTTTCTGAAAGAGAAATGGAGCCGCGGGAGTTTGAGGCAGAGTCAGCAGAGAGAAGGGCCAAGCCCAGGGAGGAATTCAGACATTTAATCAAAATCTGAAGTTCACCCATCTCTTCTTGTTCCTTTATCCATCCATTTATGTGTCCCTGATCCTGGCTCGCTTGGTGAGCCCCTTCTGGGTCATGTGCTCAGCTCTTCACCAGTCCCCTCGCTGAATCCAGGGCAGAGTTAACAAGAGGAGAGGGTGGGATGCCCTCTGCCTGGGAACGTGGGCGGGGGGACCAGCCTGGAGTTCACTGTGGGGACAGGCGGACAAAGGGAACAGTATGTTTCTTAAAGCAGAATAAATACCATTTTACCTTCTGTTAGCCAGATCATCACTCTGAAGATGCAAGGCTGTGCTGTGTAGTATGGAATCATGGCCTGAAGGCCCCAGCCTCAGGGCTCCTGGCTCTTTTATTTTTTATTCATTTTTTAAATTAGAGTATAATTGTTTTACAAAGTTGCATTAGTTTCTGCTGTAGAGCAAAGTGAATCAGCTATATGTGTACTCATATCCCCTCCCTCTTGAACCTCTCTTTCACCCCCACCCCTTCCCACCCCTCTAGGTCTTCACCGAGCCCGGAGCCGTGCTCCCTGTGCTCTTTTTAAGTGTTGGTGAGTGTGTCTTGGAGCATCTCCACTTCTTCTGCTCTGCACCCCTCATTTGTCTCTGCTTGGTGTCGCCAGTGAATCCAATTTCAGCAAACCTTTTCCTGCCGTCTGAGTGGCTGCTTCTAAATTACTGTGGGGCACGAAACCCCCCTATATCTGATTACATTGTGTGTAAAGTGTTAGTCACTCAGGTATCCGACTCTTTGTGACCCCATGGACTGTAGCCTGCCAGGCCCCTCTGTCCATGGAATTCCCCAGGCAAGAATACTGGAGTGGGTTGCCATTCCCTTCTCCAGGGGATCTTCCCAACGCAGGGATCAAACCCGAGTCTCCCGCATTGTAGGCAGATTAAAGAATGAGCTAATAAGTGGATCTCAAGGACAATCCTGCCCCCACCCCAAAATCAGAAAAAGGGCGTGGGTGTCATTTGAAAACAAAACTTTGATTCACTGCTTTCATTTAATATTAGTCATATCACTTACTTGATTTTGAATTTCAGCTAGCTGTAAAGTTGGGGTAACTAGGTTTATCCAAAGAAAGTATTGATTAACAGAAAGTGCACAGTATTGGGGGTGACAGTACATCCTGAGGAAGGGCAGGAGTTCAGGCTGCTCGGGGGCCTCTTCTAGACCACAAGCCCTGGCCCCCTTCCTCTTCCTGTTGCAGTGAGTTCACTGATGACCCCAGGGACATATGAGTGTCCTGTGGCTGCTGTAACGAATGACCACAAACTGGATGGCTTAAAACAACAGCAATATATTCTCTCACAGTCCCCGGGGCGTTTCTGGATGCCTGAGGTCTGCTCTGAGCACTCAGCTAAGTGGACCACCCCAGCCTCCCACCCGCTACCTCTGACCTGTCTGGGTCAGTGCACCTGCCTGGGCTGACTGAGTGGTTCCTTTGGGCTGCAGCATTCCTGGTTTCAGGCACCAAACTAACAAACTTCTGAAGAGTCCAAATCACCGTTAACTTGATGATTAGGTGCGCTCAGAGGCTCTAACGTGTAAACAATTCCTTACACTTAAAGTTCTTGAAACACTTTCCCATCTCCTGCGTCACCTGTGTCGTGCCTCCTCATGTACAGCCAATGCACCTGCAGCCCAGCCTGGTCGTTAACAAGTGGAGCATGCAAACTCTGACTCTGAGAGCAGGCTGAGGGTGCTGATGGATGATGCTTGGGGTGGGTGCGGGAGCCTACAGCCAGGGCAGGTACCATGCCTCCCCCAGGAGAGGAGGGCTGACTGAGACTTGAAGGACTTTAAAGTCGTTTGATGAAGCTGGAAAGAGGGTGCCCAAGACAGAGAGGCTGGCCAGTAAGGCACGGAGGCAGGAGAGCCTGCAGAAGGGTGAGCAGAAGGTTCTGGTGTGTAATCTCAGGGAACTCTTCCCCCTCCTTGCCACCAAGACCCAGTCTCCTTGAGAGAGCTGGTTTGTGGCTGAAATTTACAAATTAGAGCTTCATTCTTTTGGCTTAAGCCAAACAGCAAATTTATTCTATACTCAGATGCGAAATCCCCTGAATGGGCTGAGTTTCCTGTCCAGCCAGCCAGTTTGCCTGTCAGCATGTCTGATTCTTCTAACGACAGGGTTATTAACTCAGGGATCAGGGATCAGGCATGGTTTGGGGGCATAGGTGAAAAGTGAGCCATTAATATGTGGGGACAAGAGCAAAGTGGATGGACTGGGGTCCACAAACATCCCTCCTTTATAATTCCTATTTGGCCAGCCTTGAGCTAATCCTTGGCTTCCCTAGTGGCTCAAAGAGTAAAGAATCTGCCTGTAATGTGGGAGACCTGGATTTGATCCTGGGTTGGGAGGAGGACATGGCAACCCACTCCAGTATTCTTGCCTGGAGAATCCCCATGGACAGAGGAGCCTGGCAGGCTACAGTCCATTGGGTCACAAAGAGTCAGACACAACTGAGTGGCTAAGTACAGCACAGCACAGAGCTAACCCTGGGTTGGGAAGATCCCCTGGAGTAGGAAATGGAAACCCACTCCAGGATTCCTGTCTGGGACATCCTGTGGACAGAGGAGCCTGTCCATGGGGTTGCAAAGAGTCAGACACACTGAGCAAACACAGGTGGTGTGGTGGGTGAGCTGTCTGACCATGTTGGTTCACTGAGTTCTCCTGCCCGGCCTCATAAACAACCTCGATCCTGAGCCTTCTCTTTGGGCGCGGGGGTGGGGGGCAAGGAGTAGGTTCCTCCATTAATTTACTGCGCAGAGCAGTAAATTAATGTCTGCTTGGCTTCTATATCTCTTCCACTCTCCCCACTGAAACCCAGACCCCCAGTTAACTTCCAGAGTCCAGATCCCAGACTGGGTCTTCAGGGAGCTGCTCCCTCCTTATGGAAACCAATAGGGCAGCATTGCTATAGCATCGGAGTGACTTTTCCTTTTAACCCACTGGGAATACTGGTGCTGTTTACCTTCGCACCTGTATATTCTTTTTTTTAGTTTTTAAAATAATTTTATTATTGAGGTACAGTTGGTGTACAATATTATGTTAGTTTCTGATATACAATATAGTGATTCAGAATTCTTATATATTATACTCCATTTAAAGTTATTGTAAAATACTGATTATATTCCCTGTGCTGTATAATATATCTCTGTAACTTTTTTACATAGTAATTTGTAACTCTTAGTCCCCTCCCCCATCTTGCCCCCTCCCCCTTCTTTCTCCCCAATGTTAACCACTAATTTATATCTGTGAGTCTGCTTCTTTTTTGTTATATTCATTTGCTTATTTTTTAGATTCCACATGTAAATGATGACATACAATATTTGTCTTTCTCAGTCTGACTTCCTTCACCAAGCATAATTCCCCCTAGGTCCATTTGTGTTGTTGCAAAATGGGAAAAATTGCATTCTTTCTTATGGCTGAGTAGTATTCCGTTATATGTTTATACACCACATCTTCTTTATCTGTTCATCTGTTGATGGACTTTTGGGTTGCTTCCGTATCCTGGCTATTGCAAATGATGCTGCTAGGAACATTGGGGCGCATGTATTTTTTTGAATTAGTGTTTTTCGGTTTGGGGGTATATATACCCAGGAGTGGACTTGCTTGATCTTATGATAGTTTTATTTCTATCTCTTTTGAGGAAGCTTCATACTGTTTTCCATAATAGCTGCACCAGTTTGCATTCTCACCAACAGTGTGCAAGAGTTCCTTTTTCTCCACATCCTCATCAATATTTGTTATCTGTGATCTTTTTGATAGCCATTCTGACAGGTATGAGGTGGTATCTCTCGCCTGTGGTTTTGATTTGTATTTCTCTGATGACAGAGATGTGGGGCATCTTTTCATGTGCCTGTTGACCATCTGTGTGTCTTCAGAAAAGTTATCTATTCATGTCTTCTGCCCATTTTTAATTGTATGTGTTTTTTTTTTTTAGCTAAATGAGCTATTTATATAGTTTGGCCATTAACTCCTTATTGGTTATATCAGTTGCAAACATTTTCTCCCATTCAGTAGGCTGTCTTCATTTTGTCGGCAGTTTGCTGTGCAGGCGCTTTCACCCCCAGAACTGGGGGTTGGAGAGTAGTGAGGGGCTGAACGGTGGTGACAGTGCTGGCTCCAGACCAGAAACTGATTGGACCTGGAAAAACCAGATCTCGGGTTCCGTGGGTCTGAAGTGGGGTGCATGAAGGTCAAAATGGCATTTCAGGGAGTCTGGGCCTTGTTCCAGTTGCGAGCAGACTGGGTGGGGAGAGACACTGAGCTTAGAGGTGTGAGGGGGGCAGGGGTGGAATGGGGTGTGGGAGACACATTTTAACCGAGCACAGCTTTCCTCCACATTGTGGACCTTGGGGTGAGCAATGGATCCAGAGCCTCGTCTTGGTCTGAAAGACCATCATGGTGACAGTCAACTGCTCAGGGAGTGTCGCAGGAGACGTGGGGTGTCGTGTCCTCAGCCTCCTTCTCACCCAGGTTGCTGACCTGGCTGGGCCGTCTTTGTTCCCTGCAGTTGTCAGAAGGGAGCTGCCCTCGCTCACTGCCTCTGCCCTTTCTCTGTGGTCTTCGCAGAGTCTCGCCAGGGCAGCTCTCTGGGATCTGGCGCCCGGGGTCCAGAGTCCCTGCAAGACGGCCGTGCAGAGAGCCCTGAGCAGGCAAAGTGTGTTCCCACAAAAGAGGGCCTGGACGCCAGATATTCAGCTCTCAATCATCTTTTTTCATGTTCTTTTAAAATTATAAAATTAATAGTAATGATCATAAAATGTCAAACAGTTCAGGAACTTCCCTGACGGGGTCCAGTGGTTAAGACTTCGCCTGCCAATGCAGGGGGCACAGGTTTGATCCCTGGTCTGGGAGCTAAGATCCCACGTGCCTCCTAGCCAAAAAACTGAAACACAGAAGTGATAATTGTAACAGATTCAATAAAGAGTTTAAAAATGGTCCACCTCAAAATAATTTTTTAAAAAACCATTTTAAAAAAAACAGTCAAGCAGTTCTGAGGTAGATGAAGTTAGTAGGTTGGGCCCCCTACTCCCTGAAGGCGGCCACTGTCAGCCTGGGCTTGGTCCTTCACGCCCACCCAGCCCTCAGGGTGATTTCCATTGACTATTGGCGGAGCATCGCGGTAGAAAAACCTCCAGGAGTGTGATGAGCCTCTGTCTCTGCTGGACTCATATCCAGACCCTCGATTGCGGGGTCTGCAGCTCAGAGCCAGGGTCACCCCCAGATGCCGGGTGATCAGCCCAGCTCCAGTCTCTGGGGGCTCACCATGTGACTGGTAACTACTACTCAGGTACTCCCAACCCTCAGCCTATCTGCAGAGGCAGAGGATGGAGTCTGGCTGGACTCAGCTCAGGGTGAGGGGCTCGAGCTTCTCAGCTCCCAGCTTCCCTCGGTCCCCTGCCTTCCTGTGAGGTCCCCATCCCTCTGCACCCTTGGACATATGGCTCCTGGGTATCCCACTGGCCAGGCAGGTCAGGAACGCAGAAAGACTGCTTTAATGGGCAGGGCTCTTATTTATTTGGGCGTGACAAAGTATGTGAAAGGTCGTTGATGCCCGAGAAGCACCTGTCACCGGTGAGGTTGTGTGCTGTGACCAGGAGGACTGCCACCACTCCCTCTCCATGGCTTCACTGGGAGGTCTCTGCAGCTGCACAGTAGGAGTCAGTTCTGAGGATGGGGACCCTTGGGGTGGGGCAGCCAGGCAGCTCGCTGGGGTCTGTACGTAGAGCTGCCTGCAAAGATACTGATCCGTGATCACCTAGCCTAGCAGGTAGCAGGTGGCCCTCTGGGCTGGGGACATGTCCAGTGATTAAAGGTGACCGTTTGTCCAGGACTTTTAAAGAAGAGAAGGAAGTCTTTTTTGTGGTATTAGAACTGTTTCCCAGTCCCAGCATTGTTGATATTTGGGGCGGTTCATTCTCTGCTGTGGGTCTGTCCTGTGCAGTGAGATGGCATCAGTTTGCCTGGCCTGTACCCACTCATTACCAGTAGCATCTCCACCTCTGCTTGTGACCACCAAAAAGGTCTCCAGACATTGCCAGATGTCCCCCGGGGGACAGATTCACCCCTACTGAGAGCCCCTGGACTCGAGAACTCAGATTGGGCTTCCAGCGATCACTGCCTTGGCATCATGAGCGGCTTCTCACTTGGGTGCAGTTTTCTTTGTTCCTTTTCCAAAAGGCTGACCTCATCGAGCTCATTTGTTTGTTTCGTTGACTCACCCAGCTCTAACCACAAGAGCCTTCCTATGTTGGGGGATCCCAAATGACTTATCATGGGACTCTGTACGTAAATCTAAAAGATTCTCGTCTGCTAAATTGGAGGCAGACACTTCTCTTTTAGCTCTGCTTCTGAAGTCCTTGCCTTCAGCATTCAAGGACATGCGGGGCTCCTGCTGAAGATTTTACTGTGAGTACCCTTGCAGTTCAGTTTTCTGAAATCACCAAGCATTTTTCTCCCATTCATTTGGGCCTTAGCCCAGTGACTAGCAGATGATCTAAGGGCCAGAGCGGTCTGGAGTTGGCCAGTGCTTGGGGGATTTTCTTAAGGCTTCTGACCTAGGACTGGCTGGGGAGGAAGGCAGAGGAGGAGTCAGGAGGGGGAGAGGGAGGACGAGGAGGAAGAAGGAGGAAGGAGAGACAGGTTCCAGGTGGACCCACCCACCCAGAGTCACACCCCACTGCTGTGCATCAGGACCCTTGGGCAAGGCCTGGCCTGTTGGGGGCTCCTCTTGAGGCCCTGAGAAAGCTACTGCCTTTGAGGTGGGGCTGCACAAAGCTCAATGTAGCCCTGAGGACTGATGCAATCCTGAGGTCAGAGACCACGCCTTCTACCCACTTGGTGAGCAAGGCTGTAACCCCGAGGAAAAAGGCTGGGTTGTGACTGGTCCTCTCTTTGGGCTCCTTTTCCTGCCTCACTGACTGCTTAGGGAAATGGGTTCTGGTTTCCAAGTGGGGGCTTTAGATCTTAACACCTGCCTTGCACTTGAAAACTCTAGTTATCGGAAGATCTCGTGTGCCCACAGCTCTCCTCTCGGGCATTGGTGCTTCTGTTCTGCTGTGGCTCCCCGAGGCTTGGCTCGATTGGCTACCTCCGAAGCACACAACTGAACTTGAACAGCAGTTGGGATGCCCAGGCCCACCCCTCTGGCGCCACCTGTGACCTCACATTCAGCCTGTGCGGAGAGCTCCATGCTTGCTATTGACTTGGGCTGGACTGGCCAGAGAACAGAAGGGACCAGAAACTAGATCTGGCTGCCAAGAGCTCTTCATCCTGGATGGCAGGACGCTAGCCGGCTGCACCAGATGCCACCAGCCCCGCCAACTTGTGCCCATCCACCCCCGGTTAGCACATGAAGCCAGGACCTCCTCTCTCAAACCAGACAGTCAGTACTCCAGGTGCCCAGAGATGCTTCCTGAAGGGCTGGGACCAAGACAGGTGAGTGGGTTTGTGTGCACTCAGAGCGGAGTTTCAGGGGCACCCTTTATTACCTGGGGCTGTTCTCCCTGCCCTTACCTGTGCCAGCTCTGAGTTTTCCGGATTCCAGCCTCCGTGGTAGCCAATCTGTCAGCGGCTGCCTGAAAGCTACTTTCCCAGAATAGCCACCCAGTGGAAGAGAGCAGCCCTGGAATTTGACCCTGACGATCCCTGCAAAGGTCTTGCCCAGGCTCCTGGTCCCACCTGGCTCCACCTCTACCCATCACCGGGGCACTGTTGGCGGGTGTGGGGGCTGGGTTTTTCCTCTCTCCTCCTCCCTTCTTCCTCTCCCCTTTTGTCTTTTTCCCCACCAGCTGTAGATTTAGGATCCAGGTGACTCAGGAGGGATGTTCCAGTGCTTGAGAGGCTGGGCGGGTGGAGGGGGTAGGTCACACGGTGGGGGCAGAGAGGGGAGGGGACCCCGGGTGCCAGCACCTCTCCGCAGGTGAATGCACACCTAAGGCAGGGCCTGGGCACTGGCAGTGAGCCCAGGCCCAGAGGTGGAGGCGAGCCCGGCAGGTCGGACAGGTGGAGCTAGTCCAGTGGCTTCGGGGGCACAGCTGAGGGTCCCATCCCTGGTCCTCCCTCAGCCCACAAACCAGGTAATCCATCTTTTTATCTTTTCTGCTGGTTTAGTTCACTGTCAACTTCAGGCAACACTTATGCCTTGGGGGAAAAGAAAGCCTTTGAGATTTTCAAGGGAAATCATAAGTTTCTTTGGAGAGTACTTGCCGTGTTCGTATGTAGGAAACTTGGCCTTGGCCTCAGAAAAGCACATCTGATTGTCTGGTCCTTGGTTCTGAAAAGCAAGTTTCTTACGGAGCCTAGATTGTTGTTGTTGCTGTTGTTCAGTCGCTCAGTCATGTCTGACTCTGCAACCCCATGGACTATTCTGTCCATGAGATTTCCCGACCCAGGGATAGAATCCGTGGTGGATTATTTACCTCTGAGCCACCACAGGAGCCCTTAAATCCTCCTTATGGAAAAGGAAAACAGCCCACCTAACCACAACAAAGCCTTCCTTCCACAGGCTCCTCATTCACAGTTACAAAAAAAAAAATCTCTCGTTTGTGGACCTTGCCCTCCTGATTTGCCATTCAGCATCCAGGCTCCTTGGGCTTCCCAGGTGGCTCACAGGTAAAGAATCCGCCTGCCAATGCAGGATATGTGGGTTCAGTCCTTGGATTGGGAAGATCCCCTAGAGAAGGAAATGGCAACCCACTCCAGTATTCTTGCTTGGGAAATCTCGTGGACAGAGGAGCCTGGCGGGCTATAGTTCATGGGGTCACAAAGAGTTGGACACAGTTACTGACTAAACAACAACAAGTGGATTTGGGCTGAGCTGCCTCACGCCGAGTCTCAGCTCAGAAGCATGAAGGGTGCTGGGCTCCTTCCAAAACTCAAACTTACATTACAGCCCTTGGGCAGAGTTTTATTTTGAAATTGTTTGAAGTTTCACGTCACCTCTCCTGCTAAGGTGGACTAGACTTGTGAGAGCCAGTGTCCAGGTTTTCACCCACATTTTATTTAGCCCGGAAGTTGTCCCCTTAGTCTTTGGGGTGGGAGGGGGGAGTGGTTCTGGCTTGAGGGCAGGCAGGGAAAAGCACAGATCTGAAGAACAAAGCCAGGACTCTCAGCCGGAAATGGGGACTGATTTTGTCCTGTCTGGCATCATTAAACTTACGCATTGCTTCCTCTCTGCGGTCCATGCCCTCCTCTATCTGCCAACATCCGGGAACATCACCCAGGTGCTCAGAGCAGATGCCACGTTTGTCTCAAATTGCCCTTGCACTTTGCAGGGAGAGGACACAGAAGCTGCTTATGCTGTTGAACCTTTTGTAACATACACATTTTTTGTTAAGTGGTTTGCCCTTTTTTTTTTTCATTTTTAATTCCAAGGTAATTTGTGGTGTTCAAATTGCTTGGATTATGGGATATATCAGTTAGGATTCCTTCTTCTGTAAGTAGGAGAAAAGACTACTCAAAATAACAAATGATCAGAACATTAAAATTTTTATAAAACATAAGTGCAGAGATAGAGGAGTTTTGTGATGGGTTATGTATCCAGGACTCAACAAGGTCAAGGAGTTAAGACTTTGTCCCTATTTCTGCTCTGCCATCCTCCACATACTGACTTGTGTCCCACCAGCTCACCTCCTGCCTAACTCTTCCTGGGGTCTCTTATTGTAAGTGAGGAAACTTTTCCCAATGCCCCGTCCAGCCCCAGCCAATCAGTGGCAAGGAGGAGGGGGTTACTGTGATGGAGTTCTTGAGGCCCATGTGACCAGGAGAGGAGGGTAGATAAACTGCATCAAATCAGTCTATGAGTAGGTGGAGAGAGGGTGTGAATTTGGGGCCGTATTGCCACATCAAAAATTTATGTTTATTCAGATCTGTGACTGATTTGGGGGCAGTAACTCTTGCTCCTAAAACACATGTATTTTTTTCAATACGCAGTTCTTAATGCAAGAGCAATTTAGGTAATCATGGTATCCACGCTTAGCCTTTCACTTCCTAGGAGGCCCTCTTCCTTAAACATCTGGGCCAGTGGTTTTTAAGAGTTCGAGCTTTTCTCCTTTTAAAATATATATATTTATTTATTTATTTATTTATTTTTGACTGTGCTAGGTCTCCGTGGCTGCTTGGGCTCTTCTGTAGCTGTGAGCAGGGGCTATTCTCTAGCTGCGGTATGTGGACTTCTCACTGTGGTAGCTTCTCTCGTTGTGGGGCACAGGCTCTGGGGCACAGGCTCAGTAGTTGTGGTGTGCAGGCCTAGTTGCTCCAAGGCATGTGGAATCTTCCCTGACCAGGGATCAAATCTGTCTCCTGCATTGGCAGGGTGATTCTTAACCACTGGACCACTAGGGAAATCCTTCCTCCCACTTTTGACATCACTTTGAAATGCAAGAGGACACTTATGGTTGGTATGAAATGTCTTGGATTCCTTGCAAAGCTTTGCAGAGGCGCGCATGATGCAAAGCCGTGACTCTTGGAGTACCTTGCTTGTGCCACCAGGCCGGGCTCTTACAAAGCACTTGTTCCTGTGGTTCAGCACTGCTCACAGTTATGATTTTGCACATCTGTGATTTCCTCCCCATATCTCTCTCTCTTACCAGGAGTCTCCCAAGACCTAGGACATCCTCCCCATTGAGTCTTCAGCACCCAGTGAAAGTTAATATGTTATGGGTTCATGAAGGGGACATTCATGCTTTCTGAAAGATGCACTGTGGAATTAGGAAGGTTTCCTGAGTGAATTTCCACATCTCCGTGGATGGAGAACGGGTCTTGCTTTCCCAGGAATGGTGACATTCAAGAGCCTTGTTCTCAGAATCCACTTTTTCTTTAATGCTTAAAATTTAAGTGCCAGGAACTTAAAACGCCCCTGGTGAAGATGACTTCTGGTTTTCTTGTATTCTGGTTCCCTGTATTTTCTTGTATTCCTGGTTCCCTGGGCCGGCAGCTCTAGCTCTATAGCAAGATGTATCGGGCTTGGGGCTCAGAAGGGCCCCTGTAAGAAAAGAAGGGCTTCCCAGGTGGCACTAGTGGCAAAGAACCCGCCTGCCAAGGCAGGAGATGTGGATTTGATCCTGGGGTTGGGAAGACCCCCTGGAGGAGGGGATGGCAACCCACTCCAGTATTCTTGCCTGGAGAATCCCATGGACAGAGGAGAGGAGCCTGGTGGGCTACAGTCCATAGGGGTCACAAAGAGCAGGATACGACTGAAGCGACTTAGCACACACGCAAGGAGAAGAGAAGCATCATCACAGCTCTGAGCGGAACTCCGGGCCTTTTGAACATCTTGTGTTAATGCAGCAGAAGCTTGCCTGGCAAGTGGACCAAAGCGTTTCAGTAGAAAGGAAAGTACACTGAAAAAGTATGTTCACATGGGTCGTGACTTTCCAGTAAAGTCTGATTCCGTGAAAGACTGCTAACTTGGTGTGTTTTGTAAATTTCATGGAATGCAGTCAGATTTGAGGCACTGACTGATTATTCACGCTAGCCTCCTGTCTCTGATGGGAAAGATTGTTCCTCAGGTCCTGGCCTCCTCTGTCTGGGAGATTGTCCTCTCCATCTGAAAGCCCTGACTGATCAGCTGTGGCGCCTGGGGTGGGGACGGGAGGAGGGGAGTGAGGCAGCCTCCCTAAGTAGACCTCTTCATCAAAGTTGCTGCCTAGATTCAGAAAATGGGGTTCCGCATGGAAATCAGGGGGCGGGGCTGGCTTGGATACCCCCAGCCCCCCATCTTGCTTTTTGGAGCCATCTTTCTTTTGGAGGGTTGCTGTCCTGAGCTGCTTGTAGGGTCTTAGTGCCCCTCCAACCAGGAATCTAACCCAGACCTGAAATCTCTAATCCCAACTGCAGGACCACCACGGAAGTCATTGAGGCATCTTTTCTTCCAGACTGTTTCTGAGCCTGAGGGTGGGCTGGACCCGGATCTGACAGGCCCCTCGTCTCCATCCTTCCCACACCCTGTGACACCTGCTCTAGACCTGTGCCAGGGATGAAGACATGCCCTGTCCCCGTGAAATGCACAGCCCTCCCACCCTCGGTAGTGGCAGAGCCACACTCGGGACTGCAGCCGGAGAGTGCCCACACTGGCCAGGCATGCCACTGCCCCTTGGTCTGCACGTAGTCATCTTCACAGTGGGAAGCCTGCCTCTGCTTCCAGTTTCCAGGGTCCTCTGCCTGGGCCGGCCTAGGCTGGGAGTCAAGGGAAGGGGAGATTCAGACCCCTCTTGTCCCTGTGCTCACGGGAGGGTATGGTCGCTGCAGGAAGTGCCTTTGGCCCCTTCCCAGACCTGCTGGATCAGAAGCTCCACTGTAGGGCTGGGAATCTGCCCCTTTCCAAGCTCCCAGGCAACTCAGGAAAACCGATGCTTAAACACAGGAAAACTGGTGCTCTAACCTGATGAATGTGTTCTGCCAGGACTTACTTTTGGGGTAAAACTGGACGTATTTGGGGCATTTTCCCGCACTAAAAGATAACGCCTGGCTTGCTTTTATTTTACTGTTTTTAAATCTTCATTTCTTTGGCTGCACTGGGTCTTAGTTGCGGCACGCGGGGTCTTTGATCTTCACTGTAGCACGTGGCATCTTTGGTTGTGGTATGTGGGGTCTAATTCCCTGACCAGGGATCAAACCTGGGCCCCCTGCATCGGGAGCAAAGAGTCTTAGCCAGTGGACCACCAGAAGTCCCCTGCCTTGCTTTGTTAGAATACAGACGTGTTCACCTGTTTGGGGGCAGAAGACTGAGGTAAGCAGTCATTCCATCAGCCCCACTGGACATTTTGTAGCCAAGAAAGGATAAGCCTATGTGCCCTCCTCCTGCAGCGTGTGTGTAGGACACCCTCCCAGGGGCTTTCTCCTCTCGGGCAGAGAGATTCCTCTGGCTGGGGACCTGCCTTCCTCTGTACCCCCTTGCCTGGAACACAGGTTTCTGGGACTTCCCTTGCTGGGGTAGAGAACACCCGCTGCATGTCCCCCCACACGCACTTTGGGTGGTCTGCATCCAAAGCCGTGAGTCATGCGATCTTCAGGCTGCCTCTCTGTGATGGTCAGTTTGAGGCGTCTGCATGAGCAGGCTGTGGGACCCAGGAACCCAGCCAGACCCTAGGTGCTGCTGTGACATTTTGCAGGTGGGTCGTCATCCACCATCAGTTGACTCTGAGTGAAGATCATCCAGGAGAGTTGGTGGGCCTCATCTAGTCAGTTGAAGGCCTTAAGAGTCCAGCTGGGACCCAAGAGGAAGAAATTCTGTGGTTGGATGGCAGTGTCTGCTCTGGCCCAGGAGTCTCCAGCTTGCTAGGCTGCCCTGCAGACTTCAGCCTGGCCTAACAGCCCCTGTGAGCACATGAGCCCACTCCTTGACATAAATCTTCATCTGTATCTCCTTTGTCAGAACTCTGATGGATCCACTCTAGACCGTGCCTGGGATCTGGGAGCAGTCACTGCTGTTTTATTTTGTTGCTTGCTTTTTTTTTTTTTTTTGGCTGCCCTGGGTCTTTGTTGCAGGACAAGGACTTCTCTTATTGGAGCGTTTGGGCTTAGCTGCCCCCCAAGTCATGTGGGATCTTAGTTCCCTGCCCCCGCGAATCAAACCCACATCCCCTGGGATGCAAGGTGGAGTCTCAACCACTGGGCCACCAGGGAAGTCCCCATGAATTTTAAACTACTGTCATTTTCTAACTTCTCATCCAGGGAAGCGCTGGCTTGTTTTTCCTCCTGATCAGTGTGGGTCGTGGGCCAGCCCTGCTGGGATCTTTGCGATCTCAGCTTTCTCCTCCATCCTCTTTCCTCCCCTCCCCATTTCTTTCTCTGCAGGTTTCAAGCAGAAGCGGGACAGGCCTGCCCTCTGTCATCGGCGGGGCCAGCTGTGAGTGTTTCTTTGGCAGTGTCTTAGCTGGTTGTTGTGAGTAATAATGCAGGAAGCAATCAGCAAGTATACTGCCCTAGAAGTGCTGCACGTTGTGGGCCCAGGAGGGAAGAAAGGGGCAAGACTCTCGAACCATCATGGGATGCTGGGACAGGATGTTGGAGGCTTTGCCCTGCCATGGCAGCTGGTAAGGGCTGCTGGGGAAGCAAGCTCTTGGGCCCCTGGAGCTGCCTGCTTATAACTGTTGCGGGGAAAAGGTGCACAGGCTGGGCCATGGATGGTTCCTGGCTGGGAGGAATTTGCACATAGGAATGATAATTGCCAATGTTTATGGAGCACTTACTATGTATGAAGCCCTGCATCCTAGGGCTTAGGTATTATCTCAGGAGCAAGAATCTGTTGTTACCCTGCCTTTCAGAGAAGAAACAGAAGTACCAAGAGCAAAAGTAACACAGGATGGGACTTCCCTGGTGGTACAGTGGTTAGGGCTCTGTGATTCCACTGCAGGGGGCACAGGTTTAATCCCTGGCTGGGCAACTAAGACCCCACAAGCCACATAGTGTAGCTGAAAACAACAATAATAATAAATTTTAAAAGTAACAAAGGATGCAGTTGATAGAAATGGGAGCCAAGCAATCTGGCTCTGAACTCTGTATTCCTAACTGCAGGCTCGTGTCCTTAGAGATGAGCCTGGGATGGTGTCACTGACCTGTGGGGTCCCCCTTTGCCGAGTGATTTGAATGTGAACACCCTCTACTCTCTCTCTCTCCCTGCATGAAGCAAATTTCAAATGCAATCATATGCTTTGGAGAAGGTACCTGTGTGGGCATTAGGAGATGTGTCTGCCTTGGGGAGAGTTTTTCTTTTCATCTGAAGCCAGGCCCAGGAAGTTGATGGGGAGGAGAAGCTGGTGGTGTTTTCTGCACTAGTGGCTGATAAGAAGGGTTGCTCCAAGGGAGCTCAGCTGAGATGAGAGTGTGGTTCTCTGGGTCCCACCAGTTCCACCTACCGATGCCAGCTTTGGGTCCAGCGAGCTGTGAGGCCTGCCAGATTACCATGGCAACAGGAACTGGATCCAAGCCACCAAAGGATGGAGAGCCAAGACAGCAGTGGCTTTTCCAAGTCTTGGATCACCAGGCACACCCCATGGCCTCCAGCAAGCCTGGGATAACCCAACAGCAATACAGGCCCTGTGTGTCCCCAGAGCCTGCCAAACCAGCTTGGGGTCCTTGCCTTCCTGCCGTTGGTATCTACTTGCTGACACTGAGTGGTGAGTTCCCCAGTTCACTGTCCCGCTGATTTTCCCCATTGTTCTCCAATATAGTGCTTATAGGAATTCACCCGAATCCCAGAGGCAAAGCCATGTGCCAGTGGCTGACTCCTCTGACCCCAGTGACTAAAGTAAGACAAGCTTCCAGGGTCTATGAAGCGATGGGTACTGTTGATGCAGTCTGAGGACAGCACCTACTGTGACCGGCCCTCCTGCAACCTCTGCGTGTCATCTGCTGCTCCCCTTCCAGCCACTGCCCAGGGCCCCTCCCCTGCTCATGCCCACCCAACTGGACCCCAACTCTTAGCTCCGTCTTGTCTTTGTGCTTCTAAACTCTGGAAGGGAGAGGAGACTATTTCCATTCTGACCACTTTGTAAGAGTCAGAAGAGCCTTAGGGTTTTCTGGGATTTGAAATTGAACCTTGGCCTTGACTCACTCTGCCTGATAGCCCCTCCTCCAGGCTAAGCCAGTCCCCTTTTTCTGATTGCTGGAAAGCAAAGCAGGCAGCCAGATCTGTTCCCGTGGGAATGGTCCGGTCCTCCTCTGCTCAGCGGGCTGGCTTCAGAGAGGATCCCTTTGTCATGCACACTGCACTGGCCATGCCTGTGGCCGCCTGGCCGCAGTTCCTCTCTGCTCCCCAGAGCCTGTGTGGGCTGCAGCAGGGTCACTGCGTGCCTGGGATGCCGGCTGCAGTGACAGAGCCAGCCCAGAGCCCTCACGGGAGTTCTGACCGAGACAGCATTTGGGATCGATTATAAGCCGAAGTCTTTACATTTTTTCCCCCAGTTTTAGGCTGAAGTAAAGAATGCCTCTGCCTTCTCCAACCACCAACTGATTTGGGGGCTTGAACTTCTCAAATAAAGGGACCAGACTCCTCTGTCCATGGAATTCTCCAGGCAAGAGTACTGGAGTGGGTTGCATTCCCTTCTCCAGGGGATCTTCCCGACCTAAGGATCGAACCAAGGTCTCCTGCGTTGCAGATGGATTCTTTACCGTGTGAGCCACCAAGGAAGCCCAAAGGGACCACAGGTTTGGATTATGATTTAACTAGACTGTTAATTTGAGTTCAGGTAAAATCATTTGCAAAGTAGCCTTTTCCTGTCTAGCTTTGCTTTTAGTTATGCCGGCAAGGAGCATCCTTGGTGGCCCAATGGTAATGAATCCGCAGAAAGTATAGGATACCTGGGTTTGATCCCTGGGTCGGGAAGATCCCCTGGAGAAGGGAATCAGGCAACCTACTCCAGTATTCTTGCCTGAAGAATTCCACGGACAGGGGAGCTTGGCGGGCTACAGTCCATGGGGTCACAAAGAGTCAGTCGGACACGACTTAGCGACTAAAACATGCACAGTTATGTCAGCACAGAAACATGATCTGTTTCTCACATAGAGGTCACTTATCTGTGACCTGTCTCAGATAGAGGTCACCTGTAGACATCCCTGGATGATCATTCAGGAAACAAAGATCAGGTTGTCTCTGGTTCCTTTTGGGTCTCGGATAAAACTGATATCTTCATGGCAGTTGAATTTACTCCTGCAATCTTTAGAACGGATGGATAGAATATTTCTGTCATCTTTATATCTGATGGTGACAGAAGACATGTACTTGGATATTCATCTAGCTCTTTATCTCCTCTCCTGTGGAGACGTGAGGGGGTGGTGTTGGCTTCACAGGAGTGAGTTTAAAATAGACTGGTAAAGAGGGCTACTTCCCTGTCTCTGTCTGTCTCTCTCACCCATACTAACATACCTGCGTGCACGCACACACACATGCACGCATGCACATTGGCCTTGAATTTGGGGAGTTCAGGGTCCTTAAGTTGAGCATGTCTGGCCCTGGGGCAGAGTGCACTTCTTCTTTGGGAATGAATGGGCAAATCCTAGTTTATAGCTGGTGGGTTGGAGAGAGGGACCAAGAACTTCATGACTGGACTTAAGTTTGGAGGCAGGTAGAGTTAAATGCAAGTTTTATGTTTTTTGGGGAAAGTATCTGTTCTTCTTGACTGAGGCAAAGTAGAGGTTAAAACATATATTTGGTTAAAATGTATAGGCAGGTATTTCTCTGGTGGTCCAGTGGCTAAGACTCCGTGCTTCTAAGGCTGGAGGTGCAGGTTTGATCATGGTCAGGGAACTCGGATCCCGCGTGACATGACGTGAGGCCAAAAAAACAAAAAACCAAAAAAATCACTTAAAAAAATATATATATATGTCAGCCTGTATATTTAATAAGCTCTGTGGATCAGTGATATCCATTTCCTAGTTTCAGTATTGTCCTACAGTTACTGAGAGAAACTGACTCAAAAGTACATAGGATGTCTCTGTATTTTTTTTTGCAATATTCTGTAAATCTATGGTTATTTCAAAATAAAAAGTTACAACATATATTTGACTAAATGCTGTGTGGTGTCCTCGATTGGATCCTGGAATAGAAGAAAGACATGAGTACAGAAACTGGTGAAACCCTAGAAAGATCTTTTAACATTTACCAATGTTAATTTCTAAGTTTTGATAATGGTTGTGTAAAATGTTAACATTTAGAGGAAACTGAGTGAAGGGTATGAGGGAATTCTCTTTGCAACTTTTCAGTAAATCTAAAATTATTCCAAAATTTAAAGTTTATTGAAAACAAAAACGTGTGTATGTATATATATATGTGTATGCATGCACACATATGTATTACATTTATATTTAAACACATCCACAAAACCAGTGCCCTTAAAAATACACTTTCTTTAGGTGAAGCATCAGATGGTGCCTCTGAGGTGAGGCAATAATTAAGGGTCCTTTCAACAAATGAACTGCAAGGTCATTTTGTTCCCTAATTTGTCTGTATGACCACAGGGACCCTACACAGCTCTTAAAACCCAATAGGAACCTGAATTGTCCCCTCTCTGAATCATATGTTAGGGAAAGTTCATTGTAGTACAATCTCATTTTCCAGATCAGAAACTGAGGCCCAGATAAGAACTGATGTAATTATGTTGAGATTTCCTGGAATATTTAAAACTGAATTTCTTACTTTTTCTGTCTGACCAGCCTGCACTTGGACATGTACAAAATAATCTATAAACTGTAGCCTTTATACATTTAAGGGAGGGGGGCAGGTGGGAGGGAAATAATCTTTGCCACTCTTTTCTGGGGCTCTCTCCCCCCAGGATCAGTGGTTAAAATTGGTGGGTGTGGTGAGGAATCTGGTCAAAATGAAAGCTTTAATTCAGCACCTAGTCCATGCCCTACACCAGACAGGGTGCTAGTAGGGATGCCCAAGGACTAGGGGGGATTGGGGGAGTTTTGCTCCCCAGAGGCCTTTTCTAGCAGCAGCTGCTGGATCCTTGGGAAAACCTCTCACCCCACTAGATGCAGTCAGGGGCTCCCCTGATCAGTGTGAGTCGTGAGCTCAGGGTGCAGATGAGATGCACTTGCAGTTTGCTGGTCCCAGTACACACAAAGGGGGATGCTGCGACTCTGGCCCCCTGGATCCCCCAGCTCCCTGGTCCCATCCTGCCTAAGTGCCTGCCATCCTAGGAGCTGCCTTGTTTTCATTAGACATGAGTTCGCCAGAGCCCCATTTATTGTTTGAAACACACAAATAAATGATATGCCTACACAGAGGAAGGAGGGGTTCCCTCACTCTTCATCTCCTGCATGTCTCTCTGGACATTACCTGGAGCCACTATGGACAAATCCATCCTTTGCTGGAACTGGAATTGCCAAAGTAAACAGCCAAATACATAGGCCCTTGGACTCTTTAACTAAGAGGTGCCCTGTGCCCCTTTGGTGTTTCTGTAGTAATTGTTCAGGCTGGTACCTCCTCACTCCATCCCCAGGATCCCGAGGCATCATTCCAGAACAGAGCATCAGGCCTTAGTCTAATTTCCATAATGCACAGATATCACAGATTATCCTGTCCGTAAATGACAAACTTTAAGGATTGTCTTTTTCCATTTGAAGTCACTGCTAAAACATGGAATCCAGATAGGAGAGAAGAGATGAAACTATTAGCTTTTAATATAGAAGCCATCTCCCCCAGGTCATGGTCTGGAAGCTTCCGTGAGGCTCAGATCTGAAGGGGCAGGTGGCTGATTCTTGGTGCTGGTGACAAGTCAGTGACTCCTGGTGAGGTTGCAGTGCCCTGGACGCTGGCCTCGCTCCTCCCTTTGCTGTTCCCTAAGAGCCAAGGCGGCTTCAGGGGATGCAGTCTGTGCAGGCATCACAGGACCCTGTGCTTAGCAGGACCTGCCCCTGGGCTGTCACCAATGGAACTTGGTAACGACTTTGGAACAAGGACCTGCAATTTCACTGTGCACCTGGCCCATGAATTGTGTAGCCACTTTTGTCTAACACCTGCCATAAGCCTTCAGGCTGGAGGTCATGAGGACTCTGTTGTCCCAGGTCAAACTCATGACCCGGTTTGGGATCAGGACTTGGTGACCACTTCCTGAGACAGCCTGGCACAGAGCAGGTGCTGCAGCAAAAGATGGTGACCGACCCACCCAGAGAGTCGGGGCGAGGGAGACTGGGTGGAACCAGAATTCTCCTTCTGGCTGAACCCAGGGCCTCTCAGGGGACACACACAAATACAGAACCTGGGTCTGGTGCTTAGGGCTGCCTCTGACAGTCATAAGAAACTGGTTCATCAGAACTCAGGAATGTTTCTTGTTTTGTGACTTGTTTCTGCTCGGGGGTTGTGTTACTCTGCTAGGGCTGCACTAACAAAGAACCACAGAAAATCTGTCTTCTCATAGTTGCAGAGGCTGGAAGTCCAAGATCAAGGTGTCGGCAGGGCTGGTCCCATCTGAGGCCTGTCTCCTTGGTTCATGGATGGCCCTCCTCTCCCTGTGTTTTCACATGATCTGTGCCTGTCTGTGACCACACCTCCCCTTTTTATGAGAATGCCTGTCATACTGGATTACAACCCACCCTGATGACCTCTAACCTGATTACCTCATTAAAGAAACTATATCTAGGGACTTACCTGGTGGTGCAGTGGGGTCCCGAGTTCAGTCCCTAGTTAGGAAACTAGATCCCACATGTCACAACTAAGATCGAAGATGCTGGTGCCACAGCTAAGACCCAGTGCAGTCACAGATAAATAGAGGGGGGGGGGTGGAAACCCAGTCTCCAAATTCAGTCACATTCTGAAATCCTGAGGGTCAGGACTTCAACTATGGGTTTGCAGAGTGGGGGCGGGGTGGTGGTGACACAGTTCAGCTCATCACTGAGATTTTACTGAACACTTCACAGTCAAGTTTTAATAGCTTAGCAGTATCTTTCCAGTCTAGAAATGATGGACCCCGGGGGCCTGTTCTCTGTCCATAGGAAGAGGCAGCGAAAGACCCAGGAGCCAACAGAACGTAGCTGCCAGAGATTGCTCAAGGGTGTGAGGTGTGGTCACTTAGTACTGGCTCTCAGATAGATGCAGAAGAGCGACCATACAAAGGGCAGGGACCAGCTGTGCCGGAGTCCTGTGGGGCCTGAGCGAGAGGGGTGATGGGAGCCACAGGACTTGGGTCAGAGATGGGAGAAGGCCCGCAAGCTCGGGCTGGGGGCTGGGGGGCAGAGCCGGCATCCCAGAGGCGGGGCCAAGTTTGTAAAAGTGGTTCCCAAAGGGCGGCCTGGGAGCTTCCTAAGCCCTAAGACTCTGACTCCCCCATCTTGGGTGGGACCTGGGTATCTACATACTTAGAAAGTTCCCCAGGTAGGATGTAGGTGAAACAAGATTGGTCATGAGGCGATAATTGTTGAAGTTGACTCATGGCATCCGGGGGGTTCGCATATACTTTTGTACAATTTGAAATTTTCCGTTATAGAAAGTTTTATTTTAAGAGAGAGTGGATGGGGGAGAGAAAGAGAAGGGCGTGGGGGAGCGGAGAATGAGAACAGGAAAAAAGTTGCCAGGAGGTTCCGTTAACCAGCCCTGATTAGGACAAAGATGGAGGGTGGAAGCCCTGTATCTGCCCCTGGGCTTCCTCTGACACGGAGGAAGCAGCGCCTCCTGGTGGCGAGAGGTGCCCTCACAGCCGGGTCAGGACGTGGAGTCTGGGTGTGAATCTGGATCCAGTACCCGTGTGTCCCAGGGATGAAGGCAGAGGGGGAATGGAGACAAGCCCTGGGAGCAGCCTTTTGACTGTGGTTATATCGTGACCCCTTTGCTCATCTACCAGTGCCTATAGACTCAAAGATGGAAAAAATACATGGATTATATAGCAAATATAGTGTAACATGGGCTTCCCTGGTAGCTCAGCTGGTAAGGAATCCGCCTGCAATGCAGGAGACCCGGTTCAATTCCTGGGTCAGGAAGTTGCCCTGGAGAAGGGATAGGTTACCCACGCCAGTATTCTTGGGCTTCCCAGGTGGCTCAGATGATAAAGAACCCGCCTGCAATGCGGGAGACCTGGTTCGATCCTGGGTTGAGAAGATCCCCTGGAGGAGGGCATGGCAACCCACTCCAGTATTCTTGCCTGGAGAATCCTCATGGGCAGGGGAGCCTGGTGGGCTACAGTCTATAGGGTCACAAAGAGACACGACTGAGCGACTAAGCACAGCACATGGTGTAACATAATTATCAAAATAGTTGATAAAACCAAATTTGTTAGAGTAATACATGTGCCCCTGGGCTTCCCTTGTGGCTGAGACAGTAAAGAATCTGCCTGAAATGTAGGAGACCCGGGTTTGATCCCTGGGTCTGGAAGATCCCCTAGAGAAGGGAATGGTTACCCACACCGGTATTCTTGCCTGGAGAACTCCATGGACAGAGGGGCCTGAAAGGCTACAGCCCATGGGGTCCCAAAAGGTTGGATATGACTGAGTGACTAATACACAAACATATGTGCCTCTATTAGCACATTAAATATGATCCAGCAGCAGCTGGCCAAGTAATGACCATAATTTAAAAGCAGTGATGAGCATGAGTGGTATTTTGAGAAACCTGCAACATGATAGGACATCTGTGATTTCTGTTGTTGGCACTGCTCAAACAAACAAAACCCCGAACTCCTGGGCCTTGTCTTCCACGGTGGTAAGGAAAGGATTTGCTCGATTTCTGTGGGAAGCTGATGAAAACAGACTCACCTGGTCCCCTTCCAGGTTACTGCCCACAGGTAAGATCCTTGTCCCTTGCCAAGGGGCCACTGTGTGTCCCTTGCGACTCCAGCGACTGTCATCTGGCTGCTCCGTTTGTCCCACAGACATTGACTGAGGACCTGTTGTGTGACAGACACCACGCACAAGGCCAGCCAGGTCCCTCTTTATCGAGTGTGTGTTCTGTGGAGAAACAGGTGTTGAACAAGACATAGCATAGCTTGTACATGCTCCACATTTAGGTCCCATGTTCCTATTGAGTATATGTGTAATATATTTCCTGTCTAATTGAGATTTAATGCGTATGGATAATTTTCTTTTAATCCCATTTGTTTTAAAGCTGTTTTCAATCAGTTTAGCCCATAGTCCTCTTTTATAGAGCCAAATAAAACCTCTGGAAGACTGTGAAGGGCTTCTGGGAAGGAGACATGCTCATAGCTTTTATTTCTTCCCCAAGCCCACATTAAGAGTCACTGCTTATTCACAGCAGCATTATTCACAGTAGCCAAGAGGCAGAAACAACCCAGGTGTTCATCAACAAGTGAATGGATAAGCATCATTCATCCAATGGGATACTACTTGGCATAAAAGGAAATAAAGTGCCATTACGTGATACAACATGAGTAAACCTTGAAGACATTATAGTAAATGAAAGAAACATATAGAAATAACCACATGTTGTCTGAGCCCATTGATGTGAAAGGTCCAGAAATGGGAACTCCTTAGAGACAGAAAGTAGATATTGCCAGGGCTGGAGGGAAGAGACAATGGGGAGTTATTGCTTAAGGGGTACAAAGTTTCTGTTTTGGGTGATGAAAAAGTTTTGGAAATAGTGGTGATGGTTACAGAGTCCTATGAAGGTCATCAATGCCACTGAATCACATACTTCAACATAGTGAAAATGATAATTTTTATGACATATCAAAAAATTTTTAATTTTGCCACAATAAAACAATCACAGCTGAAAGACATCTTTCTGGTTCCACTGACTCATCCTGCAACTTCTAGTTTGTAGTGCCCAGGGCTCCCTCTGCAGATGTTGGTCTCATGGCTTAAACACCGTCTTTATGCTGACTGCCTCCAGATTTCTGTTTCCAAGTAGGACCTTCCCCAAGTAGGACTGCTTGGCTTGTCCAGTAGGAATCAAAGGCATCCAGAACTGAGCTCCTTCTGTTGCCTCCACATACCTGCCCCTCTAGGCAAGAGCAACTCTGCCCTTTCATCTTGGAACTCTAGAATCTTCCTTGACTCCTCATTTGCTCACACTCACACCCGACCCCTCCACATATCCTATCATCTCTGCATCTGGAACTACGCATCCTTGATTTCTGCCTCCATCACCCCTCACCTCAATGACACAGTAGCCCCTAAGCCAGGCTTTACTCTGTACATGGAGTTCAGAGCACCCCACTGCTCAGCTCTCCAATTGCTCCTCCTGTTCTTAGTCTAGACTTAGTCTTTCCCAGCATCAGGATCTTTTCCAATGAGTTGCTTCTTTTCATCAGGTGGCCAAAGTATTGGAGCTTCAGCATCAGTCCTTCCAGGGAATATTCAAGGTTGATTTCCTTTATGATTGAGTGGTTTGATCTCCTTGCAGTCCAAGGGACTCTCAGTATGCAAAAGCTGAATTCCTCATGTTGACTGTGAGGCCCTCATGAACTATCTGCCCTCTGATCCCCCCTCCAGAGGCTCCTTGCTGTTCCCTGAACACATAGGCTGTGCTCCTCCTCGGGGCATTTGCATGGATGGTTTCCCCTGCCTAGAATGTTCTTCCCCTGGGTGTCCCAGGACACTCCCTCACTTCTGGATCTTGTTCAAATGCTGTGGCATCAGGGAGATCTTCTCTGGATACTTGTATAACACATTCCCATCACCCTCACTGGCATGCCTCCACCCTTTTATTTACTCTTCTCTCCCATACTAATCACCATTGAACATTATATATTTGTTGGTTGTTTATCACCTCTCTCCTGCCTAGCAGGAAAACTCCTTGAAAGTGGTATTTTGTTTTGTTCAGTGTTATATCTTCAGGCAATTAATAAGGACTCAGTAGATAATCTGTGGAATGAATAAATCACCACAATCTCTTGATTCACTGAACTTCTAGCATATTCTTGAAGTAATACTTATTGAGGAGGATTAAAAAAATCACTTGATATTTTAATAATTGCTCCATTTTACAAAACAAAATCCTAGGTGAAAGGGAGGCTCTGGGCTAATTAATGCTTACATGACATCCCTGATTCTTCTTTGCCATCCTTGGACCTGTTTTCCCTGTACTAGTTGCTTGAATTAGTCAAGGCAGAGACCAGGCTGCTGTAACAAGAGCACCCCGCTCCCCCTCCCCAATAGCGAAGGGCTCCAAGGAAACATGTTTATTTCTGTCTTACATGCCAAGCCACTGGGTGACTCGGCAACCCCCTCATTCAGGGACCTGGGTTCATACCATCTTTCTTCTCCACCATCTTGGAAGTCATGTTCTTTGTCTGCTTGTTGAAGCTGTGTGGCTGGCACCTCAGTGTTCCAGTCATAGGAGGGGGCAGAAGCTGGAGGGCATGTGCCATGTTTTAAAGTCCACCCTAGAAGCAGCCCACATGCCTCATTCTCATTTCATTGGTGAGGCCTTGGGCA
The DNA here is from genome assembly GCF_000754665.1 of Bison bison bison. NCBI lineage: Eukaryota > Metazoa > Chordata > Mammalia > Artiodactyla > Bovidae > Bison > Bison bison. The sequence continues at coordinate 4,444,994 of NW_011494861.1, forward strand.
GGTGACCATACCTCTTTGCAAGGGATTCTGGGAAATGTAGTCTTTGGCTGGGTGGCCATGAGCCCAACTGCCACTCAGTTATTAAGAAAATAGCTGCTGTTGGCTCCATTTTAGAAGTGTGGAAACTGAAAGTAGGAGAAGTTAAATAACTTGCTAAAAGTGACACAACTTGCGACTTTTGGCCTTCTGCCCCCAAGCTCAGGGATCTGTCTACAAGCCCTTATTCACAACCCTTTGGATTTTCTGTCCTTATTTTCTGAATGAGACACAGGGACTTAGAAAGATTAAGTAGCCCCTTTGGGTCATGTGGAATATTTGTTTTCTATTTCTTTGTAACAGATTACACCAAATTTGTTGTTGTTGTTCAGTCCCTAAGTTGTGTCCCTGACTCTTTGCAACCCCAAGGACTGCAGCCAGGAGGCTCCTCTATCCTCCACTATTGCCCAGAGTTTGCTCAAAGTCATGTCCATTGAGTTGGTAATGCTATTTAACCATCTCATCCTCTGTCCACCCCCTTCTCCTCCTGCCCTCAATCCTTCCCAGCATCAGGGCCTTCTCCAATAAATCAGCTCTTTGCATCAGGTGGCCAAAGTATTGGAGCTGCAGCTTCAGCATCAGTCCTTCCAGTGAATATTCAAGGTTGATTTCCTTTATGATTGAGTGGTTTGATCTCCTTGCAGTCCAAGAGACTCTCAGAGTCTTCTCCAGCATCAATTTGGTGGCTTATAAAACAGCCAGTTATTATCTCATAGACCTTTCAGGTCAGAAGTCTGTCATGGCTCAACTGGGTATTCCATTCAGGGTCCCACAGTCCAGCGTTAATGGCTGTGTTCTCAGCTTGTTCAAGGATTGGCTGAGTTCAGGTCTCTTTCATCCCTAGTAGCATTTCACAGGCCCTCTCATAAGAGAAGACTCTTGAGAGTCCCTTGGACAGCAAGGAGATTCAACCAGTCAATCCTAAAGGATATCAACCCTGAATATGCATTGGAAGGACTGATGCTTAAGCTCCAATACTTTGGCCACCTGATGGGAAGAGCTGACTCATTGGAAAAGACTGTGATGCTGGGGAAAGATTGAAGGCAGGAGAAGGGGGTGACAGAGAATGAGATGGTTGAATGGCATCATCCACTCAATGGATATGAGTTTGAGCAAGCACTGGGAGATAGTGAAGGACAGAGCCTGGCGTGCTGCAGTCCATGGGGTCACAAAGAGTTGGACACGACTGAGTGACTGAACAACAACTCACACCATCACTGCTGGCAGCTGGATCCTCACGCCAAATCTCCCTCTGATGGAATCTCCCTCACTCTTCAATGCTCTCTGACTTCCTCCTCTACTCCTGGCCAAAGAAAACTTTCTGCCTGTAAAGGGTTCAGGCCAACCTGGATCATCTTTGTATCTTAAGGGGCCACCTGACTTAGCTCGGGCGGCTATAACAAGATGCTGCAGACTGAGTGGCTTAAACAGTAGACATTTGTTTTTCAGGGTTCTAGAGGCTGGGAGTCCAAGATCAACCTGCCAACAGATTCGGTTCCTGGGGAAAACCTGCTTCTTGGCTTGTAGACAGCTGCTTTCTTGCTATATCCTCACACAGCGGACAGAGGAAGCTCTGGTGTTTCTTCCTCTTCTTCCAGAGACACCAGTCCCATCACAGGGGCTCCATCCTCACGTTACATCTAAAACTAATCACCTCCCAAAGGCCCCGCCTTCTAATATCACAGTCAGGGTTAGGGTTTCAGTATATGAATTTGGTGAGGCGTGGAAGTTCGAGGGAGTGTAAACACTCAGATTATAACAAACCTTTAATTCCATCTTCAAAATCCCCTCAGAGGAATACCTAGATTGGTGTTTGATGAGATGACCAGGGCTCAGGAATCAAGTGGGAGCATTTTTAGAATTCTGCCCACCAACATGGCCAGGACCGAGCAGCAGGACTAGAACCTGGGTCTTCCACTAGGAGAGAGAGACCTCACTCCTGGTGCCAGCAATGTACTTCCAGCCACTCCCACCTGCAAAGTGAGTCCCCAGGCAGAGGTATAAAGGAAAGTGGGCTTTCCCTTTAGTGATTTATCTATTTTTTTAAGGTGTTTTTTTTTTTTTGTAGACCATTTTAAAAGTCTTAACTGAATTTATTACACTATTGTTTCTGCTTTATGTTCTGGCTTTTTGACTGCAAGGCATGTGGGATCTTAGCTTCCCGACCAGGGATTGAACCTGCAGCCCCTGCAATGGAAGGCGAAGTCTTAACCACTGGGCCGCCAGGGAAGTGCCCCCACTATTCTTTAATTTGGCCCAGGCAGCTGGGAACCACAGTAGTGGTCACCCTGGGAGCTGCTGCAGTATAAGAGCTTGGCAGAGGCAGGGTCTTCAGGGCTTCCACAGGCAGGAGGGCCTGGTGCATGGCAAGCTGGCAGCAACAGCTTTTAGACTTTGGGGTAAGGAGAGGAAGGTTCAAGGTAATGGGGACGGAGGGGTGAGGGTTTAAACACATCTTCCTGAGCCCTGAGGGTCTCTCTGGTAGGAAAATACACCCACCAGCCATGCTCCTTGAAGAAGAGGCCCCTGACTGTGAGACAGGCTGGGACCTGGGATACTTCGCTGCAGTGTTTGCACCTGGACAAACTTTTCCTCCAACAACAAAATACAAAGAAACTATAAGGGACTAAAAATAACTATGCATCCAGTTATAAACAAGAAGATATAAAAACTCAACTGCCAAGTCTGAAGAGCCAGGGAGCAAAAGCAGGCTGGTGTACTGTACATGCCCCCTGCATGTAACACCACCAAAGGGGTGGGCAAACCACCTAAGCCACCCCTTTGGCCTCCGTCGCCCCATATAAGGAACACACCTTCCCCTCACCCCATATAAGGAACCCTCCCTTCACCCCATATAAGGAACCAGCTTGCCTCTTCTCCTGTACCCCGCACAGAGAGCGAGCAAGCAAGGGAAACTGTTGCTTGTTATCCATCCCTCCTGCTACACCAGATACTCCAATAAAGTTTTGCCTAAATTTCTTGTCTGGCCTCTTAACAACTTCTATTGATCAAGGAGGCCAAGAACCCTGGTCAGTTACAACTGCACAACTGTGGCTGGTCAGCTTGCCCTGGTTTTCCATCTGTGTGGCTCAGTGGTCACGTGAGCATGTCAGGGTTTGCACTACCTCCTTTGAGGATGCCGGGAGGGGGGTGTAGGGAGAGGGACCCATGTGAACCAGGTTCCTCTTCCACAACTGTTGCTTACCATGGAACCTACATAGAAAAGGGCAAAATGAGCCATATTCACCTTCAAAGAGGGAAATGAGAACGCTAGCCAGCCCACATTTCTACCAACAGCATGAGGAAAAGTCCCTCTTCTGTTCTAGTGTTAAAAATCAAATACATAGATTACTGCTTAGGTGGGAGTTGAGCTCAGAAAATCATTTAGGGTTCCTTCATTTGAGAGACTTCAGATTGCCATCTCCTTTGCGGTTGACAGGGGAGAAGAACCTTGTGCCATTTCTGGGGTGGGAGGACAAGGGAGAAGCAAACCCAAGCCAATCTGTTCCTGGGCTGCTGGCCATGGCTGTGGGGCCTCTCGGGGTCTGGGCCCCTAGTTCTGCAGCCAGACAACTGCAGGGCAAGGAGGGCTGTCATGATGTGCCGGGACCTTTAGACATGACCCCTTTGGACATGGGCGCAGCAGACAACTGCCAGCTGGCTTGGCGGAGATGCTAGAGAGATGACGCAGGGTCAAATGAAGATTCCATCTGGATTTTTACCAATTCTTCTAAGGAGGGAGAGGGAGGGGGAGGACTGAGAGGACAGGCCTCTTCAAACATGGCTGATGGGACCCTGCATTCCATGTGGGTAGGAGCTGTCAGCAGAAGCTTGGAGCCAGGAGTTTCTCTGGGTTTGCTGTCTGGGTCACACCTCCTTGGAGGACCACCATTTCCTGGGATGGAGATGGGAGAAGCAGAACCCAGCACCTGTGTTGAGAGGCAAGGTGTCCAGAGTCCTTGGCTCCTTTTCGCAGTGACCACATTAGGCAGCTTAAGATCACCCAGCAACTTGGGAGTCATGATTCCCACACTTCTGCTTAGTCCCCGGACCCATCTGGGCAATATCAGTGCCATCAGACTGGAAAATTGGCCTCAAGCTTAAATCTAAGTGATTTGAAGCTATTTCATTACATGTCTTTCCCATTTTTTCCCCCTGTAATGAGAAGTATGAATGTTGTTTGAATGTTTTCCGATGCAGAGAATGCCAAGGGTTCTCTTGCTCAAAACTGCATGTAAAATAACCAACCGCTATACTTACCTGAAGGGCTTCCCAGGTGGCGCAGCGGTAAAGAATCTGCCTGCAATACAGGAGACACAGGAGACCTGGGTTCCATCTGGCCTGGGAAGATCCCGTGGAGAAGGGGATGGCAACCCACTCCAGTCTTCTTGCCTGGAAAATCCATGGACAGAGGAACCTGGCAGGCTATAGTCCATGGCGTTGCAAAGACTTGGACAGACTGAGCACATGCTTACCTGGCTGGAGAAATACCATGATCTCAAAAATGGTTTTCCCAGGACAAGGTTTATCCATTGCACTTCAGATGTGCTGACCCCTGCAATTTCCCTAAATGAAGGAAACTTTACTGCAAATTGTGGTAGTGGGGGAGGGGCACTTGTGCTTTTCCCTAAAAACATGAAGTATAATAAAAGCCTGGGGAGGTGGGTGAAGGGTTTTCATGTCAATAAATGGGGAAAGGTCTAGTCGATTTGATCTGTGACAGAGATGCTCGCCAGAAGATGTCTTCTGTCCTCCCTTGTCCTTCAAAGACCTTCTGAAGGATTAAATGACTGTGATCCGGGGAGAGTCCATTCCGGGCTCTTGCGTGGCCATGTGCCAAAGCCAAGGCTGGTTGCACAATCCAAGCTTAGAACTATTCACACCAGTAAAAAGCCGAGCAGCTTCATTGACAGCCTGGGGTTGTTCATGATCTTGGGCCCTCTCAGAAGGAGGTCAAGGCCTTCCTAAGTGACTCAGAAAGAAAGCAGCTGCTCTTTGACCTCTGCAGAGCAAAGTTCATGAATATGCTGTTCCAGCTGCTGAGAATTGTTCTTAGTAAACTTTTTTCCTGATTAAAAAAAGAATGTATGCTTATTCCAGCATTGCTTATCCAACAATCCAACATGTCCCAAAACAGTAGATGGGATAGATATTTTATTTATATGATGGAATACTGTATGGCAGGCAATGAAATTGAAAGAATTGTGGCTTCACTGAGAACATAGATGAATCTCACAAAAATAAATTCAGCAAAAAAACAAGAGACAAAATGACACAAATGAACTTATTTACAAAACAGAAATAGACTCACAGACACAGAAAACAAACTTATGGTTACCAAAGGGGATCAGGGTGGGAGGGGTAAGATAGGTATTTGGGATTAAAATATATACACTCCTATATATAAAAGAATCACAATGGTGTGATCACTCACCTAGAGCCAGGCATCCTGGAATGTGAAGTCAAGTGGGCCTTAGAAAGCATCACTACGAACAAAGCTAGTGGAGGTGATGGAATTCCAGTTGAGCTATTTCAAATCCTGAAAGATGATGCTGTGAAAGTGCTACACTCTATATGCCAGCAAATTTGGAAAACTCAGCAGTGGCCACAGGACTGGAAAAAGTCAGTTTTCATCCCAATCCCAAAGAAAGGCAATGCCAAAGAATGCTCAAACTACCGCACAATTACACCCATCTCATACGCTAGTAAAGTAATGCTCAAAATTCTCCAAGCCAGGCCTCAACAATACATGAACCGCGAACTTCCAGATGGTCAAGCTGGTTTTAGAAAAGGCAGAGGAACCAGAGATCACATTGGCAACATCTGCTGAATCATGGAAAAAGCAAGAGAGTTCCAGAAAAACATCTATTTCTGCTTTATTGACTATGCCAAAGCCTTTGACTATGTGGATCACAATCAACTGGAAAATTCTTCAAGAGATGGGAATACCAGACCACCTGCCCTGCCTCTTAAGAAACCTATATGCAGGTCAGGAAGCAACAGTTAGAACTGGACATGGAACAACAGACTGGTTCCAAAGAGGAAAAGGAGTACGTCAAGGCTGTATATTGTTACCCTACTTATTTAACTTATATGCAGAGTACATCATGAGAAACGCTGGGCTGGAAGAAGCACAAGCTGGAGTCAAGATTGCTGGCAGAAATATAAAAAACCTCAGCTATGCAGATGACACCACCCTTATGGCA
>NW_011494861.1:4451448-4455391 GCF_000754665.1 Bison bison bison
AAAGAATTGATGCTTTTGAACAGGTATTGGAGAAGACTCTTGAGAGTCCCTTGGACTGCAAGGAGATCCAACCAGTCCATCCTAAAGGAGATCAGTCCTGGGTGTTCATTGGAAGGACTGATGCTGAAGCTGAAACTCCAGTACTTTGGTCACCTCATGCGAAGAGTTGACTCATTGGAAAACCCTGATGCTGGGAGGGATTGGGGGCAGGAGAAGGGGACGACAGAGGATGAGATGGCTGGATGGCATCACTGACTCGATGGACATGAGTTTGAGTGAACTCTGGGAGTTGGTGATGGACAGGGAGGCCTGGCATGCTGTGATTCATGGGGTCACAAAGAGTCGGACACAAGTGAGCGATTGAACTGAACTGAACTGATATATAAAATAGATAACTAACAAGGACCTACTGTATAGCACAGAAAGTGAAAGTGAAAGTCATAGTCGCTCAGTCATGTCCGACTCTGCGACCTCATGGACTGTAGCCCACCAGGCTCCTCTGTCCATGGGATTTTCCAGGCAAGAATATTGGAGTGGGTTGCCCTTCCCTTCTCCAGGGGATCTTCCTGACCCAGGGATCAAACCTGAGTCTCCTGTACTGCAGGCAGATTCTTTACCATCTGAGCCTATTCTCGATATCTTAACAATAAACTGTAGTGGAAGAGAATGTAAATAAAGAATATATATGTGTATGTGAATCACTTTGCAGTACACCTTAAACTAACACAACATTGTAAATCAACTCTATTTCAATTAAAAATTTAAAAACACGTTAAAAAATAGAAGACACAAAAAGGATCATAGGGTGTGATTCCACTTATATAAAGTTCAGGGAGGTCCCTGAAGGTTCAACACTTTCACTGCTTAGGGCCTGTGTTCAACCCCTGGACAGAGAACTGAGATTCCACAAGCCACATGGTGTGGCCAAAAAAAAAAAAATTAGATGACAGGCAAACTATACTACTATGTTTAGGGACGTACACGTGAACAGTTTTTAAAAAGCAAGAAAATGACCAAGGAGGAAGAAGTAGGCCTGGGAGGAAGTTTCTGGTGTGCTGATAATGTATTTCTTGGTGGGTATTTGCTTTATAATTATTTATCAGATTGTATATCTGTGTTGTAACTGCTTGTCAGTATGCATAGTTCATAACACAATGTTTTTAAAAGTTAGATGCAAAAAAGATAATCTATCCAAATGATAATCTCCTTTTATGAGTTACTTGCAAAATCAAATCTAATGTAAACTGAAAACTATAAAACATCATTGACGGAAATTAAAGATGACCTAAATAAAAGGAAAGACGTCCCCTGGTCATAGATAAGAACATTTAATATTATTAAGACGGCATCAGTCCCCCGAAATTTTCATACAGATTCAATGCAATCCCTATTTTTTTTCCAGAAATGGAAAAGCTAATTCTCAAATTGATACTGAATTGCAAGGGACACCAAAGAGCTAAAATAATAGTGAAAAGGAAAACACTGTGGCAGGACTCACACTTCCTCATTTCAAAACTTACTGCAAAGCTACAGTAACCAATGCTGTGTTACACTGGGAAGAAGAGAGCATAGGTGTAAATCTTTCTGAACTTGGATTAGGCACTGGCTTCTTAAATATGACACCAAAGATGGTAAACCAAAAGCATAACAGCCAGAGGGAGAAAAAAGAGGTAAACTGGACATTGTCAAAATAAAAACTTTTGTATTTCCTTGTATACTATCAAGAGATTGAAAAGACAACCCACAGAATGGGAGAAAATTTTTGTAAATCATGTATCTGATAGGTCTAATATCCAGAACATATAAAGAACTCTTACCACTCAATAACAAAAATACAACTTATTTAAAAAATAGGCAAGGGATTTGAACAGACATTTCCCCAAAGAGGAAATGCAGGTGGTCAATAAGCATAGGAAAAGATGCGCCATATAATTATTAATTAGAGAAATGTAAATCAAAACTCTGGGAGATGGTGAGGGGCAGGGAGGCCTGGCGTGCTGCAGTCCATGGGGTCACAAAGAGTTGAACACTGAGCAACAACAAATCAAAATCACAATGAAACACCAACCATTCTAGGATGGCTAGAATCAAAGAGTTAGGAGACTGTGGAGAAATTAGAGCCTTCATACATTGCTACTGCTGCTGTTAAGTCACTTCAGTCGTGTCCAACTCTGTGCGACCCCATAGACGGAAGCCCACCAGGCTCCCCCATCCCTGGGATTCTCCAGGCAAGAACACTGGAGTGGGTTGCCATTTCCTTCTCCAATGCATGAAAGTGAAAAGTGAAAGTGAAGTCGCTCAGTCGTGTCCGACTCTTCGAGACCCCACGGACTGCAGCCTACCAGCCTCCTCCATCCATGGGATTTCCCAGGCAAGAGTACTGGAGTGGGGTGCCATTGCCTTCTCCTCATACATTGCTGCAGGAATATAAAATGGTGCCACTTTGGGGAAAAGTCTAATAGTTCCTCAAAAAGTTAAAAAGGTAGTAACCATATGACCCAGAGAAGACAGAGGAACCAGAGACCAAATTGTCAACATCTGTTGGATCATAGAAAAAGCAAAAGAATTCCAGAAAAATATCTACTTTTGCTTCATTGACTACACTGAAGCCTTTGACTATGTGGATCACAACAAAGTGTGCAAAATTCTTCAAGAGATGAGACTTTACCTTAGGAAAGACCAGCTTACCTGCCTCCTGAGAAATTTGTATGCAGGTCAAGAAGCAACAGTTAGAACCGGACATGGAACAACAGACTGGTTTCAAATTGGGAGAGGAGTATGTCAAGGCTGCATATTGTCACCCTGCTTATTTAACTTATATGCAGAGTACATCATACGAAATGCCAGATTGGATGAAACACAAGCTGGAATCAAGACTGCCGGGAGAAATATCAATAACCTCAGACATACAGATGACACCACCCTTATGGCAGAAAGTGAAGAGGAACTGAAGAGCCTCTTGATGAAAGTGAAATAGGAGAGTGAAAAAGCTGGCTTAAAACTCAACATTCAAAAAGCAAAGATCATGGCATCTGGTCCCATCACTTCATGGCAAATAGATGGAGAAACAATAGAAACAATGAGAGACTTATTCTCTTGGGCTCCAAAATCATGGCAGATAGTGACTGCAGCCATGAAATTAAAATACGCTTGCTCCTGGGAAGAAAAGCTATGACCAACCTAGGCAGCATATTAAAAAGAAGAGACATTACTGTGCCAACAAAGGTCTATCTAGTCAAAGCTATGGTTTTTCCAGTAGTCATGTATGAATGGAAGAGTTGGACTAGGATGCTTTTGAACTGTGGTGTTGGACTCTTGAAATTTCCTTGGACTGCAAGGAGATCAAACCAGTCAATCCTAAAGGAAATCAACCCTGAGTACGCATTGGAAGGACTGATGCTAAAGCTGAAGCTCCAATACCTTGGCCACCTGATTCAAAGAACTGACTCATTGGAAAAGACCCTGATGCTGGGAAAGATTGAAGGCAGGAGAAGGGAATGACAGAGGATGAGATGGTTGGATGGTATCACCGACTTGATGGACATAAGTTTGAGCAAGCTCCGGTAGTTGGTGATGGACAGGGAAGCCTGGTGTGCTGAAGTCCATGGGGTCACAAAGAGTCGGATGCAACTGATCTGTACTGAATTGAACTGAAATGACCCAGGAATTCCACTCCTGGGTATATACCCAAAAAACTGAAAATAAACGTTCACACACAAACTTGTAAATAAATGTTGACAGCAGCATTGTTTATAATAGCCGATTGATAAAATGGAAAAACAAATAAGGGACATCCATACAATGGAATATTATTCAGCCATAAATGAAATACTGATATATGCCACAATGTGGATGAATCTTGAAAATAAGCTAAGTGAAAGAAGCCAGTCACAAAAAACCACCTACTATTTGATTCCATCTCTGTGAAATGTCCAGAATAGGC
>NW_011494861.1:4455636-4457106 GCF_000754665.1 Bison bison bison
GAGCTGGGGAGAGCGAGAAAACGGGGAGTGACTACTGTTATAAAACACAGTTCCATTGAGTAAGTGGTAAAGATCTTCCTGGCTTTATTCACTCATGAATCATGTAGCAGCCCATCTAGCAAACAGAAAGGAGCTCTGAAGAACCGGACAAAATAGAAGACTTTTACAGGCAGAAAGAGGTGGGACAAGGAAATTAGTCAGCAAAGAGCTGATTATGTCAGCTGAGGTGGCCTTCCTTTGGGGGATTGCAGGGGTCTATCAATGAATTACTTCACTACTGCAGAGCAGGAAATTCCAGACTGACTGATTAAGACTGCATTCCTATAATACAATTATGTAAAGTTTAAAAAAAAAAAAAAAAAGACTGCATTCCTAGAAGAGGTTGAAACCACAGTCAGGTTAGGTATGAAGTCCTGTTTTTGTCCCTTGAGCTTAGCATGTGATCCCATTTGGGACTTCTTACCTCTCTTTTGACCCTGTGGGATATGCTCAGTCGTGTCTGACTCTCTGCAGCCCTATGGACTGCAGCTGGCCAGGCTCCCCTGTCCATCAAGTTTCTCAGGCAGGAGTACTGAAGTGGGTTGCCATTTCCTTCTCCAGGGATCTTCCCTACCCAGGGATCAAACCTGCATCTCCTGTATCTCCTGCACTGCAGGTGGATTCTTTACCTGCTGAACCATCGGTGTTTCTTTTTGAGGTGATGAAAATGTTGTGGAATTTGACAGGGAGGATGCTTGCACAAACTTGTGTATACACTATAAATCACTGTACATGTGTTTAGGTGTCAAGTTGTGACTGCGTGGACTATAGTCCGCCAAGCTGCTCTGTCCATGGTATTCTCCAGGCAAGAATACTGGAGTGGTTGCCATTTCCTTCTCCAGGGGCTCCTTCCAGCCCACGGATTGAACCTGCCTCTCCTGCATTGGCAAGTGGGTTCTTTTAACACTGAGCCACCAGGCAAGCCAACTGTACGCTTACAGGGGCCAATTTTATGGTACACGAATGGTATCCCAATTTTTTAATGGAATTTTCAAGGAAAAAAACACTAATAAATTAGAAATTGTTTCCTTTCTGTAAGACTTCACCCACTAAACTTAATTAAAAAAAAAAACCATATCAGTGATCGTGCTCATTGTAAGAAAAATTGGAAGCATTCCCCTCGGGAACCACCACCCCCTTCCAAACTCCCACCTCTGTTATCATTGCTTAAAGAACGAATCACTTCGAGTGTTGCTTTTGTTACCAGTGGAAAGAATGCCTCCACCCCTCCCTCCAGCATACCACTGCCCCCTCACCAACCCCCCTCCCCCGTACACAGGCTGGCAGTAAAAAAAGGAAGGAAATATTAGCCCTAAAAAAATTGCCGATACATCCCTCCCCAGGACGTCCCGCAGACCTGAGTGCGGCCTGCAGGACGGATCATGCAGGGTACCATGAGTGTGGTGTGAGCAGAGCGGCGGGGACTTGGGG
>NW_011494861.1:4457423-4465196 GCF_000754665.1 Bison bison bison
CCACTTCCCGTGCCGCCCACCGAGCTGGTGCCGTCGGAGCGCGCCGTGGTGCTTCTGTCGTGCGTGCTCTCCGCGCTGGGCTCGGGCCTGCTGATGGCCACGCACGCCCTGTGGCCCGACCTGCGCAGCCAGGCGCGGCGCCTGCTGCTCTTCCTGTCTCTGGCCGACCTGCTCTCGGCCGCCTCTTACTTCTACGGGGTCCTACAGGACTTCAAGGACTCCTCGTGGGACTGCGTGCTGCAGGGCGCGCTCTCCACTTTCGCCAACACCAGCTCCTTCTTCTGGACGGTGGCCATCGCCCTCTACCTGTATCTCAGCATCGTGCGCACGGCGCATGGGTCCGAGACTGGCCGCCTGCTCTGGGCTTTCCATGTTATCAGGTGGGTGAGGGCGACGCCGCTTTCCTTCAGGTTCCCTGATCCCTGCCCGGATCCTGTGTGCTGTCCCTGTGGCCCTCGCCACTCTCAGGGCCACGCGTCTTGGTCGGACCTTTGGCCGGTCACCCAGCCGGCAGTGTCTGCTCATGTCCCGGGATAGCCCTGGGCCAGCGGAATGATGGTCTTGATGAACTAGTTCTGTATATTGCCGCAGGGGTCGTCCCTTTGAGGTGGCCCCAGCTCGAAGCTCCCAGGGAGGTGGGCGCCTCAGCGAAGGCCCTTGAGCGTGGGGGACTAGAGCTCACCCTCAGAGCCAGACCCTAGTAACTTGGAAGCACCTGGAGAACTGGTGAGGCCACTCTCGACCTTTGGCCACCTGTTTCACTGCCTTCTGGCCATTCTGCTGCCCTTGGGCATAGGGACAGGCACCTGAGAGATGAGTTAGGTGCCCCAGGATGGAAAAGTACATGTAATTCATCTGGCCACTCTCAGGCTGCCCTTCACCCAACCCTCTGCCTCAACGCTAAAATTTAGGAAGGACAGTCTTGTTTATTTTATCTTTACTCATCTCTAAACCTCAGGCACCAATGTCTTGTTATCTATGTTCTAAATAATCTTTCTTTCCAGAGTTCAGCAGCTCTGAAATTGAGGTCAGAGGCAGAGGCTGGTCTGGAAGACAGCTGCCAGCTGCCTGGAGTCTCTGGGTAGCGAGAACCAAGGCCTTGTCCTGCCCTGGCATTGTAGTGTCTCATCCAGGTAACTCACCTGTGAACCAAGGTTGGCCCCTTCCCAGTGTAATCTCAGGATGCAAACATCTGGTGAGGTCCTGTGCTGAACCCAAGGCAGGAATTTTATAGAGCTTCTTTCCTCTTCTCCCTCCTCCAAATAAGAGCACCAAATGCTGCCCTAATTATAGGTCCTCTCTGTTAAATACTTGAGTTCTTTCCAAGGGACAGAGGATGGTCAGCACTTTTGTAGAGACAAGTCACCTGGGTGTCACAACAGTAAGGTCACAAGCCTGCAAGAGTCACTTGACCTCAAGGTCTCACGGCTGTTGGAGGGAGGCCAGCTGGTCCCTGGGAAATTAAATGGTCTGCTTCTCAGCTGTTCAAGTCAAAATGTTTGCAGTGAGCCATTCAGACAGGGTCAGGTGCTACAGAGACCCACAGAGAAGGGGCAGCCTTTCCTTTCTCTCTGTCCCACTGGATCTCTGCATCTATTTCTGGGACCCTGTTCTTGGGAGCCTGGTTGGGTGTGGGCAGCGTAAAGCTCACGTGTACCTGGGAAGGAGCCCAAGACTTCCTTTGCAAGGTTCTCTTCTCTTTTCCCCCCTCTTTTGAAAAGTACTGAATGCAATGTATTTTTTAAGTGATAAAGAGAACCTGTGCAGCTTCTATAGAAAAGACACATTTCCTAAGAACCTTTCTTTTCACTTCTAGGGACGTTTTCTGTGATGCTTAGGGAAAGCCTTCTAAGAAAGCCCGTGTGTCCTTCTCTGGCTGTAAGGAACCAGATGGTTCCTCTTGTCTGTTGTATGTGATCCACCTACTTTATATATATATGGCTACATTGGGTCTAAAGTTGCAGCGCACAGGCTCAATAGTTGTGGTAGTTTAGTTACCTCACCAGGGTTCAAACCCAAGTCTCCTGCATTGGAAGACAGATTCTTAACTACTGGACCACCAGAGATGTCCCTATCCACTTGCTTCTTAAAAGAAAAAATACATTTTTCCTGTCAAAGGGACTTTGACAATTTTTTCTCTTCCAGAAATTAGCACTCCCTTTGCTAGTCTAAAACTTGGTAAAAACCTGTCCAGCAGGTTCATATATTGACCTGGATCCTCCCAGATGATATTGCTAAGGATTCTTCATTGTCTTTCTTTGAAGGATTAGTTTATGGCTGCTGAATGACCTCTTCAGTTCAGTTCAGTTCAGTCACTCAGTCATATCCAACTCTTTGCAACCCATGGACTGCAGCATGCCAGGCTTCTTTGTCCATCACCAACTCCCGGAGCTCACTCAAACTCATGTCCATGGAGTCAGTGATGCCATCCAACCATCTCATCCTCTGTCGTCCCCTCTCCTCCTGCCTTCAATCTTTCCCAGCATCAGGGTATTTTCCAGTGAGTTAGTTCTTAGCCTCAGGTGGCCAAAGTATTGGAATTTCAGCTTCAGCATCAGTCCTTCCAGTGAATATTCAGGACTGATTTCCTTTAGGATGGACTGGTTTGATCTCCTTGCTGTCCAAGGGACTCTTTAGAGTCTTCTCCAGTACCACACTTCAAAAGCATCAATTCTTTGGCGCTCAGCTTTCTTTATAGTCCAACTCTCCCATCCATACATGACTACTTGAAAAACCATATCTTTGATTATATGGACCTTTGTAGGCAAAGTAATGTCTCTGCTTTTTAATATGCTGCCCAGGTTAGTCATAGCTTTTTTTCCCAGGAGCAAGCGTATTTTAATTTCATGGCTGCAGTCACTATCTGCCGTGATTTTGGAACCCAATAAAATAAAGTCTGTCACTGTTTCCATTGTTTCTCCATCTATTTGTCATGAAGTGATGGGACCGGATGCCATGATCTTTGTTTTTTGAATGCTGAGTTTTAAGCCAGCTTTTTTACTCTCCTATTTCACTTTCATCAAGAGGCTCTTCAGTTCCTCTTCGCTTTCTGCCATAAAGGTGGTGTCATCTGCATATCTGAGGTTATTGATATTTCTCCCGGCAATCTTGATTCCAGCTTGTGCTTCATCCAGTCTGGCATTTTGTATGATGTACTCTGCATATAAGTTAAATAAGCAGGGTGACAATATACAGCCTTGACGTACTCCTCTCCCAGTCTGTTGTTCCATGTCCAGTTCTAACTGTTGCTTCTTGACCTGCACACAGATTTCTCAGCAGGCAGGTAAGGTGGTCTGGCATTCCCATCTCTTGAAGAATTTTGCACAGTTTGTTGTGATCCACATAGTCAAAGGCTTCAGTGTAGCCAATGAAGCAGAAGTAGATATTTTTCTGGAATTCTCTTGCTTTTTCGATGATCCAGTGTATGTTGGCAATTTGATTTCTGGTTCTTCTGTGTTTTCTAAATCCAGCTTGAACATCTGGAAGTTCTTGGTTCACATACTGTTGAAGCCTTGCTTGGAGAATTTTGAGCATTGCTTTGCTAGTGTGTGAGATGAGTACAATTGTGTGGTAGTTTAAAGAGTCTTTGGCGTTGCCTTTCTTTGGGATTGGAATGAACACTGACCTTTTCCAGTTCTGTTGCCACTGCTGAGTTTTCCAAATTTGCTGGCATATTGAGTGCAGCACTTTCACAGCATCATCTTTAGGATTTGAAATAGCTCAACAGGAATTCCATTACCTCCACTAGCAAGGACCTCTTGGCAGTGGGAAGTCTCATCTTCAGACTCAGGCTACACAGTGACCCAGTCATTAACCATGTCAAATGACTGGAAATCAGTACTCTTCTTCAGACCTTCCAGTCTCCAAAAATATTTTAAAATATGAATACACAAAAGGTCAATCTCTATTCTCTAAAGAGTTCTTATGAGTTGATTTTTTTTTTAAAGAAAACTGACAAATACCTTCAGAAATGGACAGAGGACATTCTGACAAAGTAGTGAAAGCATGAATACTCAAACAAGCAATAGCAAAGAAGTACCATTTTCTCTTTAAATTAGAAGGAAAAAAGTAGTAAGGCAGGATATTAATGTGATATGCAGATGACACTGGTGTTTTCCTAATTATTTTTGGCCATGTAAATTGGAATAATCCATGTAGAAAGTATTTGGTTCATACCTCTTGATCCCAGAAATCCTATTATAGGGATCTAGTCTAAGGAGATCAACCAAATGACATGCAAAGCTGGATGTACAAAGGAGTTTGCATGGCACTGTTAGCCAGTGATGACAATTTGAATGTCCAAAAAATAGGGGATCAGTAAGTTATAGACCATAACCTACCTGGAAGTGTTATGCTGCCATTAAATACTGGCCATGAAGTCTACAAGTAATATATATATTTTTAAGTGGTAGGACATGATAAATAGGAAAAGCCATCTATAGAGCTGAATGCAGCCATACACCGCAGGAGGCTGGAGAGACTAGTACCCATGAAGTCCCTGCATGCCCCCTGGGGCTCTATCATAATGCCTGACATAGTTTCCTTTACTGAAAGACTTAAAAAAAAATCTCATTGGGGAAGGAGGGCAGCTTATACTTTATCCTCAGAGGTCAGGCTCCTGAGGTCTTGCAAAGTGCTGTCTTGATTCCTTAGCGCCTTGATCCTCCATAACCCAGGGGACTCACCCAGGGTTGATCACCCTCCAGCCACAGCTGATGAGACTTGCCTGAGCCACAGAGCTGTGAGCAGGAGGCTCCGAGTTAGAACTTCAAGGTCAGTGCCCCTTTAGGATTCCGTCTTGTCTCTTGGCCTTGACAATAATTTTTTAAACTGAGAGGTAATTCGGCAGTCATTTATTTTTAGCATTCTGGATTTCCCCCACTATTAATGTGCAATTAAATACATTAGCTTTATTTATCTTTTCCATTAATTTTTTTCTGGAATCATTTAAGAATAAGTTGCAGACCTGATGCCCCCTGCTCCTAATCCTTCAGGGTGTATTTCCAAAAGGCAAGGGCAGTCTCTTGCATGACCATGTTGTTAGTGTTGTTCAGTCAATAAGTCATGTCCGACTCTTTGCGACCCCATGGACTGTAGCCCACCAGGCTCCTCTGTCCATGGAGTTTCCCAAGCAAGAATAATGGAGCGGGTTGCCATTTCCTTCTCCAGGGAACCTTCCCAACCCAGGCATTGAATCCACATCTCCTGCATTGGCAGGCAGATTCTTTACCACTGAGACACTTGGGACTAGTACAGGCACCCTGTTTTGTAGGATATCTCTCTCATCCAGGTTACCTGATGCTTCCTGGTGAGTGGAATTGTTGCAGAAAGGGGGACCCCCTTTAGGGCCCAAGAGTGGATGCTTGTCTAACATCTGGAAATGAATTGTCCAAAGAGGCACACGTGCTGACAAAGCAAGAGACTTTGTTGGGAAGGGGTGTCCACAGGGAAAGCAGTAGGTAAAGGAACCCAGGAGGACTGCTCTGCCACGTGGCTTGCAGCCTTGGGTTTTATGACGAGGTAATTCATTTCCAGGTAGTCTCTGGCCAATTGCTGTGACTCAAGGCCCTTCCTGGTGGTGTGAGTATTGCTCGGCCAAGATGGATTCCAGTGAGGAGGATTATGGGAGGATATATGGACTGGAGTCTCCTGTCTCCTTTTGACCTTTCCCAAATTCTTCTGGTTGGTGGTGGCTTGTTAGTTCTGTGTCCCCTACCAGAATCACCTGGTGAAAAATGACTCATGCAGATGGTTACTGGGGTGGGTGGGTTCAGTCAGTGTGTCCCTGAACAGATTCAGAATCGGCACTTTGGGCTGAAATCTCACAGAAACCGGTTCTCGCTTGCTACCTGGGGGTGGCTGGCAACTGTGACTTGTACGTTTCCTGGTGATGTTCACTTTGACCACTTGGTCGAGGTGTTATCTACCAGTCTCCACTGCAGTTACTCTTTTTCCTTTTGTAGTTAATAAGGATTTTGTCTAGATAAACCTCCTGGAAGTCTCAAGCTCTCCCTCAAGGGTTTCATATCCATTGATTCCTATAGCATTCCAAGGTGAATCTTCTGGTTGTTACTTCATTTTTAAGTGAAGTGAAAGTTGTTCAGTTGTGTCCAACTCTTTGCGACCCCATGGACTGTACAGTCCATGGAATTCTCTAGGCCAGAATACTGAAGTGGGTAACCTGTCCTTTCTCCCGTGGATCTTCCCAACCCAGGAATCGAACTGGGGTCTCCTACATTGCAGGTGGATTCTTTACCAACTGAACTATCAGGGAAGCCAAGGTGTGAGAATGTTCCACGTTCAAGGGCAAGTCCTGCATCAGGTCCCTTCGTACTGTGTCTTAGCAGTGGCAGCGGCATCATACCGACACCACATGACTGATCGATTGACTGAAACATAGTTGACTTACAATGTTGTGTTAGTTTCAGACTCAGTTATATATTTATATTCTTTTCTAGGTTCATTTTCCTTATAGATTATTAGAAAATACTGAGTAGAGTTTCCTGTACTTTGTAGTAGGTCCTTGTTGTTTATCTATTTTATATATAATTGTGTGTATGTGTTAATCCCAAACACATAGGATCTTAAATTATCCACCCCCTCTCTCCCTTTGGTAACCATAAGTTTGTTTGTGGTCATGTTGTACATGCATGTGGATAAGCATCTGTGACCATCTGTTTGCAGTTCTCACCTATGAAAGTGCTGGGCAGCTCAGTGGCCACGGGTGGGGTCATTTCCCTTTTGATAACATAAGCCTGAAACCATCTCTCTCGCCCTGCAGAAAGCAATTTGCCTTTCAAAACAGCCCCTCTTCCCCCGCAAGGTGGGGTGGGCTCCTTCTGAACCAAGATGGCAGGGTCCTTAACTGTCTCCAACCTGCGTACCCCAGGGCCACCTGTTCCAGGCATCCACTGGTGTGTCCTGTGATTGCGGGGGGAGGTTGGGCCAGGGGTGCCACATCTCACCATGGGCCCGGGCCAAGCTGGCTGCCTGCAGCAGCCTTAGGATTTCTTTGGGCTCCACTGAAGTGGGAATAGATGTGGGCATGACCCCTGGCCCACGTGCCCACCCACCCTCTGGCAGTGGCTGGGAGTTCTGGAGGAAGAGAGAAATCTAGGGCACCGCAGAGTCACCATAAAACCCCCTGCTGTGGGGACGGGGAAGTTCCCGTGCAGAGAAAAGGTGAACCGTGGGCCCTGAAGGGGAGAGCCTGTGAGCTCTCTAAGCAGACACCGGCTTGCTCACCGAGGGCCCAGTGACAAGGCCCCAGGCGACCGTGCCTGAATGGGGATAGATGCAATGGCCGCGTGAACAGCACCCCATGCCAGGTGGTGCTCCCCAAAGTGACAAGAGCTGAACTGACTTTGTTTTCTGAGAGCCCTGCTACAGTGAGGTCTCTGCACTGCATTTGCATGTTCGTGGGGGCACCAGGGGCTGCCCCTCGACCCTGCTGGGGCACATGCAGATGCCGCAGGCCTTACCTGGGCCCAGGTGGGCAGAAAAGCATCCCTGTGTGCTACAGAGCACTCCTTGACCCCCCAGAACCAGGACTGCAGAGCCCGGCTCTGGCAGGGAGTGTTTCGCCTCTGCAGCCAGGGCCACAGAGCAACCTCGTGGTGGCCTGGCCAGTGGCTGACGCCCTGAACTCCCACGTCCTGCCTCTCTGCCCAGCGCTTCACACTAAGAGCCCATTGTCCGGGCAGAAACCTCCAGGCCTCCTCAGGCCTGGATTCCTTTCCCCAGGCCCTGCTCCCTGCAGCTGCCTCCCTCTGG
>NW_011494861.1:4465296-4477292 GCF_000754665.1 Bison bison bison
CTCCCTCTGGGCCGGCTCTGTCCTTCTCCCAAGATCTTTCTAAATCGGCACATTGTTGCCTGGTGGTTTCGTCCTCAGAGCATCTCAGGGTCACGTTCACAGTCATGGCTTTCCGTAGGGCACAGGCACAGGGACCAGGCTCTGCTGTTTGGGGAGAAGACCTTCCTGTGGCCTCCCAGCAAGGGCCACCCATGTAGCAGAGATCTGTAGGAAGGGTGAGGTCTGGTGAGGGGCAAGTGCAGGAATCCACAGTGGACTGAGGAGATCTGGAGCCCGTGGGGCAGAGCGGGAAGGGTCTTTCCACCCCTGAGTCACCCCAGGCATTCCCCACCCTGACTGGTGGGACAGGTTTCAGAAGATCCCCAACTGGGCAAACTGGGAACTCTGAGGGAAATCCAGAGTGTTGCTCTTGTGGGCACCGGCCGCCTCTCATGGGACTCTAACAAATGCCAGGGAATTCAGGTGTGGGAGGTAGCCTGCTCACTGCCCAGCTGATCCCGCGTTGGTTCAGCTTCTCACTGGGCAACCAAAGAACAAAGTGAATGCCGAGTTCCACAAGCCAAGCTCGTGTCCAGGCTGCAGGACTTTTGTCAGTTTACACCTCCCCCAAGCTTACTGAGGGCCCCCAGCTCTGCTGGTCTGGGTGTGATGAGAGGGGAGGTCCCCAGGGCTGGGCTGCGGTCCCCTGCCCCTGCATGTCTCTCCCCTACAGTTGGTAAGACAGCCTCTGCCTTAGTCTGCTCCAGCTGCCCTAACAAAGCCCACAGACTGGGTGGGGCACTTACTTAAACAACAGACATCCTTCCCTCCGGGTTCCAGAGGCTGGAAGTCTGAGATCCAGGTGTGGGCAGGGCCTCCCCTCCTGGCTTGCAGAGAGCCGTCTGCACCCCGTGTGCTCACATGGTCGTCCCTCAGTGAGTGTTTGCATCCAGATCTCTTCTTACAAAGCCATTCCTTGTTCAGTCTCTTAGTAGTGTCTGACTCTGTGACGCCCAGGAGTGCAGCATATCAGGCTTCCCTATCCATCACCATCTCCCAGAACTTCCTCAAACTCATGTCCATTGTGTCAAGGATGTCCTCATCTCCTCCGGTCCTCAATCTTGCCCAGCATCAGGGTCTTTTCCAGTGAGTTGGCTCTTCCCATCAGGTGGCCAAAGTATTGGAGCTTCAGCCCCCATCTCCTTCTACCCTCAATCTTGCCCTGCATCAGGGTCTTTTCAGTGAGAGGGCTCTTAATATCAGGTGGCCAAAGTATTGGAGCTTCAACATCAGTCCTTCCAAAGAATATTCAGGGTTGATTTCCTTTAGGATTGACTATTTTGATCTCCTTGCAGTCCAAGGGACTCTCGAGTCTTCTTGCATGGACACCTGTCCTATTGGATTAGGACGACCCAATGACTTCATTTTGACCTCATCACCTCTTTAAAGACCTTATCCCCAGATACAGTCCCATCCCAAGGTTCTAGGGGTTCAGACTTAAACACAGGAATCTGGGGGAGATGGGGAGACATACTCACCCCATAACTGCCTCTGAAGGGGGAGGTAGCCAGCTTGGAGTCTGGCCTTGGTTTCCAGGCAAACACAGGTGAGACCTGGGGCTGGATGCCTCTGGGAGAAGCCCTTGGTGCCCTTCCAAGTAGGGGATTCTGCTTACAGATGGGCTTCTGTTGTTGTTCAGTTGCTCAGTCCTGTCTTTGCAACCCCATGGACTGCAGCACACCAGGTTTCCCTGTCCTTCACCATCTCCTGGAGTTTGCTCAAACTCATATCCATTGAGTCAGTGATGCCATCCAACCATCTCATCCTCTGCCATCCCTTTTTTTGGTGTAGTCTTCAGGCGCCTTCCATCTAAGTGACCCCAGCCCTGCTTCTCCTCGGCCTATATCACAGGTTTGGAGAGAAGGGGTCACCTGCGCTAACCATGTCCCTCCTCAGGCCTTTTCACAGCATCCCCTGCATGTGGTCACATGACTTCCTTCCCTTGGTGGGAGTGGGGAGGGGAGAAAGCTGCCAGTTCAGCCCCCTGCTTTGGGACTTGAGCAGCATGCCTGCCTTTTCTTTCCTCTGTCCGCCTGATGGCTATTGCACTCACCGGCCCTCCTCAGAAGTCTTTCAGCACTCAAGGCCCAGTGCCTCCTCACATGCCTGCTCTGGTGCCAGCGTCACAGGCTCAGGTTTAGAATATGGGTCCCAGGTGTCCACATGGAGGCAGGACGGTTTGCCGGCCACTCTCCATCACCCACATCTGAGCATCAGGGAGACCTCTCCGACCACGTGACCTTCTGGGCCATGATCAACTGCAACCCTTGGTCTGTTTCGTGTGTGCTGTTGTTAAGCCATATCTTACTTCTTCTGGTTTTGTTTACTTTTTGATTGATGGTGTTTTTTTTTACAGGGATAAAAAAGAAGCCTGTTACGTGGTATTGGGTAGGCCAAAAACTTCATTCGCATTTTTCTGTATCATCTTACAGAAAAACCCAACTGAATTTTTTGGCCAGCCCTATACTTGTCAGAAATTAGCAGTAGACATTTCTGGAAAGTGGCAATTAGGTCACACTTGTCTTTACAGAGTCCCTTCCAGGGTCGCATACCACCAACAGCTCAGGGTGATCGCTTGGCCAGAGAGCAACTTGGCTTATCTGAGGTTGCCAGCCTTTCACCTCACTCTGTAGGTGAGAACCCAGTGCAGTTTCAGCCCCCCATCCCTTTCTTCCCTTGTCTAGTGGTGACCTGGAGCCAGTTTGTGGAACCCAACTGTTAAATTTCAGGGTATTTTTTGGGCTGGTTGTTAGCTAGAACTATCATTAAAAATTAAACTATTTAAACGTACAATTAAATAAATTATATGAAAAACAAGAACCCCTTTGGTCCTAATTATAGTTTTGTTGATTTGTAAGCAGATGTCAGCAAACTTTTCCTGTAGAGGACTGGATAGTGATTGTTTTCAGCTCTGCAGGCCATGTGACGTCCCATGCAATTGCTCAGCTCAGCTCTGGTAACTTGCAAGCAGCCATAGGTGACATGTAACCAGTGAGTGTGGCTGTGTGCCAATAAAACTTTATTTTAAAGAACATACAACAAATTGGGAGATTGGGACTGACATATATACCAGTATATATAAATATATATATTTATATATATATTTTAGTTGCTAAGTCGTGTCTCACTCTTGCAACCCCATGGACTGTAGCCCACCAGGCTCCTCTGTCCATGGGATTTCCCAGGCAAGAATATTGGAGTGGGTTGCTACTTCCTCCTCCAGGGGATCTTCCTGACCCAGGGATCAAACCCAGGTCTCCTGCACTGCAGGCAGATTCTTTACCAACTGAGCCACCAGGGAGGAGATTGCTAATAAGGACCTACTGTGTAGCACAGGGAACTCTACTCAATGCTCTGTAGTTACCTACATGGGAAAAGAATCTAAAAAAAGAGTGGAAAATACTGTATATTAACACATATATGGAATCTAGAAAGATGGTACTGACGAACCTATTTATAGGGCAGCAGTGGAGATGCAGAAATAAACAGACTCGTGGACACAGTGGGGGAGAGAGAAGGTGGATGATTTGAGATAGTAGCGCCGAAACATACACATTACCATGTGTAAAGTAGGTAACCAGTGGGAATTTGCTGTGTGATGCAGGGAACACAAAGCCGGTGCTCTGTGACAGCCTAGAGGGGTGGGCTGGGGAGAGAAGTAGGGGGAGGTTTAAGAGAGAGGGACATATTTATACCTATGGCTGATTCATGTTGCTATATTGTGCTATATTGTGATGGCAGAAACCATCACAATATCATAAATTACCTATTCTCCAATTAAAAGACTGTAAGAATAAAAAGAGTGGCTATACGTATATGTATAACTGATTCACTTTGCTGTACAGCAGGAATGAACACATTTTAAATCAACTATACTCCAATTTAAAATAAATAAAATGGAAAAATAAATTTAAAAATCAGACTTTGGGCTGGATTTGGCCTGAGAGCCCTAGTATGTTGGACCCCTGATCTAAAGTTAAGAAAGTGATTAGGAAATGTCATGTCCAACTCTTTAAGATCCTATGGATTGTAGGCCGCCAGGCTCC
Organism: Bison bison bison; assembly: GCF_000754665.1. Taxonomy (NCBI): domain Eukaryota; kingdom Metazoa; phylum Chordata; class Mammalia; order Artiodactyla; family Bovidae; genus Bison; species Bison bison. Next base: position 4,469,382 of record NW_011494861.1, read on the forward strand.
TCTGTCCTCGGGATTCTCCAGGCGAGAATTTTGGAGTGGGTTTCCAGGCCCTCTTCCTGGGGATCTTCCCGACCCAGGGATAAAACGCATATCCTTATGTCTCCAGCAATGACAGGTGGATTCTTTACCACCAGTGCCACCTGGGAAGCCCAGGAAATGTTAGTAGTAAAGATAAAATGTAAAAGTGTTTCTTGTCTCTGAACCTAAGCCCAGGTAGCAGCCACATCAGGGCAGGTGGGAAGCTGGACATTCAGGGGAAGGTGATGAGAATGGGCCCGGTCCCAGAGCAGGAAAAAAGAAGAAATATCTTCTGGTGTTGGAAAAGTGTTACCTGAGTCACAGAGAGGTTGGTCATGTCAAACATCATATCAACTTCATATCAAGCCAGTAAAGTTCCCAGCACTTGTCTGGTGCCCCAGGTCTTCCTCATTTCACTTCCATCTTACTCGTTAAGGAAAATGAAAATAGCATCCACCTTCCTGTCAGGGAACTACTCTCATTGGCTAACTGCAACCACAGGTTGGCTGCGGATACCAGTTTGGAAAAAGTCAACAAGAGCATCCTGTGAGAATCAATTGGCTGTATGGAGTACACAATGAGTATTGTGTATTTTATTATTATTTACAGATTGTGTGCCTCGCCTCACATCTTTTTTTTTTTTTTTAAATAGTGAAGTATGGTTGCTTTACTGCAAGAAATAAAGAACTTTATTAAAGTGGTCCATTTTCAAGAATAGCTAGTTTTGAGTGACAGCTTGCTGATGCAATAGTTACAAAACTAGAAAGTCCAGGCAAACAGAGAGAGGGCGGGATGCCTAGGATTTTCATGCTGGCTCATTCCATTGGTGAATTCAAAACATAAGAACGGAAATAGGTGCGGAGGAAAGGAGGAAACAAGATGTCAGTGAGGGGCCAGCCCATAAAGAGAGAGGAAGTAAACCGAGGTGACACCCAGGAAGATTGTTTGCTCCACAGTGTTCAGCCAGTGAGGAACTGGAGGAGGGGCTTGCCTGCTAGGGATAGCTTGCGGATAACATGATCCATGTAGCGACCCTGGGTGAGCCTGCCCACCAGACACCCGATCTTGCAAGACCATCATTAAAGCCCCGCTTCCCGCTGCACCTTGTTTCTCCAAGACCATTCGTTTGAGTTTGGGCTGCTGAGCGTGTTTCTCACATTACGATTGATGTGTTAGTTTCTGCTGTACAGCAACATGAATCAGCTCTAAATACACATGTATTCCCTCTTTTTTGGATTTTCTTCCCATATGTCATCCCAGAGCACTGAGTAGAGTTCCCTGAGCTATACAGTAGGCTCTCATTAGTTATCTATTTAATGTGTTGTTGTTTAGTCACGAAGTCCTGTCTGACTCTTTTGCAACCCCATGGACTGTATGTTAGCCTGCCAGGCTCCTCTGTCCATGGGATTTCCCAAGCAAGACTACTGGAGCAGGTTGCCATTTTGCTCCAGGGGTTCGACCCAGGGATCAAACCCATGTCTCTGGTGTCTCTTGCATTGGTAGGTGGATTCTTTACTGACTGGGCCACCTGGGAAGCCCATCTATTTTATACATAGCATCAATCGTGTATATATGTAAATCCCAATCTCTCAATTCATTCCACTCTCCCTTGCCCACCTAGGTTTCCATACGTTTTACTTTATATTAGTAAAACTCATAATCAGTTTGTGTGTGTGTGTGTCTGTATGCAGACGTCTTTCTGATGTTAAAACATCACCAACACACCAGTGTCTTTACCTATAAATTACGCATCTGTTGGAGCCTGCTTGGCGGGGTTATTAGACCATCCCGCCCATTCTGTTCCCACGCTCCCTGAGGTTACTCCTCTGAGTGGGAGGTACACTCAGGTACCTCCCAGGCAGCTTCTGGCTCCAGTAAAGCTGCTGTCTGTGCTCAAGTTCAAACAGCGACTCTGACTGATCAACCCACAGTCTCAGCCCTTTTAAAACCTTTTGTCTATTTGGTCTTCCCTCTGGCTGTTTTCCAGCACAGACTCAGCTCCAGGCACACCCATCACACAGAGGAGAGACATCGCGTTGTAGCTTTTGTCCATCAGACCAAAAGTTGTAAAACCTGGACCACGGTTGTCACCCTGTGGTCCCTGGGTTTCCTTTGGGGGCCCTGAGGATGCTGAGGAGGGGAGGAGGCAGCTTCCTCCTGCCAAGCCTGTGCTCTGCCTTCCCCCCAGGATGGGAATCCCTGGCTCCCATCCTGCCAGCTGATGGTCTCTACTCACTGCTCTCCCACCTCTAACTTCAGATTTCTGGTTCAGCCCTTTAACAGGGGTCCCCAACCTCTGGGTTCTAATGCCTAATGATCTGATGTGGAGCTGCTGTAACCATAATAGAAATAAAGTGCACAATGCATCTAATGTGTTTTGTTGTTGTTCAGTCGCTAAGTTGTGTCTTGACTCTTTGCGACCCCCCATGAGCTGCAGCACTCCAGGCTTCTCCATCTTTCACTATCTTCTGGAGCTTGCTCAAACTCATGTCCATTGAATCAGTGTTGCCATCCCACCATCTCATCCTCTGTCATCCCCTTCTCCTCCTGACTTCAATCTTTCCCAGCATCAGGGTCCTTTCCGGTGAGTCAGTTCTTCGCATCAGGTGGCCAAAGTATTGGAGCTTCAGCATCAGTCCTTCCAATGAATATTCAGGGTTGATTTCCTGTAGGATTGACTGGTTTAATCTCCATGCTGTCCAAGGGACTCTCAACAGTCTTATCCAACACCACATCCCCAAGCCATCCTCCCCCACCCCTCATTCTGTGGAAAAAATTGTCTTTCGTGAAACCAGTGCCTGGTGCCAAAAAGGTTGGAGACTGCTGCTTTAAAAGCCTTTCACCTCCTTTCAGGAATGTCCTTGCAGTGAACATTTAATTGGAAAAGGCTGTCTTGGCCGCTGGGCTCATGCTTCATTCATTCAGTAGGTCCTAGTTTTGCCCCGCCACACACCGGGCACTGATGTGGATGCTGAGGTGGAGCAGTGAGCCCACATGGCCATCGCCTTCTGGAACTCATAGTGGACACATGTTGTCCTTTACTAGGATGGTGTGCGGTTGTTTTTTTAAAATTGGAGGAAATTGCTTTACAATGTTGTGTTGGTTTCTGCCATACACCAGCGTTCATTGCAGCACTATTTACAATGGCTTGAGTTTTAAAGTGGGAAACTTTTATAAAGACAAAATAGTTTGACAATAATATATATTAACTTAATAGATCAATAATTCTTCACAGGACAAGCATTTGGCTTCCCTGGTGGTCCAGTGATTAAGAATCCTCCTGCCAATGCAGGAGACACGGTTTGATCCCTGGTCCAGGAAGATCCCACGTGCCACGGAGCAACTAAGCCCGTGCACCACGACCACTGAGCCTGCACTCTGGAGCCTGCACTCTGGGGCCCTTCTCCACAAGAGAAGCCACTGCAATGAGAAGCCTGTGCACCACAACTAGAGAGTAGCCCCCGCTAATCACAACTGAGAAATCCCTCTCCCAGCAACCGAGACCCAGTGCAGCCACAGATAAAGTTGAAAAAAAATAGCACACTCCATTGTAAGTGTAACATAATAATCCCATAGTCCTTTCATTTGGGTGGAGTTTTGGCCCCTCCTGTGCCTCTGTGCCTTCAAGGGGGACATGTCGCTTCCGCCTCCGGACAGCCGGAGCTGCAGGGCTGTGGGGCCCTCCTGCAGCGGTCAGTGGAACATGGACACCAAGCCTTCCCCAGGCCCAGGGAGCTGACTTTCTCCTATGCATCACCATGCCTGCCCTGCCTCCTCCCCCATCCTGCAGCCTTTGGAGACCCAGATAGAAACACCGCTCTTCTAGCCTCCTTTTGGTAACAGACCAAGTGCAACTGGGACCACATGTTCTATGATTTTCAGAAGGAGCTGGCATCCCTTACACAGAGCCCTTGAGGTAGAACCGCTTTCCTGCTTTCCGCACTAAGTGTTTTCCTAATGACACTGTCCTGGTCACTTACTACTTGTTCTCTGGGCAGCTGACCTGGGACATAGGCTCGTGTGTCCTCCTGGGGTCACAGGCCTCACACCTCCCTGGCGCCTGCACCGCAGGCCTGGATCCTGGATCCTGGGACCTAGGGATGAGCCTGCCTGACATAAACACGGACACACCCTGTCCTGTGTGCGGACCTCACGCTGATCAGTTCATTCTGGTAATGACTGACTGCAATGCTCTGCTCCAGGCACCGTGATCATCCCCATTTTGTGCAGAAAAACACTGATGTGTTGCAGCCACGCGGGGCAGGCCCGAGACTTGGACCCAGCCTGTTGCATCGCTGTCCAAGCTCTTAACCACCCTGAGGGCCTCCACATTAGCTTGTTTGTGTCCCTCTCACCAACTTGAAAGGTTTTGGGGGGAGACTGGTGTGGGGACTACCAGGGAAGGGCCCTGGGGCTCGGCCCTAATCTTGGCTGTGTTGCCATTGTGCTAAACTCTAGAAAAGTCCATCCAGCACTGCCTTGAGAGGGGGCCCTACCCCGGCTCTATGCTTTAAAGTGTCCCCTTGGGTTCTCTGGTGGCTTAGATGGTAAAGAATCTGCTTGCAATGCAGGAGACTTGGGTTCAACCCCCAGGTTAGGAAGATTCCCTGGAGAAGGGAATGGCTACCCACTCCAGTATTCTTACCTGGAGAATTCCATGGACAGAGTAGCATGGGTCGCAAAGAGTCAGACAGGACTGAGTGACTAACACATTTGGATCCTTGCCAGGGCCCAAGAAGACATGTCTGCCTAGAGCCTACCCCCTCTTCTAGTTCCTGCTGCAGCTGCACGGGACCCTGACAGCCGCCAGTGTATGTATGCACTCCCGGACCCAGGCTGGTCACGGGGGCCTGTCTGCTAGTGGGGTGTCTGGATGATGTTTGGCCACATGGGCCGATGTTTGCAGGTTGGTGCCCAGGCCTCTCGAAGCAGGAAGGAGTTGGCTGTTCCGGTGCTATGGTGTGTGATTTTAGTCACTCATTCGTGTCTGACTCTTTGAGACCCCATGGACTATAGACTACCAGGCTCCTCCATCCACGGGATTCTCCAGGCAAGAGTACAGGAGTGGGTTACCATTCCCTTCTCCAGAGGATCTTCCCAACCCAGGGATCGAACCCGGGTCTCCCACATTGTAGGCAGATGCTTTACCGTCTGAGCTACCAGGGAAGTGAGAATGCTATGGCATCCTAGTCTCCGAGGAGCCTGGCAATTCTGAGTTAGAACCCAGCCTCCGAGCGCTTGGGAGGATGTGTGTGTCCAGGTGGGAGGCCAGGAAAGCCCCTGTGTCCTCTTTCCTGGGCTTAGGCAGAGCAGAGCTGGGTTGGGGGCTTTGAGGACTCCAGCCCCCCTGTTCTCCAGGGACACTGTCTGCTGTGGGCTTGGGAGAGCACTGACCTTGTCTGCACAGCATCCCGGTCGCTTCGCCCTTGCTGGCTTTGCTGGGAGCTGGGTCTGACCTCACCGCAGCCTGTTTGCTCCTTACTCCTCAGCTGGGGGGTTCCGCTGGCCATCACCGTGGCAGCTGTGGCTCTGAAGAAGATCGGCTACGACGCCTCGGACGTGTCGGTGGGCTGGTGCTGGATCAACCTGGAGGCGGAGGACCGGGTGCTGTGGATGCTGCTGACCGGGAAGCTGTGGGAGCTGCTGGCCTACGTCACTCTGCCCGTGCTCTACCTCCTCATCCGGAAGCACATCCACCGGGCGGTAGGTGCCCCGGGGGGCCCTCCCAGAGCTCTGTGTGGCCAGTGTGTCCCCGCAACAGGGTCGGCCATCTCAGGGGAAGGACGAGTGACCGGCCAGAGTGAGGGAGGGCTTGCTCTGCATCACTCAGCGTGATGCATGCCGAATTTTATAAGCACTGTGGGTTGTCTGGTTTGATAATTACACAGCCCCGTCGGGGCGGGTCCTTTTATTCCTTCATTTGTGGATGAGGAAACAAGGCTCACCAAGGTTAAGGGGCTCCGCAGACTCCCAGTGAGTGGAATCAAGGAGGCTTACGAGCTCAGCCTGCGGTCTGGGCCACAGCTCTCTACTGCCCCCTCCTGGACAGATCCATGCAGTTGTTTAACCTTGAAAGGAACCTGGATGAAAGATGCTTACGTGCAGATCAGCACTAGCCAAATAAGAATTGACCTGGCAGCCCCACCCCCACCCCCCGAGTTGGGGAGGGAAGGCCACAAACTTCCCTAATCAGTGGTACAAATAATTCACTTCTTATTCTTGGTGATTAAAATATCCTAAGTGGTAGGTTTTTCGGGCTCTCAGGAATTCAATAGACTGGGCTGATCAGAAGTCTGCTAGACTTCTGGCCAGAAACTCTCAGAAAGAATGCTTTTCCTCTGATCATCTGACCGAACTGTTCCTTGTGCTGGACTACCGGTTTGTTTCTGCAGATGTGAAGTACAGGCTTTCTCCTAGCCGTGTACAAGTCGTTGTTGTGACTGTTTAGTCACTAAGTTGTGTCTGACTCTTTGGCAACTGTAGCCCGCCAGGCTCCTCTGTCCATGGGATTTCCCAGGCAAGAATCTTGGAGTGGGTTGCCATTCCTTTCTCAAGAGGATCTCCCCAACCCAGGGATCAAAACCACATCTGCATTGGCAGATGGATTCTTTATTGCTGACCCACCAAGGAAGCCAGCCATGTGCAAAGGGCTACCCCAGAAATGCTCAGATTAGCCCATCCATTGATCTGCTCAAGCATTTGTTCAGTGCATTTTTATTGAGCATCTACTATACATGAAAGTTCTGAGTGGCAGTGGGAGTTTCTAATGAGAATTCAAGCATGGTTCCTGCACTCCTAGGAGGAGGCAGAGGTGCAATTCCGATGGAAGGTAAAATATGGCACCTGGCTGGAGTGGTAACAGAGTGAAAGCTCTGGGGACAGGCTTCCTAGCTTATCCTGCTGATGTGGTGTGTGTCCTTCTGCTCTGCGTTTTCAAGGCTGAAATTGTAGGAGAGAATGCCCCCATCTTTCGAGTGTGCTGCAGGCTCAGCAACAACTTCCAAGTGTGTAAAATGCTCCTCGCAGCTGTCTGAGACCTGATCCCCACCCTGTGCTCCTGTCTGTCTCCTGAAACACACACTTCGGGTTTTCTTTTTACTTGGAAATCTACCTGATTCTCATTCCTCCCTGCCGCCCTCTTGTGGCTTAACTTTGAGTCACTGACAGAGATGCTGGCAGGAGTACCAATGGGTCTGAGATCCTCTCTGTCTTTGAAGGGCTTTTTAGTTGGTCTTCTGTCTGGGCTGGGGGTGCCCTTCTCACCTCCTCTTTCCTCCTGCCCTAGGAAGATTCCAGGGCTCCCAGATGGAAGTTCCCAAGGGCCCCACCAGGCTCTGCCCAGGACTACCCCCGTCCCCCTGCCCCGCTGCCCAGCTGCAGCTCTTGCCTGTGTCTTTTTTTTTTTTTTGGCTGTTTGTCTACCTGATGCAAAGAGCTGACTCATTTGAAAAGACTCTGATGTTGGGAAAGATTGAAGGCAGGAGGAGAAGGGGACAATAGAGGATGAGATGGTTAGATAGCATCACCGACTCAATGGACATGAGTCTGGGTAAACTCTGAGAGTTGGTGATGGACAGGGAGGCCTGGTGTGCTGCGGTTTATGGGGTCACAAAGAGTCGGACCTGACTGAGCGACTGAACTGAACCCAACTGATGGGGCACGTATGCGGGAGGGAGCTTGTGCAGAGACCTGGGCGTGGGGTGTGCCTGGCATGTTTGGAGGATTAGGAGGTCTGTGTGGCTGGAGCAGAATAAGCATGAGGAATGTGGCAGGAATGAAGTCAGAGAGAGCTAGAGTTGGGGACTTTTTAAGGAACGGATGAAACGAGGAGTCACCAAGAGCTTGGAGTGGAAGACTGGCTTGATCTGACTTAGGTTTGTTGTTGTTTTAATT
>NW_011494861.1:4477392-4480987 GCF_000754665.1 Bison bison bison
CCCACCCCCACCCCCCACCCATCCCTCCAGGTCATCACAGAGCACCACACTGGGCTCCCTGTGATACAGCAACTGCTCAACAGCCATCCGTCTTATGGGGGCTTCCCTGGAGGCTCAGATGGTAAAGAATCTGCCTGCCATGCAGGAGGCCTGGATCCCTGGGTCAGGAGGATCCCCTGGAGAAGGGAATGGCTACCCACTCCAATATTCTTGCCTTGGGAAATCCCATGGACAGAGGAGCCTGGTGGGCCACAGTCCATGGGGTCCCAAAGAGTCAGATGTGGCTGAGTGACTGGTGCTCTTGTCTGCCTTACGCGTGATAGTGTACATATGCTGAGCTACTTTCTCCGTTTGTCCCACTCTCGCCTTCCCTCTCTGTGACCACAAGCCTCTTCTCTGTGTCTTCGTCTCCATTGCTGCCCTGCAAATGGGCTCATCAGTACCATTTTTCTAGATTCCATATACATGTGTTAATATATGATATTTGTTTTTCTCTTTCTGACTTACTTCAGTCTGTATAACAGGCTCTGGTTCATCCACCTCACTAGAACTGACTCAGATGTTTTTTATGGCTGAGTAATATTCCACTGTGTATATGTACCACGTCTTCTTTATCCATTCATCTTCCAAAAGACATCTAGGTTGCTTCCGTGTCCTGGCTGTTGTAAATAGTGCTGTAACGAACACTGGTTTTCAAAGAACCATACTGCATTTGTGTTGAGAGTGACATTGCAGTGGAGAGGGGGTTGGGGTGATCAGGGCGATGGAGGGAGACCAGTGAAGAGGCAGTGGCAACCGTCCAGCGAACTGCTGGTGGTGCTTGGACCTGGCTGGTGGCAGTGACTGTGGACAGAGCTTCCAGGTCTGGGTCCGTTTTGAAGGCAGAACCTGCGGAGCTTGCCTATGGGGCAGATATGAGCTGTCGCACGGAGACAGGAACCAAAGACCACTCCCAAGCTTGGGGCCCGGGCAGCTGGAAGGACAGGGCTGAGATGGGGAAGCAGGCAGTAGGCTTGGGGGTGAGGTCAGGCATCTGTTTTGAACATGAAAAGCTTCCGACATGCTTTAGACATCCATGTGAGGATGTGGAACGGCCAGTGGATGGATGAGACGGGCCAGAGATGGAACCTGGGCTGCCAGTGTCAGGCACTGCACGCCTCACATCCTCCCACTCCAGCCAATCTGTCCCCAGGAGGAGGGGGGAGACAGCAGCCCAAGGGCAAGGGAGGGAGTGGGGAGGAGGGCCCCCATCTCATGTCGCTCATCTCACGTCTGCTCTCTGCCTTCCCCGCACAGCACGAGGAGCTCTCGGAGTACCGGCCCATCCTCTCCGAGGCACACCAGCTCCAGCGCCGCACCTCCGTGGCCAATAAGAAGCTGGTCCTCATCCCGCTCATCTTCATCTGCCTGCGGGTCTGGAGCACTGTGCGCTTCGTCCTGACCCTCTGTGGCTCCCCGGCGGTGCGGATGCCGGTACTGGTGGTTCTGCACGTAGGTCTGCCGTCCCCTGCCTGGCCGGCTGCAGGGTCAGTGGGGCAGGCAGGCCCCAATGCTCCGGCCAGCGTGGGCATGTGGGGGACCTGCTCCCCTGTGCCCTCCTCCATGCCCTGACTGACAGGGAGCCTTGAGGAGAAAAGGTTGAAAGTCAGCGTGGCTCCAGGGCAGCCTGTGGGTGTTGAGTTGCTGTCCCATGGCCTAGGAGGAACCCCAGGAAAGTGGACCGACCCTTAGCCCTTCCCAACCCAGAGGACTCGAGGCATGCCTTCAAGTTCAGGCCTGCCCGGTGCTGTCAGAGGTCCTGGTGGCCAGGGTCCCCATGGACCAGCCCCCAGGGGTGGAGGACAAGGTCCTGGGTCCCCTGCTCCTCCTTGCATGTGTTGCTCAGGCCCACTCAGCCCTGGCACTCACGCCTCTTCCTTTCTCCCCACCAGGGCATCGGGAACACCTTCCAGGGAGGTGCCAACTGCATCATGTTCGTCTTCTGCACACGCGTGGTCAGGACCCGGCTCCTCTCCCTCTGCTGCTGCTGCTGCTCCCCTCAGCCTCCCGAGGCCCCTGCGCCCTCCAAGAGGGGCGAGTCTCAGAGGCCCAGGCGGACCCCAAACGAACTTCCCAGCACCTGAGCTGCTCCCCTCCGGTTCCAGGAGTGGTGCGGCCGACCTGGGGCAGGCGACTCTGAGTCCCCAGTGGGCATGCCAGGTGCCCTATCAGCCTCCTGCCGTTGCAGCTCCTGACCCCCATGGGGAGCAGCGCAAACTCAGCTTGTCTACCTCCTTGACCCTCAGGCACATCCCCCTCACGCCGTGTCCTTCTGCACTGGGGGGGATTCTGTCAGCACGAGGGCTGCACTGAGATTCAGGGAAACCAGTGGTTCGTGAGCACTGCCAGGTCACCTTGGGGTCCAGGAGTCTGGGGCTCCTGACTACACGGCACTGTTTACAGTCAGAGGGACCCACACCGGTGGGAAAGGCACCAAGAGATACATGTACAACCATGCACCCATCCTCAATAAACTGCCGGGGTGCCAAAGATGGGGCCCCCACCAAGATACACACAGCAGATTCCTGGTTTGTCAGGGCATTGGAATTCCCCTGAGAGCCTGGCTTTTCCTGGATGGCTTTGCTGGTCAATGCAAGGGTCAGTTACCTTGAACCAGGAGGTTCCCTAGTGACCAGCATGGGCACAGCTGCACACAGCTGCTCAGGATGGCCAGTCTCCAGGGGCCTCCTGAATTGTGTCTATGGGCTCCCTGCCCTTGATGGAGATGGTGTGGCCAGGATCCAGACTCCTGCCTCTATGAGACACTTAACATTGGGGAAGGATTGGGCTTCCCTGGTGGCTCAGATGGTAAAGAATCTGCCTGCTTTTATGCAGGAGACCCAGGGATGGAGCCCTGGAGAATGGAATGGCTACCCACTCCAGTAATCCTTGCCTGGAGATTGCTGATTTATTCACTTCCTAGGTTAATTTTTTTACAGGAAAGGCAACCAAAGAGTTAGGAAATCACCCAAATACTGATTCCTCCCTGAAAGGGAAAGTTAGGGGGATTGATTGGGAGGCATGACACTTGCATCCTGCGGTGATATGAAAGAAAAAGGGTTTAAGAGAAACTGGGAGGCATGACACTTGCATCCTGCGGTGATATGAAAGAAAAAGGGTTTAAGAGAAACTGGGAGGCATGACACTTGCATCCTGCGGTGATATGAAAGAAAAAGGGTTTAAGAGAAACTGGGAGGCATGACACTTGCATCCTGCGGTGATATGAAAGAAAAAGGGTTTAAGAGAAACTGGGAGGCATGACACTTGCATCCTGCGGTGATATGAAAGAAAAAGGGTTTAAGAGAAACTGGGAGGCATGACACTTGCATCCTGCGGTGATATGAAAGAAAAAGGGTTTAAGAGAAACTGGGAGGCATGACACTTGCATCCTGGGGTGATATGAAAGAAAAAGGGTTTAAGAGAAGCATCCATATCTCTATTGTCTATGACTCGTCCACCAACCCTTTCCTCTATAGGTCAGAAAACAGTTTCTCTGTTAAGTCACAGAAGCCACTGGCTAAGAAGGGAGGTGCGTTTGGAGCTGAGGCAGTGGAAG
>NW_011494861.1:4481087-4487109 GCF_000754665.1 Bison bison bison
GGGATTGAGGAGGAGGAGTTGAACTCAACAGGTGCTGCCCCTCCTGTGGGTCCCAGAAGCACTCTGTAACTGCAATGATGTTCTGAACCCATAAAATGGTTCTGGATTAAAACCAAAGCCACAGCTACTGTTGATCCCTCTTTTACTCTCAAAAGCAAAATCTGTAACAGGAAGAGACTGAAAGGAAGAGTCCTCTACAGAACTAGGTCGAAAACGCTCTTGTTGGGTTTCCTTTTTAAAAAAGATTTTATGAAAATCAGCAAGGGGATGAACATCCCTTTAGGATTCAGAGGAAGTTCTGGGCTGCTTGGCAGGAGGGCAGTCTGCTTACAGAAATGGCCTATGTCGGGGGAGTTGGGGTTCCCCGAAGAATGTTACAGCACACCTTGGGCGCACAGATGGTAACGAGCCTCACATTAGCTTCTAGAATGGAGCAGAAATTCAGGAAGTTGCTGCTGCAAAGGAGAAAATCAGTCACTGCTGAGTATGGGCCCCAGGGAGAATGATGCTAGACTACATCTGTTCTCAAGGGGGCCCCAGAGGCCTTGGATCAGATGGTGCAACACTGCTGCCTGACCTGGGTTTCCCCAGACCAGATGCAGCCGGGAAACACCTGCAGAGGGAGTCAGGGCACAGAGGAGAGCACCTCTGCTGTGCTGTGCCTCTTCTGAAAACCACCCCAAAGATGCACCTATTTCCATTCTCTCCCTCTGCTCCCCACCCCATCTCTGTAGACGGGTGAAAATGTTCCTGTGAGTGGGGAACAGATGTGGGCAGGGGAGGGACTCGTCCTTGTACTGGCAAACAGCAGCATCTCCTCTTTCTCACTCAGGTCAGTCTAGCTGGGCGGGTGGAGTTCAGAGCAGTAGAACGAGTGGAATAAAGCCCCTTTCTGAACTCTAGGAGGGGTTCCTGCCTCATATCAGAGCAAGACAGAAGTGCATTCCTCCTGTGGGTTCTCTCTGTGTGTCAGTGTACTCAAAGATTATCCACCCTCATTCCCTGGGCACCACCGTATAACCTCAGCCTGCACAGGGGCTGCAGGCTCAGCCCCGAGCCCCTCTCTTCTCAGGCACTTTTTGAACCTTGGTCTTTTTCTCAGGTTTACTAAGCACTTTCTGCCTCTCTGTACTTCTGAGCTTCTGAATTGTGTCTGTTTTTGTTTTGTGTGTGTGTGTATGTGTTTGTTTTTTATTAAAGATTATGACTTTAGTCTCGGTTGAGGGTGCAGACAGAGCTCTACATGCATCCATGACAAGAGAAAGAACATTTTTGCAGACTTCCTATAGTGGAATAATGACATTGAGAGAGGTTTTTTGGCATGTGCAAAGTTGTCATGAAAACCCTGACTGGGTCAAGGCCAAAGTGGCTATTTTAAATAAAATATTCTTCTTTTGTGTGTTTGGTAAACTGATTGCCATTGATGTGGGTGGAGCTGGGCAGGGTGGGTCAGACTGATCTGTGCTGTGGGGGCATGTTCAGCACTTTCCACACTGTTGGGCCCTGGAAACAACGTCTGGGTCCTGTCTGTGGGCAAAAGCAGTCAAGTGGGAGGCCACTCGGTTGGCACAGCCAGCTGCTCCTGAGTTTGCCTGATAGAGAGACTGGTGTCGGTGGTGGTTGGGGGACAGGGGTAGTGGTGTTTAGAATACAGATTCCCAGGCCCCATCCCATCTGAGGATCAACAGATCCAAGTTTCAAGGGCTCACAGCTTGAGGCTAAACTCTCCTGAGTGAGACACTGCAGACACTGAGCCACCAACCCTGTCTCCCTGCATGATTTTATCATGATACCCAGTGACCCATTGCAGTGGCTGCTAAGGTTCCCTGGGGGCTGGGGACTGCTGGAGCACAAGGGCTCTCAGCCTTCCAAAAGCAACCATCAGAGCCCACTGTCTTGCTCTGTGCAGACCCTCACAGCCCATGCAGCCCTGCCTTCAAGTCTTTTTTTTTTTAACTGCTGTATCTTGGGGAATTTTGCTTCCCAAAGTGCTGCTTGTCTATTTGTTTGATTTCCTGGATTTTGTCAGCCTAAAAATACATTAACTATCAAGAGGATGAAAAGACAAGCCACAGACTGAAAGAAAATGTATGCAAAAGACACAATGGATGTTAGCTTATTGTCATCATTTCACAATACTGGTGAATCACCATCACACTATACACTTTGATACAACTTAGGGATATGTGTCAACTATTTCTCAGTGAAACTGGGAGGAGGGGGAGTCACGTCTGTACCTTCGCAACATACACAGTGGGCTGTCTAACAGTCAGGAAGAAGAAAACAACCTGATTAAGAAATGGGCCAAAGACCTTAACAGGTGCCGGCCAAATAGTAATAAGATACATGGGTGGCAAATATGCACTTGAAAAGATGCTCCACATCTCGTGTCACCAGGTAACACACATTAGAACAAGGAGACACTACTACACACCTAGGAGAATGGCCAAGATCCGGAACACCGACACCACCAAACGCTGGCAAGTACGTGAAGCAGCAGGAGCTCTCATTCACTGCTTGTGGGAATGCAACATGGTGCAGCCACGTTGGGAGAGAGTTGTGTGGTTTCTTAATGAAACTAAACATGCTGTTACCATATAACCCAGCCATTGTGCTCCTTGCTATTTACCCAAGCAAGTGGAAAACTTATGTCCTCACAAAAACCTATATATGAATGTTTGTAGCAGCTTTGTCCATAACTCCCCCAAACTTGGAAGCAATTAAGATACCCTTCAGTAGGTGAATGGATAAATAAACTGTGGTGCACCCACAGCGGGGCTTCCCTGGTGGCTCAGTGGTAAGGAATCTGAATGCCAATGCAGGAGACGAGGGTTCGATCCCTGGGTCAGGAAGATTCCCTTGAGCAGGAAATGGCAACCCACTCCAGTGTTCTTGCCTGTGAAATCCCATGGACAGAGGAACCTGGCAGGCTACAGTCCATGGGGTCACAAAAGTGTCAGACACGACTTAGCAATTAAACAACAATCCAGACAGTGGAACATTACTCAGCACTAAATGGAAAAGAGCTATCAAGTCATAAAAAGACATAGGAAACGTAAATGCATTCCTAAGTGAAAGAAGCCAGTCTGCAAAGGCTATATCCTGTATGGTTCCAACATAAGACTTCCTGGAAAAGGCAAGAACTATGGAAACAGTAAAGACTAGTGGTTGCCAGGGGCTGAGGAAGAGAGGTGGAGCACAGGGAGTTTTTAGGGCAGTGAAACCACTCTGTATGGCCCTGGTTCAGGAAGAGCCCCTGGAGGAGGAGGGCATGGCAACCCACTCCAGTATTCTTACCTGGAGTATCCCATGGACAGAGGAGCCTAGTGGACCATAGCCTATAAGGGTTGCAAAGAGTCAGACACAACTGAAGCGACTTGCCACAACATGGACCCTATGATGATGGATACTTGTCAACCCAGATTTATCTAAACACACAGGTGTCCAACACCAAGAGTGAGCCCTGATGTAAACTGTGGACTCTGGGTGATAATGACATGTTAGTGCATTTTCATCCCAAGTAACAAGTGAACCATTGGTGGGAGGTGTTGATGATGGAGAGGGTTGTGCAAGAGTGGGAGCAAGGGTCACATTGAAAATCTGTATCTTCCCTTCGATTTTGCTATAAACCTAAAACTGCTCTAAAAATAAAGTCTTAATATAATTATGTAATTGAAAAATACATAAACTAGCCCCTAGAAATGGCTTGCATCTTTTTTATATTAATTTTGTTATTAAGATGCAACATGGGGGGAAGGATAGATTGGGAGTTTGGGAAGATAACAAGGACCTATGGTATAGCACAGGGACTCTGGTGAATATTCTGTTAATAACCTAAATGGGAAAGAATTTGAAAAAGAATAGATCCATGTATATGTATAACTAAATCGCTTTACTGTAGACTTGAAACTAACAACATTGTTAATCAGCTATGCTCCAGTATAAAATAAAAAATTTTTTAATTAAAAAAAAATAAAATTGTTAGGGGAAGCACACTAATTGAAACCACCCACCCTGGCCAGGCACCATAGTAACCATTTGCATGAGTTGTTTTATGACAGGAGATCCTGATAAGGAATAGGGAACTAATAAGCCACCACCAACCCGAAGAGTTCGGGAAAGGAGACACCGCGTGTCCGTCCACTTCCCAGAATCCCTCTCGCTAGCATCCATCTTGGCTGAGTGATGCGTGTACCACCAGGAAAGACTCTGAATTAGAATGCTTGGCCAAAGACCACCCGGAAACTAATCCCATCACCATAAAACCCGAGACTGCGAGGCACGTGGCAGAGCTTACTGCTCTTACCCTACTGCTCTCCACCCGGGTGCCCTTTCCCAATAAAATCTCTTGCTTTGTCAGCAGATGTGTCTCCTCGGACAATTCATTTCCGAGTGTTAGACAAGAGCCCAGTTTCAGGCCCTGGAAGGGGTCCCCCTTTCTGCAACAAAATTATCAAAAACAGATGCAACACACACAAACTTCAACAATACAGAATTAGCAATGTCCTGCTTCTTCCAGGCAACCACTTGGGAGAGTTTTTTAGCTACTTTCTCTTGCCTTGGTCCCCACATCTTGAACCAGACACTAATGCGCTTACCTTCGAGAAAATGGAAAAGCCTTTCCCAACTGGTGCTGAGAAACCTTTCAGAGACCCTCTGCTCCTTATTAGGCGCTGTGTGCCTCTCTCCGTCCATCCCGCCTCCTCTTGATGACCCTTCATCACCCTTCTCTGATCTTCCCACCAGCCCCCTCATCTGGCTCAGGGAGGCTCTGAGCACCACCTGAGGCACAGTCTGGCCAGGCAGCCCAGCCCGAAGCACTCCAGTGGCTGGGAACAGTCCAAACTCTCAGGCCTCCTCCAAGCTGCACCTATCGCCTCTTCAGGTTTCCCTCCATTCTTCTCACCCCAGCGACAGCACACCCTTTCATGCTAGTGATGCTTGCAGTTTTTCCCAACTCCAACAAGCAATTCTGTGACCCTAGCTGTAGGACCAGCTGGGTGTTCCACCATTCAGCTCTACCTGGAGAGCATCACATCCACAGGTGAAGGGCTCAGTCCCAAAGATTGCCTCCCCGCTTCAGACACCAGCTCAAAGTCCAGGTTGTCAGCTATGCTTCTGATCAACCATCTGTAGATGGGAGGTTCCAAGATCCCTTCTTTGGGTCTGATCCATTTGCTCAATTAACTCACAAAAGTCAGAGAAACATTTTACTTATCAGATCACTGCTTATTACCAAGGACACAATTCAAGAGCAGCCCAAAGGCAGGTGTGCACAAGGCCAGGTGTGAAAGGACATAGGTCTTTCTTGCATCTAGTCCTACTTTCCCCAAACCTCTGTGTTCTCCTGTCCTTTGTGTTTTAAATGGAGGCATCATGCATGATTGATTAAATCATTGCCTACCAGTGGTCGATTCAACCTCCGGCCCCTTCCTCCTCCAGAAGATTGAGGAGGGGGGCCTGAAAGTTCCAATCCCCTATCTTGGAGCTGGTTCCCTTGGCAACCAGCCCCATTCTTTGTTTACACAGTGCTTTTTCAAAAGTCACCTCATTGACATAACAAAGACACCCTCAATGCTGAGGAAATTCCAAGTATCTTAGCATCTCCAGGAACAGATGAAGGTGAAATACAGATTTCTGATTATAAATCATGATATCATAATGCTGTTCCCTCTCCCTGGAAAGCCCTCCTTTTCCCTCTTGACTCCCTACTTCTGGCAAGTATTCTTGCCCTCAAGCAGCAGACACCCTGAAGAGCACCTCCCTCTGCTCCATAGCCTTCTAAGCAGACCTCTGAGATGCCATGGTGTCTGTAGAGACCAGAAGTTCCATGGACCACTTTGTTGGGCCTGTTCCCCCAAAACCAGTGGGGTTCTGGGCACAGAGTGAGACCCTGGCACCAGCCCAGCATGTACATGGGGCCTAAAGCTTTCACATCTGAAAAGTTAGAAGTTTGGGGGGAAGAGACAAATGACTTTCTGAATGAAGCATGTGGGATCCCCCCTACCCCCCCAAAAAAAAA
>NW_011494861.1:4487209-4488931 GCF_000754665.1 Bison bison bison
ACCCTCAAACTCAGAATCACTTATTAGAACGGAATCCAGGTTCCATGAAGAAAAAGTTTTCCTGGTGTTATGGGGTCAGGACATTGATATGAGTTAGCTAGTGTTTAGTGAAAGTGAAGTGAAGTCGCTCAGTCGTGTCCGACTCTTTGTGACCCCATGGACTGTAGCCTACCAGGCTCCTCCCTCCATGGAATTCTCCAGGCAAGAGTACTGGAGTGGGTTGCCATTTCCTTCTCCAGGGGATCTTCCCGACCCAGGGATCGAACCCAGGTCTCCCGCATCCCAGGCAGATGCTTTAACCTCTGAGCCACCAGGGAAGCTAGTGTTTACTGAGATCTTATTACAGTAGGGCCAAATGAGGTTGCCTTTCTCACAGAGTCGCTAGTGACTGCATGGGTTGCAGGTCTGCCATTGAGCCAGCCCTGCCTATTGATAAGACAAAGCCATGCATTGCTGGCAGGATAAGGAAAAGCATTCTCAACAGGGCCTTAGTAGGTCTCAGCTGGTAAAGAATCCGCCTGCAATGCGGGAGACTTGGGCTCGATCCCTGGGTTGGGAAGATCCCCGGATAAGGGAACGGCTACCCACTCAAGTATTATGGCCTGGAAAATTCCATGGACTGTACAGTCCATGGGGTCGCCAAGGGTTGGACATAACTGAGTGACTTTCACCTCACTTTACAGAGTGGGAGGGACATTTAGTGGAATATTTAGTGACATTTTTGTTTTTTGGCTGCACAGCCCAGCTTATGAGATCTTAGTTCCCTCACCAGGAATCAAACCTGTGCCCCCTGACCTGGAAGCACGGAACCTTAACCACTGGACAACCAGTGGCACTTTTTAAAAATTCTGGTTGGACGCAGGGGCATTTGAGACCTTAGTTCCCTGACCAGGAGTCAAACCCACCATCTCTACATTGAAAGGCAGAGTCTTAACCTCTGGACTGTCTTAACCTCTGGAAGTTGCACATATTTGAAGTGTGATTTGAAGCGGGTCTTTTAATATGCTTGGGATTGGGCAAGGATTATGATATCACAGTTTGGGATTAGAGGGTATAGTGAGGTAAGGCTCTGAAGGTAAAGAATTCTCTGGGTGTAAACTGTCACGATGCTTTCTGTTAAAGAATGTTTAGTGTTTCTTGAAAGTTCTTGGAGGGAACTAGATGTTATTTGTGGAAATGAAAAAATGTTGCCCTTTCTTCCAGTTCTACAAGTCATTAGCCCCTGACTGACAGCACACCCTGAAAGGAATTCAGGATGAAGCACCCTGTGTTCTGGGTACATGGGCCTCTAGACAGTTAAGATGCATATCTAAGGAAGAATTTCCATGACCCCAGATTCTCTGCACTTGCCATGTAGAACAAAGCACTAAAATCATTAACTGGAGATATCTGGTTTTTGTGATTGGCAGTCATCTTTTACTAAGACGTAGGCTTCCCTGGCGGCTCAGTGGTAAAAGAATTTTCCTGCCAATATGGGAGATGTGGGTTCAGTCCCTGGGTTGGGAAGATCCCCTGGAGAAGGAAATAGCCACCCACTCAAGTATTCTTGCCTGGGGAATCTCATGGACAGAGGAGCCTGGCAGGCTACAGTTCAAGGGGTTGCAAAAGAGTCAGGCGTGATTTAGCAACTAAACAACAACAGCAAGGCTTGACTACATGTATTTTCCAGTCAAAAAATTTCATATACATTCTCCTCCAACTCCCAACTCTGGCAGTTTCTCA
>NW_011494861.1:4489128-4490137 GCF_000754665.1 Bison bison bison
CACTCTGCCATTCCTAATCATGTGACTCTAGGCAAATAATCATTACCTCTCTGCATCTCAGTTTCATCAAAAAAGGAGGGAATCACGAAATGAATGCGAGACCCAGTGCTTAGTACAATGACTGAGCCCAAGGAATGCTCTGCAAGCCCCCTCCCTCCCATCACTGTGATCAGTTAGCTTGTCTGTGTTCCTTAAGTCCCTAAGTGCCACAGAAGATCCTACTATTTTCTGCCCCCCCCCCACAGCTGGATCCTCCCCTCCTTCCAGTGCCTCAGGCCCAGCTAGCTCCAGATGCAACAATCTCACACTCACTCCTGCTGAGCAGTCCCTATTTAACAAGTGTTTGGGGAATTTCTCAAGACCATTATGTGGGAGATGAGAGCAGACTCTCCCTTCTTCTAATCTTTCTGCAGCTTTTCTTCTCCCTGGAACACAGCAAATCCCTGGATTTGCCTGGACCTGTTGCACCCGGGAGAGCTCCTTAAATACCAGCGGCCAGCCTTTGTCTTGTCCCTGTCTTCATCCCCACCACCCCGGCAGGAAAAGCAGGCTGAAAGCATCGTGGAGAGTCGGAGGGCAGGTGCCATCTGAAGTGAACCAACCATCACTGAGATGAGAGACATGAGTGACGACGAGAGCACTGGGGATACTGTGTCAGCCCTGGGGGTAAGCCTGCCCTGGCCAGGCACAGAGCCTGGAGGACTCTGGGCTGGGTGTCTGGGGAGAGTCGCTGATGCCACATTTGCTTTCGGGCACAGCACGGAGGGGTGCTTCTGACCTTCCTGAGAGCCAGGACCACCTGGGCTTCTGGTTAAAATGCAGGTTCTGATTTGAGCAGGTCTGGGAACTTCTCACAAGCTCTCAGGTGAGATGGCTCCTGCCAGTCCACAGACCTGGGAGACCTAGAGAAACTCTGGTTGCAGGGTCTTCAAGACAGTAGTCAGATGCTTGCAGAGTTTGGCTTCCAGGGGGACTTAAGCAGCTAGGCAGCACCCACTAGGCTGCTGGC
>NW_011494861.1:4490237-4493984 GCF_000754665.1 Bison bison bison
GCTGGCTTCCATAATATGCTCCTCAAGATCCTAGTTGTGTTGCTGGACAAAATCTTGGCTTTCTCTGCCCCCTGAAGCCGAATAAAAAACATGGAGACAGAGTTTGGAAGAAATAGAAAGGTGGCTTTAATTCTCAGCCAGCAGAGAGGAGAACACAGTAGGTTCATGCCTCAAAAACTGTGCCCCCTGCTTGAGAAGTCTAGAGGTTTATATAAGATGAGGGCTTGCAGTCAGGAGTCTGTGATGAGGAACAAAGGTGTTAGGATCTTGATTTCTTTCTCTTGCATTGTTTCCAAGACAGTCGTAGGCTGGCGCCAGTAACCCAGTAATTGAGTCTGGCAGTTTGGTGGCTCTGCGGCCTTCTTTTTGATGTGTAACTACCAGGGGAAGGGTGTTTTAAGGGTAAACATCAGGATTTAAGGATAAATACAGGATGTATTTAGCATAGAGTCAAAGGATAATAGGTGCGAAATGTAACTCCTGCAGAGTTAGGGAGCAGAAAAGCAAACTTAGTTACAGACATACAGTTAAGAGCAGTTAAAGTAAAAAAACTAGGAATGTTCTGGCCTGCTTACCATTGTCTTGACCTTCTTTGTTCTCAGGAATGGGAAAGAAAAAAACTCATTCCTCTTTTTTCCTTTTCACTGCAACAGTTAGAAATGTAAAACGTGTTATCTTGTCCTGGGACATCAGTGGCACCAGATTCTGGGGGATGCTGTAACTGCCCAGCCACAAACCAACTGGAGGCGAGGGTGGCACTGATTTAGAGACTTTGCTGATGTCGAGTAAAAACTACACTCACAACCTGATAGTAGAGTTATTTTATTTGGTGAAAATGTTTAGGACTCCGAGCCTGGGAGACAGCATCTCAATAGCTCTGAGAAAACTGCTCCAAGGAGGCAGGAGGGGAAGTCAGGCTACAAACAAGTTTGTAACAAAGGGAGCAGGCAATCTGAACATCAAAGATCAGATATTAAGTTAAGGAGTTTAGTGTTCTATACACGGGAAGCTGCAAGCCTCTGGGCTCACTGAATTCATTCCTTTCGTATGCACCTCAGCTATCTGGGGCTAAATCCTATTTCCTTGTTCACCTTAAGGAGTGAGGATGTGGCAGATGGCTGCTTCTTGCATTCCCCCAGCTCC
Organism: Bison bison bison; assembly: GCF_000754665.1. Taxonomy (NCBI): domain Eukaryota; kingdom Metazoa; phylum Chordata; class Mammalia; order Artiodactyla; family Bovidae; genus Bison; species Bison bison. Next base: position 4,491,381 of record NW_011494861.1, read on the forward strand.
TCAGCAATCACCGTGGGGGGTGCGGGGCAGCATCCATGGAGCCCTCATTCACGTTTGGAGGCCAGTAATCGCTGATGGCTGGGACATTTCTTGTTTGTTGATATGGCTGGAGATATCTTCACTTCACACTGTTATCTGTGATGCTCCCACCAAGGTTGATTTCAAACCACTGTAGGAAAAACCACGTGCTTCAGTGTAAAGTCGTGCGTTGCTCAGAGTGGACTTCCTGTTGGCACAAGGCTCTACCCCTATACTACCTTTGAGCTTACAGTTCTGCGAGTTGTAGGTGCCTGATGCTGGAACTCACACAATTCAACATCCAAAAAAAAAAAAATTCCAATACCAAATTTTCAAATGGGCAGAGGATCTGAATAGACATTTTATTTCCAAGACATACAGATGGCCAACAGACACATGAAAAGATACTCAAGGTTGCTGATCATCAAGGAAATTCAAGTCAAAGCCACCATGAGATATCACCTTATACCTCTCAGAGCAGCTATTAGCAAAAAGACAACAAAGAAGTGTTGATGTGCATGTAGGGAGACGGGAACCCTTGCACTGTTGGTGGGAATGTAAATTGGTACAACAGTTATTGTTGCTGGCTGAAATCCTGGCTTTCTCTGCCGATCGAAGCTGAATAAAAAATATACAGAGTGTGGGGGAAATAAAAAGGTGATTTTCATTCTCAGTTGGCAGAGAGGGGAACACAGTGGGCTCATGCCTCAAGAACTGTGCCCCCCACCATGGGGCACCTAGGGGCTTATATCAGATAAGGGCTCACAGTCAGGGGTCGGTGATGAGGAACAAAGGTTTTAAGATCTTGTCTCCTTCCTCTTCCATTGTTTAAAAAGCAGTCTCAGGCTGTCAGTAACCCAGTAATTAAGTTTGGCAGTTTGGTGGCTCTGGAGCCTTCTTTATGGTGTGTAGAAAAGAAGAACTACAAAGGGAGGAGATAATAGCTGTGAAATGTAGCTCCTACAGAGGGGGCAGAAAAAGCAAACTCAGTTACAGACATGCAGAGCTTGGAGCAGTTAAAGTAAAAAAACTAGAAATGTTCAGGCCTGCTCACTGTTCTCTTTATCTTCTTTGTTCTCAGGGAAGAGAAAGAAAAAAACTCATCCCTCTTTTTCATTTTCACTGCAACGTTATGGAAAACAGTATAGAGGTTCCTTGAAAAATTAAAAACAGCACTACCGTATGATCCAGCAATTCTACTCCTGGGTATTTATCCAACAAAAATGAAAACACTAATTTGAAAAGATGTATGAATCTTTTCATATGTGTATATGTGTATATATGTGTTTATTATGGGATTTCCTGGTGGCTTGGTGGTAAGGAATCTTACCTGCCAATACAGGAGATGGGAGTTCAATCTCTGGTCCAGGAAGATCCCCTGGAGATGGAAATGGCCACCCACTCCAGTATTCCTGCCTTGGAAAATCGCATGGACAGAGAGGAGCCTGGCAGGCTATAGTACACGGGGTCACAAAAGAGTCAGACACAACTTAGCAACTAAATAGCAACAACATGTTCACTGCAGCATTATTTACAACAGCCAATATACGGAAGCAACCCAAGTGTCCACTGATAGATGAATAGATGAAGAAGCGGTAGGAATTCGCTGGTGTTGCAGTGGTTAAGACTCTGCACTTTTACTGCCAAGGGCTTGGGTTCAATTCTTGACCGGGAAACTAAGATCCTGCAAGCCTTACAGCATGGCCAAAAAGAAGAAGTGGTATACACACACACACACACACACACAATGGAATACTTCTTAGCCATAAAAAAGAATGGAATCTTGGAACTAGACAATAATACTGTAAAATTAAATTTCACTTAATGCTAAGTGAAACAAGTCAGACAGAGAAAGACAAATCCTCTTATGATTTCACTTACATGTGGAATCTAAAAGGTGAAACAAATGAAGAAACATAAGAAAAGAGAATCAGAGTCATAGATACAGAGAACAAACAGGCAGTTGCCAGAGGAGGTAAAAGGTGGGAGGAAGAGAGGAACAGGTGAGGGAGAGTAAGAGTTAAAAAATGAATGACTCACTGGCATGGAAGGTACAATGTGGAGAGCAGAGTCTACAACTACGTAATGTCTTTCTGGGTGACATACTGTAAGTAGATCATTTTGAAAAGTATAGAAATAGTCACTGGGTTGTACACCAGGAACAAACACAATGCCGTAGTTCAATTATGCTTCAAAAACAAACAAACTCATGGGGAAAGAGATAAGATGAGTGGCTGCCAGAGGCTGGAGAAAGAGGAATTGGATCAAAGTGACCAAAAGGTACAAACTTCCAGTTTCAAGAGAAATAAGTGCTAGGGGTGTAAAGTACAGCAAGGTAAATAAAATTAACAACACTGTATGTTACACCTGAAGGTTGTTAATTGAGTAAATCCTAAGCGTTCTTATCATAAGGAAAATATTTTTTTCTTTTTCTTTCATTTTGCATCTGTATGAGATGATGGATGCTCACTAAACTTATTGTGATAATTGTTTCATGATGTATGTAAGCCAACTCGTTATGCTGTACACTTTAAGCAGTGCTGTCTGTATGTCAACTCCATCTCAATAAAACTGGAAGGAAAAAAG
>NW_011494861.1:4494084-4505525 GCF_000754665.1 Bison bison bison
TTTTTTTTTTTTTGGCTGCACAGCATGCAGGATCTTTGTTCCCCACCGAGGGATCAAACCCTTGACCCCTGCAGTGAAAGCGCAGAATCTTAACCACTGTACTGCCAGGGAAATCCCTGAAAATTATCCTTTAGCACTATTAATATGAGGTCAAAACCATAGAGTCAGAGATGGGCAGTGGCATACCAAGGAATTTCAGCATTTATTCCCTTGCTTTTCATTTTATTTTAAAAAATTTTGTATATTTACTCACTTTTGTCTGTGCTGGGTCTTTGTCGCTCCGAGGGCTTTTCTCTAGTTGTGGTGAGCAGGGGTTACTCTCCAGTTGTGATGTGCAGGATTCTCATTGCAGTGGTTTCTCTTGCTGCAGAGCATGGGCTGTAGGGCATCCGGGCTTCAGTAGCTGTGGCTCCTGGGCTCTAGAACACAGGCTCAATAGTTGTGGCACGTGGGCTCAGTTGCCCCGAAGCATGTGGGATCTTCTCGGATCAGGGAAAGAACCCTTGTCTCCTGCACTGGCAAGTGGATTCTTTACCACTGAACCACCAGGGAAGTCCTATTCCCTTTTTTTTTTAAGGAGAAATTCACATAAAATTAACCTTTTTAAAGTGTACAATTTAGTTGCGTTTAGTACCTTCACAATGTTGTATAATCACCACTCTATCTGGTTCCAAAGCATTTTCATCACCCTCAAAGGAAAATTCACACCCATTAAGCAATCATTCCCCCTTCTTCTCTCCCCTCAGCCCCTGGCAACCACCCATCTGCTCTCTGTCTCTACGGATTTACCTTTTCTGAATTTCCAGTATAAGTAGAATCCTACAACATGTGACATTTTTGTGCCTGGCTTCTTTCACGTAGCATAATGTTTTCAAGGCTAATGTGGCTTGTGTCGGTACTTCATTTCTTTTTATAGCTACATAATCCATTGTGTGTATATATCACAATCTGTTTATTCATTCATCCATTGGTGGAAGTGTGGGCTGTTTCCACCTTCTGGTTATAGTAAATAGGGTTATTATGAATATGCATATTCATATCTCTGCTTGAATGCCAACTTTTTTTTATTCTTTTGGAATTAAAATATATTTAGGAGTAGAATTGCTGAGTCCTAAGGTAATTCTATTTTTAACTTCTTAGGAAACCACCAAACTGTTTTCCAACAGCAGTTGCCCCATTTTACATTCCCGCGGGCAGCCTACAATGGTTCCAATTTCTCTGCATCCTTGCCCACACACAGATGAACCCTGAAGACAGTGTGCTAAGTGAAATAAGACAGTCCAAAAGACAAATCCTCCAAGATTCCACTTACATGAAACAACTAAAGCAGTCGGGTTCACAGAAACAAAAAGTAGAATGGAGGTTGCCAGAGCTGGGGAATGTTAGTGTTTGTTGGATACAGAGCTTTAGTTTGCAAGATGAGAAAGTGCTGGAAGTTGGTTGTACAACAGTGAATATACTTAGCACGACTGAACTGTACACCTAAAAATGGTCAATTTTATTATATGTTTGCTGTTTTGTTTTTATTTTTAACATGATGTGGGAAAAAAAGAGTTGTTTACCCAGGGTAATGTGTAACCAACAGAAGCCACTCATGTCCCTGAGAAGCCTCGTGATCCCCTGGCTTTCACCCATCTCCGTGATTCCCAAGGGTCACTCCCTTTAGAGCATGGGCACCCTAATAGGTGAGGTCAAATTCTGTTCTTGGAAAGAAAACTTAGGAACCTTGTAAGGTCTCTGAAGCTTACTCACCAGGTGAGTCAGCATGATTGGCAGCCTTTTGCCTTGCAGGCATCTGATAAAATCTTGGGCCTGATTCAATGACGGCAGAATCTGGCCTGAGGAGAGAGAAAGCTTGGATCGGGCATGTTCTCTCCCTCCTCCTTCCACCCACGTTGCAGAGTTGGGTTCCAGTGGCCAGAACCCAGCAGGCCTGGGCAAGGTGTAGTTGACCCCACTGCGCACCAGGCTTGGGAAGTCTTGTGTCAACCTCCCAGACCCCTGCACCAGGAGCGCTGCCTGTGTGGAGGGCTGGGTGCAAGCCGGGACCTGTTAATTACTCCTTCCTTACCTAATCCTGGAATGGGGATGACCCAGAGCTGTCTCCTGCCTTCCTGCCCCTCCTTCCAATCAAACAGTGCACACACCCCTTGGTAGCAGCCTCGCTTTGTGTCCTCCGAGACATGTGCAGGTACTCTAATGCGATACACATGTTCCTAAGGAAACCCACCTTCTATAACATAGCATATAAATAAAGTACGGCGCTTAAGAGGAAAACAGGGTTGAGGCGGACCACCAGGCAATTTTAACATCTGAACACAAACAAAAGCAAATGCAGTCTAAAAGACAAGGCCTGAGTAAATCTCCACTGTTGTTTGTACCCAGCAGGCCACAGGGTTCTTGCTCGCTCCTTTAAAATGAGGGTCCTTAGGTGGTTTGCTTCTAGTAGAGAGCTGTTTCATCACAATTTAAAATCTGATTGAGAATCCACGGTGGTCCACTGGTTAGGACTCAATGCTTTCACTACCTGGGGCCTGTGTTCAACCCCCTAGTTGGAGAACTAAAATCCCACAAGCTGCACAGCTCAGTCAAAAAATCTAACAAACCTGATTTTGACTGTAATCAATTAAAGCAAACAAATATATCAGTTCAGTTCAGTCACTCAGTCGTATCCGACTCTGCAACCCCATGGACTCCCGCAAGCCGGGCTTCCCTGTCCATCACCAACTCCCGGAGCTTGCTCAAACTCATGTCCATCAAATTGGTGATGCCATCCAACCATCTCATCCTCTGTCATCCCCTTCTCCTCCTGCCTTCTATCTTTCCCAGCATTAGGGTCTTTTCCAGTGAGTCAGTCCTTCATATGAGGTGGCCAAAGTATTGGAGTTTCAGCTTCAGCATCAGTTCTTCCAATGAATGTTTAGGACTGATTTCCTTTAGGATTGACTGGTTTGATCTCCTTGCAGTCCCAGGGACTCTCAAGAGTCTTCTCCAACACCACAGTTCAAAAGCATCAATTCTTTGGCACTCAGCTTTCTTTATAGTCCAACTCACATCCATACATGACTACTGGAAAAACGATAGCTTTGACTATATGGACCTTTGTTGGCAGAGTAATGTCTCTGCTTTTTAATATGCTGTCTAGGTTGGTCATAGTTTTTCTTCCAAGGAGTAAGCGTCTTTTAGTTTCATGGCTGCAGTCACCATCTGCAGGGATTTTGGAGCCCCCCAAAATAAAGTCTCTCACTGTTTCCATTGTTTCCTCATCTATTTGCCATGAAATGATGGGACCGGATGCCATGATTTTCATTTTTGAATGTTGAGTTTTAAACCAGCTTTTTCACTCTCCTCTTTCACTTTCATTAGGAGTCTTTTTAGTTCCTCTTCACTTTCTACCATAAGGGTGCTGTCATCTGCATATCTGAAGTTATTGATATTTCTCCCAGCCATCTTGATTCCAGCCTGTGTTTCATCCAGCCTTCATCCAGCCAGTACATCCATTTTGCATGATGTACTCTGCATATAAGGTAAATAAGCAGGGTGACAATATACAGCCTTGATGTACTTTTTTCCCAATTTGGAACCAGTCTGCTGTTTGGAACCATGTTTGGAACTATGTCCAATTCTAATTGTTGCTTTTTGACCTGCATACAGATTTCTCAGGAGGCAGGTCAGGTGGTCTGGTATTCCCATCTCTTGAAGAATTTTCCAGTTGGTTGTGATCCACACAGTCAAAGGCTTTGGTGTAGTCATTGAAGAAGAAGTAGATGCTTTTCTAGAAATCGCTTATGTTTTCTTTTTCTATGATCCAATGGATGTTGGCAGTTTGATCTCTGGTTTCTCTGCCTGTTCTAAATCCAGCATGAACATCTGGAAGTTCATGGTTCATTTACTGTTGAAGCCTGGCTTGGAGAATTTTGAGCATTACTTTGCTAGTGTGTGAGATGAGTGCAAATGTGCAGTAGTTTGAACGTTCTTTGGTATTGCCTTTCTTTGGGATTGGAATGAACACTGACCTTTTCCAGTCCTATTGCCACTGCTGAGTTTTCCAAATTTGCTGGCATATTGAGTGCAACACTTTAACAGCATCATCTTTTAGGGTTTGCAATAGCTCAACTGGAATTCCATCACCTCCACTAGCTTTGTATGTAGTGATGCTTCCTAAGACCCACTTGACTTCAGGATATCTGGCTCTAGGTCATTGATCACACACCATAGTGGTTATCTGGGTCATGAAGATATTTTTTCTATAGTTCTTCTGTGTATTCTTGCCACCTCTTCTTAATATCTTCTGCTGCTGTTAGGTCCGTACCATTTCTGTCCTTTATTGTGCCCATCTTTGCATGAAATGTTCCCTTGGTATCTATAATTTTCTTGAAGAGATCTCTAGTCTTTCCCATTCTACTGTTTTCCTGTATTTCTTTGCATTGGTCACTAAGGAAGGCTTTCTTATCTCTCCTTGCTATTCTTTGGAACTCTGCATTCAAATGGGTATATCTCCTTTTCTCCCTTGCCTTTAGCTTCTCTTCTTTCTCAGCTATTTTTAAGGCCTCTGCAGACAACCATTTTACCTTTTTGCATTTCTTTTTCTTGGGGATGGTCTTGATCACTGCCTCCTGTACAATGTCACAAACCTCTGTCCATAGTTCTTCAGACACTCTATCAGATCTAATCCTTTGAATATATTTGTCACTTCCACTGTATAATCGTGAGGGATTTGATTTAGGTCATACCTGAATGGTCTAGTAGTTTTCCCTAGTTTCTTCAATTTAAGTCTGAATTTTGCAATAAGGGGTTCATGATCTGAGCCACAGTCTGCTCCCAGTCTTATTTTTGCTGACTGTATAGAGCTTCTCCATTTTCATCTGCAAAGAACATATTCAATCTGATTTTGGTGTTGACCAACTGGTGATGTCCATGTGTAGATTAGTCTCTTGTGTTGCTGGAAGAGAATGTTTGCTATGACCAATGCGTTCTCTTTGCAAAACTCTGTTAGCCTTTGCCCTGCTTCATTTTGTACTCCAAGGCCAAACTTGCCTGTTACTCCAGGTGTCTCTTGACTTCCTACTTTTGCATTCCAGTCCCCTTATAATGAAAAGGACATCTTTTTGGGTGTTAGTTCTAGAAGGTCTTGTAGGTCTGCATAGAACTGTTCAACTTCAGCTTCTTCAGCATTACTAGTTGGGGCATAGACTTGGATTACTGTGATATTGGGTGGTTTGCCTTGGAAAAAACAGAGATCATTCTGTCATTTTTGAGATTGCACCCAAGTACTGCACTTCAGACTCTGTTGTTGACTATGAGGGCTACTCCATTTCTTCTAAGGGATTCTTGCCCACAGTATATTCAGATATAATGAATAATTATAATTCAGATATAATGGTTATCTGAATCAAATTCACCCTTTCCAGTCCATTTTAGTTCACTGATTCCTAAAATGTTGATGTTTACTCTTGCCATCTCCTGTTTGACCACTTCCAATTTGCCTTGATTCATGAACATAACATTCCAGGTTCCTATGCAATATTGTTCTTTATAGCATCGGACTTTATTTCCATCACCAGTCACATACACAACCGAGAGTTGTTTATGCTTTGGCTCTGTTTCTTTATTCTTTCTGGAGTTATTTCTTCACTCTTCTCCAGTAACATATTGGGCACCTATCGACCTGAGAAGTTTATCTTTCAGTGCATATCTTTTGCCTTTTCATACTGTTCATGGGGGTTCTCAAGGCAAGAAACTAAAGTGGTTTTCCATTCCCTTCTCCAGTCAACCAAGTTTTGTCAGAACTCTCCACCTTGACCCATCAGTCTTGGGTGGGCCTACGAGGCATGGCTCATAGTTTCAATGAGTTAGACAAGGTTGTGGTCCATGTGATCGGTTTGATTAGTTTTCTGTTGTTGTGGTTTACATTCTCCCTGCCCTCTGACAGATAAGGATAAGAGGCTTATGGAAACTTCCTGATAGGAGAGACTTGACTGTGGGGGAAACTGGGTCTTGTTCTGATGGGCGAGGCTGTGCTCAGTAAATCTTTAATTCAACTTTCTGTTGGTGAGTGGGGCTGTGTTCCCTCCCTGTTGTTTGATCTGAGACCAAACTATGGTGGAGATGATGAAGATAATGGTGACCTCAGTCAAAAGGTCCCATGCACGCACTGCTACACTCAGAGCCCCTGATCCTGCAGCAGGCCACTGCCAACCCATGGCTTCGTCGAAGACTCCTGGACACTCACAGGCAAGTCTGGGTCGGTCTTTTGTGGGGTCACTGCTCCTTTCTCCTGGGTCCTGGTGTGCACAAGACACAAGAGTCTGTTTTCCTGCTGCTGCTAAGTCACGTCAGTCGTGTCCAACTCTGTGCGACTCCACAGACGGCAGCCCACCAGGCTCCTCCGTCCGTCCCTGGGATTCTCCAGGCAAGAACACTGGAGTGGGTTGCCATTTCCTTCTCCAGGACTTACACAGGACTCCCTGTGAAAGTTCGTCTGCTCAGCGGCTCTATGGTGGGGTTAATGGCAACCTCCTCCAAGAGGACTTATGCCACACTGAGCTCTGCTGCACCCAGAGCCCCTGCCCCTGTGGCAGGCCACTGCAGACCCATACTTCCACAGGAGACCCTCAAACACTCAAAGGCAGGTCTGGCTCAGTCTCGGTGGGGTCTCTGGGTTCTAGTGCGCACAAGGTTTTGTTTGAGCCCTCCTAGCATCTGAGCTTCCCTCATAGTTCAGTTGGTAAAGAATCCACCTGCAATGCAGGAGACATCGTTTCGATTTCTGGGTTGGGAAGATCCACTGGAGAAGGGATAGGCTACCCACTCCACTATTCTTGAGCTTCCCTGGTGGCTCAGCTGGTAATGAATCTGCCTGCAACATGGGAGACCTGGGTTCGATTCCAGAGTTGGAATCCCCTGGAGAAGGGAAAGGCTACCCACTCCAGTATTCTGACCTGGAGCATTCCATGGACCATATAGACCATGGGGTTGCAAAGAGTCAGACACGACTGAGCAACTTTCACTTTCAGAGTATCTCTGGGGGGTATGGAATTTGATTCTAAATGTGATTTCACCCCTCCTACTGTCTTGCTGGGGCTTCTCCTTTGCCCTTGGACATGGGGTATCTTTTTTTGGTGGGATCCAACATTCTCCTGTTGATGATTGTTCAGTAGCAAGTTGCAGTTTTGGAGTTCTCACAGGAGAAGACGAGCGCATGTCCTTCTACTTTGCCATCTTGAAAGCAAAACCCCATTTGTTTATACACACACACACACATATATACATGCTGCTGCTGCTAAGTCGCTTCAGTCGTGTCCGACTCTGTGTGACCCCACAGACAGCAGCCCACAAGGCTCCTCTGTCCCTGGGATTCTCCAGGCAAGAACACTGGAGTAGGTTGCCATTTCCTTCTCCAATGCATGAAAGTGAAAAGTGAAAGTGAAGTCCCTCAGTCGTGTCCGACTCTTAGCGACCCCATGGACTGGAGCCTACCAGGCTCCTCTGTCCACGGGATTTTCTAGGCAAGAGTACTGGAGTGGGGTGCCATTGCCTTCTCTGATATATATACATAGGCTTATATATATATATATGTATACATAGGCATATATATATACACACACACATATATATATATATATATAGGCTTATATATGTGGCAACCCACTCCAGTACTCTTGCCTGGAGAATCCCTTGGGCAGAGGAGCCTGGTGGGCTACAGTCCATAGGGTTGCAGTCAGTCACGACTGAGCGATTGACACATACCCACACACATATATATAGGCTTCCCAGGTGGCACTAGTAGTAAAGAATCCACTTGCCAATGCAGGAAACCTAAGAGACACAGGCTCGATTTCTGGATCGGGAAGATCCCTTGGAGGAAGGTGTTGCAACCTACTCAAATATTCTTGCCTGAAGAATCCTATGGACAGAGGAGCCTGGCAGGCTACAGTCCATACCTCGCAAAGAGTCAGACACGACTGAGTGTTCTCTTTTCACTAGGGCACCTACAGCAGTCTCTGCAATAAAGGCCCACAACAAAACTTTAAACACTCCAGAACATTCCTAGTAGAGATGACATCAGCACTGTTCTGAAGCCCTGGTATCATTGTCTGATCTCAGAATGATACCTAAAACTCGGCCTCTGCACTAGTGCTGAATCTCAGAGACAGAGTTTTGAGTCAAGTAGAAAACAATAGCTTTATTGCTTTGCCAGGCAAAGAGGGACAGAGAGGACTCATGCTCTTCACAAACTGTGTCCCAACCCAGGAGCATTAGATGATGAGTTTTACAGCAATAGTTCAAGGAGGGGATTGCTGATAAGATTAGAGTGTGTGCCTAAACTCCTTTAAACTAGTCTCTGGTAATCTGATGGGTTTCTGTGGTTCCTTTAATCTAGAGAGCTTCTCTGGAATGAAGAATGCTGACATCTTCCATTTGTTGTGGAGTTTTGGTTCTACAAAGAGTTTAAAGATATTATTATGTGTATCCCTTGAGGCAGAACCAGGACCCTACCCCAAGGTTGCATTGTTATTTGTTGGCTGTTTCTTAAGGACTTTCTTTAAATCCCTTGTGGCTCAGAGGTTAAAGCCTGCAATGTGGGAGACCTGGGTTCGATCCTTGGGTTAGGAAGATCCCCTGAGAAGAAAATGGCAACCCACTCCAGTATTCTTGCCTGGAGAATCCCATGGATGGAGGAGCCTAGTGGACTACAGTACATGGGGTTGCAAAGAGTCAGACACGACTGAGCGACTTAACTTTCACTAACTAACTTTCTCTTGTCTCTACTTTCCCTCCCTTCCCAGATTAGTAACAGCCCAATTCTACCCTTTGGGACTCAGCGAAAGTCATGGAGGTTGGAGTCTGTTCCCTACAAACAAGACATGGGGTACACAGAAAGGCTTCTGTGCCTAGGAGCTGCACAGGGTCCTGTTCAGTTTCAAGAACAGCCCAGGGATTTGCCACTCTGCTGCGTGATGCTAATTCAACATCTCACATCTTGGTTACATTTTCCCATATAAACTTTTTCTTTTCAATTTCTGAAAATCTTAATTTTCAGAAAGACCATTTTTATTTTTTGTTTGTATTACAACAGTAATACAAAGATCCTCTTAATTCCCTTTGGTGTCAATCATCAAGTTTTGTCAATTTCCATCCTAAATCTCTCTCAAATGCATGTATTTCTCTAACCTCTGCCACCATACAGTTCAGGCAACTGGTATCTTTGCCTGTGTCTGTGCTCAGTCACTTCATTCATGTCTGACTCTTTGCAGATCTATGGACTGTAGCCTGCCAGACTTCTCTGTCCATGGAATTCTCCAGGCAAGAACACCAGAGTGGGTTGTCATTTCCTCCTCCAGGGGATCTTCCTGACCTAGGGATTGAAGCTGAGTCGCTTGTGTCTCCTGCATTGGCAGGTGGATTCTTGATCACTGGTGCCACCCAGGAAGCCCATCTTTTGCCGGTTCAACAGCAAAAAATGAATCTCTCTTCTCTTCCCCAAATCCACTGGTCTCTTGTCTCCGCATCACTTCTCTTCTAGGCAGCCACAGTGAACTTTTAAAAACACAGCTCTGATCACCCTCCATCCTCTAATGCTTTGTCTCTTCTCCTAGAACAAAAATCAAGCTCTCTCACCCGGGCTATAAGTCTGGCCCTACCCACTTCCCCAGGCTCCTTCTTCATTTACTCTTCCTGTCTGGTGCTCTTCAGCTATACTGACCTTGCAATTTCTCTTCTGCCACAGGCCTTGGCATTTACTGTTCCTTATCTGGAAGGATGTCTCCACCACCCCATCTCTATCTCATCCCCTTTTGCTTTGCTGTCGTTCAGCCGTTAAGTTGTGTCCGACTCTTTGTGACCTCATGGACTGCAGCACACCAGGCTTTCCTGTCCTCCATTATTTCCCAGAGTCTGCTCAAACTCACATCCATTGAGTCGGTGATGCCATCCATCCAACCATCTCATCCTCTGTCACCCCTTCTTTTCCTGCTCTCAATCTTTCCCAGCATCAGGGTCTTTTCCAATGTGTCAGCTCTTCACATCAGGTGGCCAAATATTGGTGCTTCAGCTTCAGCACTGGTCTATTCATCTTTCTTTCCCATTTCAGCTCAAGGTCACTTTTTTAGGGAAGACTTCCCTGACCAGCTCCCCAACCCTTCTTTAGAACTCTTTTATAGTTACAAATTCATCAAGTGTTTTACCAGACGAAATTCTGCCTTCCTCGCTAGATTCTTAGCCACATGATATAGTTACACTTTATATTAATGATGCTTAATAATAATAATATATGGTAATGATTTGGGAATGAGATCTGGGACCCAAATTCTCTTGTCAGAATTCTTGGCAAACAAGTATTCTTAGCAAACACTTTCTCCATTGTGAGAGATTAGAGAGTACCTAATCTAGAGAAAAGGACCCCAAAATTAGTTTTGGGGTCCTTTTCTGGATAAAATCCTAATATAATTTCCCTGTAATGAATCAAACTGTATGGAAGGTGGAGAAGAGAAAATCAGGAAAGTCCTGGCAGAACCTGAGTCTGGCCACTTTTCTCTTTTATTTATTTTTTAAATTAATTTTTATTGGAGTGTGATTGATTTACAATGTTGTCTTAGTTTCTGCTGAAAAGCAAAGTGAATCACTTATACATATATCCATCTTTTTTAGATTCTTTTCCCATATAGGTCATTACAGAGTGCTGCAAGTTTCCCGTGCTATACGATAGGTTCTTTTAGTTATCTCCTCTTTGCTTTAAAAATGATTCTTTGGCTCTCATCAGAGGTAGTTTCAAGCACAGGTCAGTTTCTTGGAAACATTAGTACGTGTTCCCAGGACACGCCTTGGTCTGCTATGTGCTATTGGGCAAAATGTCCTTAGGTTAATCAGTGGTGTTTATTATTGTCATTTTAAACCCCAAGACAAAATCGGATTTCAATCGGTAGTTTCCCTCCCTAGTTCAGAAGGAGAGGAGAGCAGGGCGGGAGAGCAAGGGCCAGAGATGTAAAGAAGACACTCCCCTCCTCCCAGCTCTCCGACACCCACACCTTCCCCCACCCCCCACCCTGCGCCTCCATCTCCTCCTCCCAATCCCCGTTTTCAGCTCTCGAGGGTAATAAATAAACATGGAAAGTTCAGTAAACCACAGACACTTGTAGAGGGCCATCCCAGGCCACACAGCAGGGACAGTCCCCGCTTCGGACCAGGGGGCCAGTCCGCGTTCTGATTCCCCATTATCCGTGGACGCCCCAAGGCCCGCCCTCCTCCCACGGGCCTAAAGGGTCCTGAGGACCCCAGGCTGCTGGGCCTGGGGCGGGGGGTGGGAAGGACCTGACAGGGGACAGACACAGACGACCTGAGCGGGGACAAGTCTATTCCAGGCCCTCCGGGGTCCTCAGGTGCCCTCGAGGGTCCTGGGCTGAAGAGGCTTCAGACGGGTGGGGGAATCCCTGGGCAAGGGT
>NW_011494861.1:4505625-4535970 GCF_000754665.1 Bison bison bison
GTTCTCCCGCTCGCGCTGCGCTCCCGCCGCTGAGGCGTTGGTGACGCCGCGGCGGTGCCTGCCTGAGGCCTACGGAGCAGGTACTACCGCACCCCCAACCCCACCGCATCCTGGGCCTGTACCGCCGTCTCCTCCCCCACCCCCACTGCAGGTGGGAGGTGAAGGCTGCAGGAAGAGGAGAGGTCTGTGTCCCCCTCTCTCAGTTGTCAGCTCCCCGCGGGCCCGCAGGGGGCCAAGTGGAAGCTTTGGGCCAAGAAGTAGTTCTCTTGGTTTCCTCTGGGCCTGGCAATGACCCATGATGGCAAACTTCTGACACTGCTTTTGTTTTCCCCAACCTGTCCCCTTTCTTCACTCTCCCCTCCCCGCCCCCCCCAACTAAAGTGCATTTTCTTTGGAGAATTTTTCAAAACTCTTTTGAAATAATTGGAAACCTCTGGTCTTGCCAAACCTTAGTTGGAAATCATTGTATTAGGGCTGTGACCCAGAAGGGAAAAAACAATAAGTGACGTTAGAGAGAGAAAATGGTCAATGCCCACCTCCCCACTGCCCCCCAGTACACCCCAGACACATGTTAATGGGGAAGCAGGGACCACATACACACACACACACAAACACACACACACGGTCACCTTCGTCTGCAGCCTCCTACACAGAGGCACCAATTCCCCAGCTTGCCACTGATGCCAAGAACGGTGCCTGACACACAGTGGGCCCCCAATTAACTGTTACTTGAAAGTAAACCAGGTCATGTGCCTATATTAACTGTGGGGTTTGTGCCACAGCAAATAAAACAGGGACTATGCCCTGTAAGGGTGAAAACCTTGTGAGGCTTTGCTCTGGATTTTGGCTGCTTGACCTGGTGTGCCCCCATGACGGCTGAACACGTGCTGAGCGCAGGGGGCCAACAATGGCCTGGCCGTGAGTGAGGACCCAGACGAGCAGCTGTGACTCACTTTCCCTGCCCTGCAGATAAAGGGATTTGAAATATTTACTGCTTTTGCAATAGTGATGATTACACAGAAAATCGCATCCCTTGGCCACTCTGAGTTCCTTAAAAAGAAAAATAAGAAACTTTCCGAGAAAAGTGTTGCATGGTAATTTGGGCAAAAGCGGGGTCTCCTGCAGAGGGACTGGGCTGCAGTATTTCTGGCAGGGTTCTCTTCTGAGAAGCCACTAATGAGCCCGTCTCTTGCCCCTCTGTTACCTGGAGTATTGCAGGGTCAGTGGCACCTGTTGCTTTCCACGTTTTGTGACAGAAATAACCCTTCCAGTCACCCATCATGAGGCTGACTTTCACAGTAAGAAAATACCGCAGACTGTCCCAATCAGGAAGGCACGGGTGCCTACAGTCCCTCGGGGGTGCCCACTTGCTGAGCTAGACCCCAGACAGCTCCTTTCAAAAGAAGAAGTGAAAACAAGGCAAACGTCTGGGTTCCCGAAAGGGTTATTCTGCCTTAGACTGCCCATAAAAATGCTATTGGCTGTTACCTGGCTCGGCCAAAGTACATCCAGAATGTCTTCTCTCGCCATTCAGTGCATTTGGTATTTTGGCTGAAAGGAAACAAGCAGAACTCTGCACTTCCAGAGCAAAGATGGAGCCGCAGGATCCAGTCAAGAGGGAAGGGGTAAGTGTACTGTCAGGGAGGCAGTGAGGAGCAGCCCCGTCAGGACCTGTTCAGCATTGCTGGGGGATGCTCTTCAAAGTCGTGTGCACGGGGGGCCACCCCCTCAGAGTTCACCCGCAGCTGGACTTTACAGGAACTAGAGAGAGGAGAGATTTAGAGACTTTTAGGTTTAAAGGTTCTTTGGGACGCATTCTTCTGGAACAGCTTTTCAAAGTAGTTAGAACAGAATTGATGGGACTCAAAGGGATTGATTTATCACAACTTCCTTAAGAACTTTAGATGAAGGGCTTCTGAAATCAGCAACAATATCCTTACCCATGGCCCCTGAGAGATTTTTTTGATTTTATTTGATTTTGGCTTCTGGACATTTTCTTTAACCTTTTCAGCAGGTAAATCCAGCTAAGCCAGTATGCAAAGAAGATAGAAAGGATGTTGCAGGATTTGAATGTAACTCAGCTCGGTAGCAGAGATTTCCTACCTTTTAGATAATGAGACTCCTTTTTTTTTAGAGACAAAAGATTTTTCTGGACTTCTTTCGAAGTGTGCTGCTGTATAATTGCTGTTGTTATTTTTGATTGTCTCTTGCTGTACTTTTGATTATCTTTTGATTGAGGAAAATGCATAGGGACAGAAAGGTAACATAAAAGTACTGACACTTTTAAGAAGTTTGCATTTTATTCACTGCAACAGCATCTGCTTATATTGATGGGAGTAGATACGTATCTGTGCAAAGTACTATTTATTCA
Organism: Bison bison bison; assembly: GCF_000754665.1. Taxonomy (NCBI): domain Eukaryota; kingdom Metazoa; phylum Chordata; class Mammalia; order Artiodactyla; family Bovidae; genus Bison; species Bison bison. Next base: position 4,507,997 of record NW_011494861.1, read on the forward strand.
TAGATATGAGACCCTTGCCATGGTCAAGTTGGACACATGTTCTGGAGTTAATAGATTAAAGTGGGTTTGGAAGGCAGAAATGCCTGGGATTCATTTCTGCTCCAGCCTATTCTAGCTGTGGGAACTTGGGCAAGTTATTTAACTACTCTGTGCCTCCGTTTTTTCATCTATAAAATGGGAATGATAGCCTTGCCATTCACAGAGGGCTGCTGGAATAACTAAATGAGATAATGCATGTAAATTACCTAGCACAGAGTAGATCCGCCATACATATTATTCTTTAAATTAATTTATTTTTGGCTGTACTGGGTCTTCGTTGCTGCACACAGACCCTCTCTAGTTGCAGTGAGCAGGGGCTACTCTTCGTTGAGGTGCACAGGCTTCTCCTTGAAGCGGCTTCTCTTGTGAAGCACGGGTTCTAGGCACACAGGCTTCAGGAACTGTGGTGCGTGGGCTTAGTAGTTGCATCACATAGGCTTAGCTGCTCCTCAGCATGGGGGATCTTCCCGGATCAGGGATCGAATCTGTGTCCTCTGCATTGACAGGCCGTTTCCCACCCACTGTCCCACCAGGGAGGTCCCCATATTATTATTTTTTGATCATCCTTTAGAGCAGGGCGCTACTGACATTCGGAGCTGTGGGGCCAGGGAGGGGGATGGTGGTGGCTGGCCTGGCTGTTGTAGGTTGTTTGGCATCATCTCTGGTGTCTGCTCACCAGATGCCAGTCTCACCCTCGCCCATGAGATTTCCTGCTTTGGAATCAGTGTGTCACGCCACAGGGCTTGTCTTGTGGACCTCATGGTAATAAGACCGTGCTAGGTCAAATGTTATCTCCTCTATTTTACAGAGAAGAGACTGTGAGATAACAAGAGCTTGGAGATTAGGGGATCAGGGGAAGCCCTGGTCCTTTCTGTGCCGCCTCTTCAGAGAGTAATGCGCCGCCCAACTGTGTCCCCAAGTGCGGCTGCAAAATAACAGAAATGCCCCACGTGGTGGTCCCTGAAAATGAACGATGCATTTTGAAAGGACGTGATTAAACGGTTACATACAAAACATAATCATAGTCACTTGCTTCTGCGATCCCCCCCAGGAGGGAGGCCTCCTCCAGGGATCCATCCCAGGGAATGCATGCTGCCCCCCTTCCAGGCTCCTGAGGGCAGACCTAGTCCTTTGGTAAATACGTGCTGGGGGACATCAAAACAGAACTAAGCCAGTGGTGGCTGTGAAAAAGAACCTGCAAGTCACACAGCAAAGCTGAAGGGGGCATTTAGGAGCTGAGGAGAAGTGGGGACGGTGAGTGAGGCCATAGAGTCTGGGCGACCACCGGGGTGGGGGTGGGGCCGCTGCTCAGGCTGGTGGGAAGGGCCCAGCTCTCTTTCCCTCTGGTGGCTGTGTGTGTGACCGCAACCTCACCGGCCTTTGGGTTCCTCATCTGTAAAGAGAAAAGACACAAATTTGGTGTGCCCGAAGACTTCCCACGGGGAAAAAAAGATTCTTGGGCTGAAAGACAAAATAAAATGGATTATAAAAAGAAAATGCCAGAATGCTTTGGAAGATGAAAGCAGAGGTTTTTTTGTGGCATGCCGCCACCAACTAGTTGAGTGTCATTGAGCAAGTAACTTCCCTCTGATTTGCATCGTTAATAATTAATATTGATAACAAACCTCTGATGTAATGTGTAACGCTTGTAGTGTGTACCACAAGTCAGCTGTGAGTCTGAGCGTTTCACATGTATGAACTCATTTATTCCCCACATCCATCCTGTGAGGAAAGCAGTATCATCATCCCCATTTTACAGATGAAGGACAGAGAAGTTTAGGAGCTGGCCCAAGGCCACACAGCCAGCAGCAAGAAAGGCAGCTGCGGACTCCCACAGAGACAGGGCACTTCCAGTTTGTCTATCTTTCCTCTCCTCAGCACTCAGACCTCAAGGAACGTTTGTGAGACTTTGGATTCATTCCATAGTGTGATAAAGTGACTTACTGTGTTAATAATTCATAGGAACTCTTATTTTCCCAGGATATTTTTGTTCTGACTGGAGATGCATGACAGGCAAAAGTCTTAGGCTGAGAGTGTCTCTCTGACGGTAGAAAAGAAATTTGAGCCAAATTCCTGAGAGATGGTTTGGGTGGGGCCTTCTTCCCAGAGACCTGGAATCACACCCTGTCAGAAATGTTCTCACCGTCTTGAAAAACAGGAAGCCAGCTTACTGTGGGCACGAGGGAAGTGACCCCTAGCTTTTCTCCAAACCACAAATCACAGCTCTCCCTGGTCTCGGACAACAGCTCCGTCTCGCGTCTCGAGGCCGCGGAGCCACTTGTCATTTTTTTTTTGGCTGTGCTGGGTCTTCATGGCTGTGTGGAGCTTTTCTCTAGTTGCAGCGAGTGAGGCTGTTCTTTGCTGCAATGCACAGGCTTCTCTTTGTAGGGGCTTCTCGTTGCCGAGCACAGTCTCTAGGGCACACGGGCTTCAGTAGCAGCTCCCAGGCTCTAGAGCACAGGCTCAATAGTTGCAGTGCATGGGCGTAGTTGCTCCGTAGCACGTGGGATATTCCTGACCAAGGATCGAACCCGTGTCTCCTGTACTGGCAGGCAGATTCTTTACCTCTGAGCCACCAAGGAAGCCCCTCTTGTCATTTTTAACAAGCTTGTGGGAGACCTGCACATCCTGTCTGGCCCCTTCCTCTCTTTCTCATGCCCTAATCCAACCCTGTACCAAATTCTTCCTTTTGTCCTCCTCACAAGTATTAAAAAAAAGAAGAAGAGAAGAGAGACAAAAAGGAAAGCTTAAATCTGAATTTCTTTTACACCCCTCTTTTATATAGTGTAATAACTTTATTGGGAATATAACTCCCAGACCATTTCACCCCTTTAAACTTATACAATTCAATATACATTCACAGAATTGAATAACTATCACCATAATCAATTAAAACTTTTTTAAATATATTTTTTTAAATTTATTTTTGGCTGCACTGGGTTTCTGTTGCTGTGCATAGGCTTTCTCTAGGTGTAGTGAGCCAGAACTGCTCTAGTTGCGAGACACAGGGCTTCTCACTGTGGTGGTTTTTCTTGTTGCAGAGCATGAGCTCTAGGGCACGCAGGCTTCAGCAGCTGTGGCACATGGGTTCAGTTGCCCTGCAGCATGTGAAATCTTCCCGGACCAGGGATCGAACCTGTGTCCCCTGCATTGACAGGCAGACTCTTAACCACTGGACAACCAGGGAAGTCCACCACAATCAATTTTACAAGATTTTCATCACCTTTAAAAGAAACTCTGTACCTATGGACAGTCACTCTGCATTTCCCCCATCTCCTCCTCTTCTCCCCCAACCCTGGGCAGTCACCAATTGATCTCTGTCTCCATGGATCTGTCTATTCCGGACATTTCACACAGATGGAACCAGGTGATCTGTGACTGGCTTCTTTCACGTAGCCCGTTTTCAAGGTCTGTTCACTTTGTAGGCCGTAACAGGGCTCCATTCTTTTTCATGGCCATGTAATATTTCACTGAATGACTATTCCACGTTTTGCTTATCAGTTCATCAGTTCATGAACATTTGGGTTGTTTCCACTTTTGAGTATGGTAAAAATGCTGCTATGAACATTTGTGATCAAGTTTGTGTAAACTCAAGTTTATGTTTTCATTCTCTTGGGTATAAACCTAGGAGTGGATTTGCTGGGTCATATACTTACTCTACATTTAACTTTTTGAAGAACTGTTGGACTGTTTTCCAAAGTGGCTGCACCATTTTGCATTCCCCCAGCAATGTGAGAGGGTTCACAACGTCCTTATCAACACGTATTATGTTTTTTTGGCTTTAATCATCCTAATGAGTGAGCAGTAGCATCAAACTGTGGGTTTGATTTTCATTTTTCTGACAGAATACCAGTTCCTTTAATTTTGCTCCCTAAAATAATCCTCAAAGCTGGCACCTCTTGCCCCTGCCTTAGTCACTCCGCTACCCAAGCCCCCACCCTCTCTCAGTCACTTTCCTGACTTCCCTTTTTAACCACTTTTGTGGATTTTCTTCATAAAACTTGCTACAGTTCTAGTTTAATTATTAAGTACTTTAAAAAAAAGTCTTCCCCATTGGACCACAGTCTTCTTGGGGGCAGGCATTTTGCTCAACAGACTGTAGGGTGGTATCTGGCTCATAGGTGGCTGTCAGTAAATATTTGTTTAATGCATTGTCCATGAAAAATTAACCAACAGTCAATCTAAGAAAGACATGGAAATTTTTATTCATGCCAGCTTGAGGATTATAACCTGGGAAACAGCCTTTCAGAGAGCTCTGGGGACTCTTCTTCCTGTTAGAAGTCAAAGCACAGTTATGTAATTTCTGAGAACAGAGGGTTATATACATCAAAGTAACGTATTGATGGTTTACATAGTCTAGAAAAGCAAGTAAAGAGCTATTGTGACCTCTTGTAGGATTGAAGAAGGAATGTTGTCTCCTAAGGTTTTATCTTGCTGGGGCCGGGAGGAAATTGCTTTTTTTTATTATTTATTTATCTATTTAGGAGTAGGCATTCCTGTGTTTTCTAAGGGGACCTAGTTAATGTGTAACACAGATGCACAATGCACCCTAAAGGGGAGGAGATAATGATCCAAGCAGCGAAGAAGATTTTGCCTTAAATTTTTCTTTTCCTGCCTTAAGAATAATTCTGTTTCATCCAAAGGAAGGAGTTTGGACCAGCAAGGTTAGTGAAGACTTACCAAAATGTCCTTGCATTTTCCACAAAGGGTGAACTCTGATTCCCAAGGGTCCCTAGAATGTGCCTGTGGCTTGAATTCAAGGAAGAAGCCAGGGACTAGAAGTTGAATCATGTGCTCTGGGCTTAAAGAATTGACAGCCTGAGATCCTTCTGATGAGTTTTGCTAGGATCCTGTAAAAGCAGTCAAGGAGCTGTCTAGTCATGTGCCTGGCAAGATCCTCCCAGTTTAGGGTATGAGCTCAGGGCATCACTCAGCTCCCTGGCTGAGCTTTGCTAAGGACTTTAAATCCTAGGACTCATCAAAGCAGAATGCCGGAGTTGCCCCTGCAGAATGAATGAAACTGGGTGCATTTATAGTTTATCACTTACTGAGAAGAGAATTGGAAGAGGAGACATTTTAATTAACATTTTTTCTTCCTTCATTTCTTCCTTCCTTCCTTCCCTCCCTTCCATCAAATCAAGCAATAGGACAGCTATGAAGTGAAGTGAAATTCACTCAGTTGTGTCCAACTCTTTGTGACCCCATGGACTATACAGTCCGTGGAATTCTCCAGGCCAGAATACTGGAGTGGGTAGCCTTTCCCTTCTCCAGGGGATCTTCCCAACCTAGGGATCGAACCCAGGTCTCCCACATTGCAGGTGGATTCTTTACCAGCTGAGCCACCAGGGAAGCCCAAGAATACTGGAGTGGGTAGCCTATCCCTTCTCCAGCTACAGGGGAGGGATCTTTGCTTTGTTCTCTACTATCTCCCTATTACATAGGACCAGAATGCCTGACGCACAGTGGGTGCTCAATCTGTTGAATGAATGAATGAATGAGTGAATGATTACCCAGAGCACTTCAGGAGATGAGCTCCCTATTACATAGGACCAGAATGCCTGACGCACAGTGGGTGCTCAATCTGTTGAATGAATGAATGAGTGAATGATTACCCGGAGCACTTCAGGAGATGAGCTCAGTTGGCCCTATGCTACCTACTGGGTGAGGTTTTGGGGGTGGTGGTGGGTGTGCCTACCTGTGTACCCCCGTCTTTAGAAAACACCACGCAGCAACTGCCCTGGAACCCTTCTTCCCTCCTGGGCCCCATTGCCTGCTCCCTGACTTCCATCACCCACTGCCTCTACTGGCCCCAGGGAGTGGTGGGGCCTGAGCCTACTGCTCCTTTTCGGTGGCTCTTCTCATCCTCACCAGAAACTTCCTGTGAACAAAGTGTTTGTTAATTCATTTGGTGGAGGGAGGGTTCGGCTCTTAACCAGGGCCTTTGCGGGTCCTACACTTGCTCTGTGGGGTAGGGGAGGGGTGTCACTAGCTCGCACGTCCCCTTCCGGGCACAAGGCAAGGCCTTGTTTCTCAGCCTGTCCTATTCCTACTTGCCTCTCTCAAAACGTCCTCCTTAGATCAGCAGGGATGTTGTTCAGGGAGATGTGAGGACCACAGCTCGGCACAGGAGGTACTGGGTCCCATGTGCCAGGGACCTCAGTAGGAACACAGGATGAAGTGCCTCAACAGTGGGTTCTGAGAGCCATACCCAGACTCACCCCCAGTCAGTGGATTCACCTTCAGGACTAGACGCTTCCATAAAATTAATCCTCGCAATAACTCCAAGGGTTGTCATTATCCTAATGCTAAAGGTGAGGAAATTGAAGATCAAAGAAATTAAGCCAGAAAGTGGCAATGAACAAATTCAAACTGAGATCCATAGGGTCTAACAGCAAAGCTCCTTCCACTTAATGAGTGTTCAAAGTTTCCCAAGGGAGAAAGGGGATATCACGGAATGTGTGTGTTTAAAGAGTCCCCCGAAATCTATATTTAAATTTTTTTCACTGTGCCTTCTGCTTCTTACAGCAAAGTCTAGAGGTTAAAGGAAATGAATCAGTGACCCTAAATAATTAAAAATTTTCACATTTCTTCTCTTTGATTTTTAAGGGAGTTTGTGTCCGAGGCAACCCTTTGGACTACAGCCCACCAGGCGCCTCTGTCCTTGGGATTTTTCAGACAAGAATACTGGAGTGGGTTGTCATTTCCTCCTCCAGGGGATCTTCCTGAGCCAAGGATCAAAACCACATCTCTTGCATCTCCTGCATTGCAGCGAATTCTTAACTTGCTGAGCCATCAGGGAAGCCCCGGTGGCATAGTGGTAAAGAAACCACCTGCCAATCCAGGAGACATAAGAGATGTGGGTTCAGTCCCGGAGTCAGGAAGATCTCCTAGAAGAGGAAATGGCAACCCCTTCCAGTATTTTTGCTTGGAGAATCTCATGGACAGAGGAGCCTGACAGGCTACAGTCCTTGGGATGGCAAAGAGTTGGACACGACTGAGCGACTAAACACACAAGTGCTGTTGGAGGCAGTGCTTGAGTGCATTTGCTGCAGTAGGCCAAGGCAGCTCCACAGCAGAAATGTCATAGAAGCACTCAGACATTGGATGGAGTGCTGGAACAGGTGACCCTTTAGTTCTGTTCTGACCCAGTGATTCTCAACCAGGGGCAAGTCCCCACCCACTCTGGGGACATCTAGCTATGTCTGGAGACATTTAGGTTGCCACACATGGGGGGAGGGCTGTCCCTACCGTGCACATAGGACAGCCCAGGACAACACAGGATTGTCCAAGCCTAAGCGCTACTGTTAAAGAAACCTGTGCCACACAGGTGAGTGGAGGGTAGGTTTCCAGACACAGAGTGGTTGAAAGACCGTGGGTCTTCAGGTCCCATTACATCCATCTTTCTACAAGACTCTGAGTAAATCCTGAGTTCCATGGAAGCCCGGGGATGCTTCCTGACCTGAAGCTGTGATCTCGTCTCCCGCAGAGGCTGACACCCGTGATTGTTCTGGCGACACTGATAGCTGCCTTTGGGTCGTCCTTCCAGTATGGGTACAACGTGGCTGCTATTAACTCCCCTTCAGAGGTAGGTCGCTGTGGTGGGCAAGGCACAGCCCCCCAGGGAACAGGGAGGTGGGTTTGGAGCAGCTGGTGTCTGGGTGGCTGCTAGGGTGGACCACATACGTGTTGGGGGCACACGGTGGGGCCTCGAGTGAAGAGAGGGGTCACACCCAGGAGACAACAGCACAGACTCAAGGAACCTGCAGGCACAGGGCCGTGGGGCTGCACCAGGTCCCCGGGCCTCAGATTCTTGTGGAGAGCCAGGCCTGGCTGGACACAAGGCGGGCTGGCCTCAGGGGGTGGTCGCGGGGGAGGTTTGAGAGGGCTCTAATCTTCTACAGACAGGTAATCCACGGCAGGGTCTGGATGGGGAAGGGATCATCTGACATTGATTCTGTGATTGGAAGGGTGGAGTCATTCCTTTCTGGGGTTAGAAACATCCTGAGTGGTTTGCCTATCAGAGGCCTTGCAGCCCCCTACATCCTGCCCCTGGCCTGTGGGTACCCCCTGCTAATTGCTTTTAATCCTCAGTCCCTCTCCTGCACTTCATCATGTTGATGTCCACATGCCCAGCTCATCCCATCGGGTGGCCCAACAGCTTCCATTCTTCTTTCTGCAAACCAGCTCGAATGACTCTGGTGTTCTGCTTTGCTCTGCTCTCCAGTTCATGAAAGACTTCTACAACTATACCTACTATGACAGAGTCGGTGAATACATGAACGAGTTCTACTTGACCTTGCTGTGGTCAGTTACCGTGTCCATGTTTCCCTTCGGAGGCTTCCTCGGCTCTCTCATGGTTGGCCCCTTGGTAAATAACTTAGGCAGGTAAGAGACAGTGAAACTCATAGACTCCATCAGAGTTTAAAATCCAGACCAAAAAAAAAAAAAAGTCTCACAGACAAATAAACTTATGTTTTCCAGTAGGGAAGGATCCGGGCAAGGGATAGTTAGGGAGTCTGGGATGGATATGTACACACTGCTGTATTTAAAAGGGACGCATGGTGTAGCACAGCGAGCTTTGCTCTGCCGCATAGCATGGCAGCCTGGATAGGCGGGGACTTTGGTAGAGAATGGATACATGGATATGTATGGCTCAGTCTCTTTGCTGTCCACCTGAAACTGTCATGACATTGTTAATTGGCTATACTCCAATATAAAAGAAAAAGTTTCAGAAAAAGAAAAAAAAAATTTTTAAAGCCAAGCTTAAAGCAGAAATCATTATTGTAAAACTAGGTAATGACCACTGTGATGACTTTTGTTTCTTAATGGAGTTAAGAAGAAGACCAGACCTTGACCAAGTGTCTGGGGACTTAGGCAATGAAGGTCTCAAGGGTGGAGGTGGGTGGGGGTGACGGTTCTCAGGCTCTGGGGTGGGCTTGGACAGAACACAGAGTGCTTCAGAGATCAGGATTCACTCCCACTCTTGCCCTCTCTTGTCTTAAAATCTTACCACAACTTCTTTCTGACCTTTGGAAGAGTCAAGGGTAGGACAGCATGGCCAAGACATGGGGCACAGTGTAGACTGTAGCCTAATGCTCCTAAACTCTGCCTCCTAAGTGAAGGTAAGCTAACCTGCTCTGTTCTTTTATACTGGGGCCCAGTAATATGCAAAATGTAGCCCAAGTTAAATTCCTGCAAAACTCTGAAATGGCTAAGATCAGTGTCGAGCCCTTCCGGGTGAAACCATGATCCCAGGGCGACCTTCATTGTGAGGGTCATGAACGCCAAGAGCAGAGCTTAAATCTTGCCTCTAACTCTAGACACATGAGAGGTTCTGTATTTGATTCTCCCACTCCCCGGGTAAAAATCCACAGGCATGAGATAGCAGCCTTGTTATGAGCAACATTTAAGAGTTCCTCCCCTCCAACCTCCTCCCTCTGAGGATGGGCACACAGAGGCAGGTTGAGGTCAGGGCTCCGTTCTCAGCCACAGATCTAGTGAGCTCAAGACTCAAGGCCCGACTTTACAACTTGATTCCTTCCCTAGTCTTTTTCAAAAAGAATCTAAGGACTTCCCTGGTGGCTCAGAGGTAAAGACTCTGCCTGCCAACTCAGGAGACACAGGCTCAACCCCTGATCTGAGAAGATCCCATAGGCTGAGGAACAACTAAGCCCATGTGACACAGCTATTGAGCCTGTGCTCCCCCAACAGAAGAAGCCTCTGCAATGAGAAGCCACAAGCGGGGAGTAGTCCCCTCGCTGCAACTAGAGAAAAAGGCTTGCAGCAATGAAGACTCAGCACAGCCAAAAATAAACAAATAAGTCAAATTATTTATATATATATATATATGTAAAACACACACACACAAAAATAGAATCTGAGAATAGACACATACAAGCTGTGAATCGGAATCTAAGATCCTGAAGTCTTTCGGACAGTCTGGTGTTGGATGCACAGTTCTCCTTGCAGACCACCAGGGGGCAGGACATCAATCAGGTCACAGGTCTGCAGGGTGCTTCTCGAGTGAAGGACTAGCCGTCTGGTCTGCAGATGGAGCTGACAGTTACAAGTCCAACTGAAGAAGTGATAAATACTGTTCAGTTGTTTGTGGTTTTCTTAAAGATTTGTCAGCATTCCTTAAATGTCAGTAGCAAGCTAACAATTTATTGATTTGTTCGTCTGTGCCAGGCTCTATCCCAAGTGCTTTTAGGGGATATTCAGTTCACTTCAGTTCAGTCGCTCAGTCGTATCCGACTCTGCAATCCCATGGGCTGCTGCATGCCAGGCTTCCCTGTCCATAACCAACCCCGAGACTTTACTCAAACTCATGTCCATAGAGTCGGTGATGCCGTCCAATCATCTCATCTTCTGTCTTCCCCTTCTCCTGCCTTCCCAGCAACAAGGTCTTTTCCAGTGAGTCAGTTCTTCACATCAGTTGGTCAAAGTATTGGAGCTTCAGCTTCAGCATCAGTCCTTCCAATAAATATTCAGGACTGATTTCCTTTAGGATTGACTGGTTTGATCTCCTTGCAGTCCAAGGGACTCTCAAAGAGTCTTCTCCAAACACCACAGTTCAAGACTATCAGTTCTTTGGCTTAGGGGATATTAATTCCACCAATTCTTACAAAAGCCCCTTCCTCTTTTCACACTTGGGAAAAACAGGCAAAGAGGGGTGCTGTAACTTAGCCAGAATTACACAGCTGGGAGGAAATTGCATCTCTAAGCATGTGCAAGTAATGTCCACACTGGACTCTGTTATTTCAGCCACAGATATCTTCTCAATCTGTTGCTTTATTTTTAATTGTATATATAGTATTTTTAAAGCTTACTTTTGTTATGTGTTTAATGAATTAATGTATTCATTTTGCCTGTTCTGGGTCTTAGTTGCAGCTTGGGGGATCTTCAGACTCCGTTGTGGCATGCAGGATCTTTATTTTTTTTATTTTTTTTATTTTTAAACTTTACAATATTGTATTGGTTCCGCCATAATGCAGGATCTTTAGTTGCAGCATATGGGATCTAGTTCCCTGACTAGGGATCGAACCTGGGCCCCTAAATTGGGAGCTTGGAGCCTTAGCCACTGGACCACCAGGGAAGTCCCCATATAGTAAAAATTCAAAATCTTTAAATGTTCAAGTGGTCACATTTAACTAATTCATGATTTTTGCTTTTTGTGTCTTAAATAGTCTTTCTTACCAGATGTCTAGGAGGGCATGGCAACTCCCATGGACAGAGGAGCCTGGTGGGCTACCGTCCATTGGGTTGGAAAGGGTTGGACACACTGAAGCAACTTAGCACCCATGCACACACCAGATGTCATTCGGATGGTCTTCTATAATTTAAAAAATAATTTTACAACTTTGTCTTCCCCATATAGATCTGGAATTTTGATTTGTATTTGATGGGTGAGTGGTGAGGGAAAGCCAGTTTTATTTTTTTCATGTAAAAAAATAAATCGAAATCCCTGAAAAAGGATTCTACTTGGAATTACTTTGGATTTATTTAATTGGAGGAAAACTGACATCCTTACACTACTGAATCTTCTCTTTCACAAGCAGTCTATGGCTCATTTATTTACCCCAGAAGTTACTCCAGTTGCTTGTCTGAGGTTTCATGTCTTCTGTTCTGGAAAGTTTTCAGCCATCATTTCTGTGAATATTTTTTCTCCTCCATTTTCTATATTCTTTCTTTGGGAAACTCCTCAGTGTCTTTGTTGTTGTTGTTGCCTTTTTGACTTCTTTAAAAAATTATTTAAAAAAAGTTATGGTGGGAATTCTCGGTGGTTCAGTGGTTAGGACTGGGTGTTTTCACTGCTGGGGTCTGGGTTTGATCCTTGGTCAGGAAACTAAGATCTTGCAGGAAAAAAAAAAAGTGGTAAAATGTATGTATAACATTTTAATCAAATTTTAATTGTGTAGGTATCAGCATTAAGTGCATTCACATTGTTATGTAACCATGACCACCGTCCATCGCTATAACTTCTCATCTTGCAAAAATGGACACTGTGTACCCATTAAACAATAACTCCCCTTTCTCCTCTTCCCCTGAGTCACCAATGGACTTTGTATCTCTGTGCATTTGACTACTCTAGGGACCTCATATGAATGGAATCATGTAAGATTTGTCTTTGTGTGACTGGGTCATCTCACTTTAGCTTAATGCCCTCAAAGTACAATATTATTGTAGCACATGTTGGGATTTCTTTCATTTTAAGGCTGAATAATACTCTGATGTATGAACATACCACATTCAGTTTATTCTTTCATTCATTGATGGATGTCTGGGTTGCTTCCCCTCTCTGGCTGCTGTGACTAATGATATTATGAAAGCGAAAGTGTTAGTCGCTCAGTCATGTCCAACCCTTTGTGACCCCATGGACTGTAGCCTGCCAGACTCCTCTGTCTGTGGAATTCTCCAGACAAGAATACTGGAGTGGATAGCCATTCCCTTCTGCAGGGTATCTTCCCAACCCATGGATCGAAGCATGGGTCTCCTGCATTGCAGTTGAATTCTTTACTGTTTGAGCCTCCAGGGAAGCCCAATGATATTATAATCCGCCCTACCTTAATCTGTCGTACTTCCCTCCTCTTCCTCCTGCTCCTTCTTCTTTCTCTCTTTCTTGCTTTCTATGTAACTTCCCCAGATTTGCCTTTCTATTCATTAATTCTCTCCTCTGCTGAAGTTGTCTTCTGCGTTTTTGTTTCAATGACTATATTTTTCATTTCTATAATTTTTATTCATTTGTTTTTAAAATCTATCTCTTTTTTGCTATTATTTTGGATAGTTTTGTTTTAAATACTTTCTTGTTCTTTGTATACTATGCTTTGACTCATTTTTTTTAATTAATTTATGTTTAATGGAAGGATAATTGCTTTACAGAATCTTGTTTTTTGTCAAACCTCAGCATGAATCAGCCATAGGTGTATATGTATGCCCTATGACACAACTTATTTAATACATATTTTGTAACTTTCTATCTAATCCTGTTGTCTGAAGCTGTACTGTCTGTGTGTGATGTGGTGGATCGTTTTGTGTATCCGGTAACTGTACTGCTTCTTCCTGGGGGGTAATGGGAGTGGTGGCTAGGGGAGTCCCAGGAGCCTGATGTGAGGGGACACCCAAGACAAGCTTTCACTTTGCCGTTGGCTCTCCAGGGCCCAAGTCCATGTCTAGTCTTGACTTAAATGGGAATGCTTTGTAAGTTTCACTAAGTTGGGTTTTTTTCTTATAGGTTTTTAAGGAATGGGCTTCCCTCATAGCTCATTTGGTAAAGAATCAGCCTGCAATGCAGGAGACCCCAGTTCGATTCGGGGTTGGGAAGATCTGCTGGAGAAGGGATAGGCTACCCACTCCAAAATTCTGGCCTGGAGATTCCATGGACTGTAAAGTCCATGGGGCCGAAAAGAGTCAGACACAAGAGAGCAACTTTCACTCACTCACTCACTCTTTTAAGGGATACCCTTTATTAGCGCACATAAGTTCCTTCATTTTTATGTAGGTGAAAGTGTTAATCACTCAGTTGTGTCCAACTCTTTAAGATCCCATGGACTGTAGCCTACCAGGCTTTTCTGTCCATGGAATTCTCCAGGCAAGAATACTGGAGTGGGGTGCCATTGCCTTCCGCCCCCAGGGATCAAATCCAGGTCTCCTGCATTACAGGCAGATTCTTTACCATCTGAACCATCAGGGAACCCCAGCCCTTATTTTTATGCAAGGCTTTTAAAAAAATCATAATGGGTATCAAATTTTGTTGACTTCTTTTACTACTTCACTTGATAATCCTATATTTTCCCTAGTATACTGTTTAATATGGTGTTTTTAACCTTGAAAAGGGAAAATGAAAGTCGCTCTGTCGTGTCTGACTCTTTGCGACCCCATGGACTATACAGTCCATGGAATTCTCCAGGCCAGAATACTGGAGTGGGTAGCCATTCCCTTCTCCAGGGGATCTTCCCAACCCAGGGATCAAACCCAGGCCTCCTGCATTGCAGGCAGATTCTTTACCAGCTGAGCCACAAGGGAAAATACTCCTTTTATTTACTTATTTTTGGTCACACTGGGTCTTTGTTGGTTTTGCCTAGGCTTTCTCTAGTTGCAGTGAGCAGGCACTGTTCTTCATTGTGGTGCGAGGGTTTCTCATTGCGGTGGTTTCTCTGTTGCAGAGCATGGGGTCTGGGCACTTGGGCTTCGGTAGCTGCAGCATGCAGGCTCAGCAGTTGTGGCACATGGGCTTAGTTGCGCCTTAGCATTGGAGTGTGTCTGGACCAAGGATCAAGTCCCCTGCACTGGCAGGCAGGCTCTTATCCATTGCACCAAGGAAGTCCTGAAAGATTCTTAACTGTACTGTTGAATTCGATCAGCTAATAATTCACTTAGGATTTTCACATCTATGTTGATAAGTGAGGTTGGCCTAAACTTTTCCTCTAAGGTCCTTATCCGGTTTGGATTTCAAGATTACACTAAAAGCACAGTAGTTTATGGTTTCAAACCCCTTTGTTGTTGTTCAGTCACCCAGTTGTGTCCGACTCTTTGTGACCCCATGGACTGCAGCACACCAGGCCTCCCTGTCCCTTACCATCTCCCAGAGTTTGCCCAAGTTCATGTTCATTGCATCAGTGATGCTGTCCAACCATCTCATCCTCTGAGGCCCTCTTTTCCTTCTGCCCTCAATCTTTAGCAGCATCAGCGACTTTTGCAATGAGTCAGCTATTTGCATCAGATGACAAAGATACTGGACCTTCAGCTTCAGCATCAGTCCTTCCAACAAGTATTTGGGGTTGATTTCTCTTAAGATTGACTGGTTTGCTCTCCTTGCTGTCCAAGGGGCTTTCAGGAATCTTCTCCAGCACAACAGTTTGAAGGCATCAATTCTTTGGTGTTCTGCCTTCTTTACGGTCCAGCTCTCACAACCAAACATGACTGCTGAGAACACCACAGCCTTGGCTATATGGACCTTTGTCAGCAGAGTAACGTCTGTTTTTCAACACACTGTCTAGGTTTGTCATAGCTTTCCTGCCGAGAAGCAATCGTCTTCCAATTTCATGGCTGCAGTCACCATCTGCAGTGATTTTAGAGCCCAAGAAGAGGAAACTTGTCAGTACTTCCACCTTTTCCCCTTTACTGTATTGTAATATTCAAGTCTTTGCCTGTGTGCCCCATTGATGTCCTCCCCCTGGGAGTCATTTACATTTCCTCCCACTGAGAATCAGGCCATCCACTTGACCTGCATCTGTCTTAGGTCAACAACAAAGCGTGTAACACAACAGCAACTGCTGTAATGGAGTAGAGGCCCAGCAAACACTTGTCAAAGGAGTGAGCGAAAACTTAAACCAAACTAACTGGTATTTTGTCCTCTGCAGAAAAGGAACCTTGCTGTTCAACAACATCTTCTCCATCGTGCCTGCACTCTTAATGGGATTCAGTGAGCTCGCCAAGTCATTTGAGATGATAATTGTGGCCAGGGTTTTGGTGGGAATATGTGCAGGTAAACCTTTCTGTGACTTGGGATAGTCAAGGGGAGGGAGAACAGATCTCTGGGACCTGAACCTATCTGGGGTCTCCAAAGCATGTAGGTTCAAGCTATTGCTACACCTCTGCTGTGGCTAGACACATAAGCCCCTGTGTTATTGGGATGTGTGTTACACGCAGGAAAGGTAAGGACTGTCTTTTGAAACTTTGTTTCAATTCTTTACATATATGTGAGAACCAAGTTGGACGTAACATGTATTTCCATATTGTGCACTATGGGTTATGGTCAAAAAACTTGAGAAACAATCTAATGTAGAATCCCTCTATCAGAAAAGAGTTGATGACTGTAAATGCTTCAAAGTCATTCTGCCCAGGCCAGGCTGCCCTGGTTATAGGAAAGTCCCTCATCCATGATGCCTCAGACTGAAGACACATGGTGTAGGCTGTGCCATGGCCTCCCTTCACATTGGCATCTTCTGTAGGCAGAAGGGGCAGGGTCATCAAAGAGAGAGAGGTGCCCACTCTCAGAGCCATACATTGCAGAGTGGGAACCCAAGGGTGGTGGTTGTTGTTCAGTCGCTAAGTCATGTCCAACTCTTTGCGACCCCATGGACTGCAGCACTCCAGGCTTCCCTGTCCATCACCAACTCTGGGAGCTTGCTCAAACTCATGTCCATTGAGTCAGTGATACCATCCAATCATCTCATCCTGTATCCCCCACCTTCTCCTGCCCTCAATCTTTCCCAGCATCATGGTCTTTTCCAGTGAGTTGGCTCTTCACATCAGGTGGCCCAAGTATTGGAGCTTCAGTTTCAGTCCTTCCAATGAATATTCAGGGTTGATTTCCTTTTCTCATCCCCTTGCTGTCCAAAGGACTCTCAACAGGTGGGCACCCCTGGAAATGCTGCACTCTGGGCACTCACCGCTGCCCTCTCCCCACAACCCCAGGTTCTGGCATCATCAAGTGACTCATTCTCCTTCCAAACACGGGGATTGGGATGAAGGGATAAATTGCCCGGACATTAGCAAACCCCTTCCCTGGAGTTTACTGACAGTAGAGGAGATGAGGAAGAGCCTAGTATTGAAGAAAGTGGCAAGGGATTGCAGACCTGGGAGAATAAAGAGGAAAACAAGGTTCCCAAAAAGAGAACAAGTCACCTCAAAGAGGGGATAATGGGTCCCCTGGCAAACTGCCCTCATTCTGGCTATGCCTGAGAGTGCCTGGACATTTATCTGCGATCTGGGCAGGAGCAGCAAGACACCCAGCCCTGCTCCTGTGGGTTTTTCCTGCAGCCGGGCTCAGCTTTATGAAACACAGACGATTCCTAGAAGTCGTTGGCAGCGGGTAGGTGCTGTTAACATTACTATTGACAGCCAACAATTCAGAGTTGATTAAAAAACAAAAAATTAGGCTCTACAAATCACAGTTTGATATTTCAACCTTTGCTTTTATTTTTGGCTGCCACTGCATGACATATGAGAGCTAGTTTCCCAAACCAGCGATTGAACCCTGGCCCTTGGTGGTGAAAGCCCAGAGTCCTAGCCACTGGACCTCCAGGGAATTCCCAACCAACCTTTGCTTTTAAATGAGTATGACTTCAAGTTGGCAGTTCTGAAACTTTTTGGCCTCAGCATCTCTCTACACTCATAAAATTATTGAGGGTTCTAAGGAGTTTTTTCTCACATGTGTTATTTTGATCAATATTTACCACATTAGAAATTGCAACTAAGAATTTAAATTAATTCATTTTAAAATAGCAATAATTAAGGCCATTACATGTCTTTATGAAAATAATTCTATTTTCTAAGGCCAAAAAAATTTAGTGGTATTGCTTTACATTTTTACAAATCTCTTCAATGTCTGGCTAAATAGAAGATAGCCAGTCTCTCAGACCTACTTCTGTGTTCTCTTGGTGTGATGTCAGCAGGTGTGTGATTGCTGAAAAACTTATCAGAGAAGGAGAGTGAAAAGGACATATAATATCTTAGGATGGTTCTGAAGATAGTTTTGATCTCACAGAACCCCAGGTGTCAGGAACTCCCTGTGTCCTTAGGTCATACTTGGAGAACTCTAGTGGAAGCCTAATCCATTTGCCATTCATTTCTTCACATTTTTCCTGAAAAGTCCAGAAAGGGTGTCATCAAACTCTGTGGTACTTTGACACCCCTAAAAATGAAGTAAGTGGCCACTCTGACCAAGGGGTACAGGGTTAGTGCAGCTCAGAATCCCAGATGCTCAGTTAGCTGGTTTGCTGTTAGTCAAGGTCTTTGGTAAAAACACTGCAGACTTTCACTAGTGGAATTTAAACTTTAAAAGTCACTTCTCTATCAACATTCGGGGAACCCGATCTCTTCACAGCCTCCAGTGTTTGTCTCTCCAGTGTTGCTCTTAATTAAGTTCCGAAGCACTTGGCCTTGAGATGCAGTCACTAGGGCCTGAATGATGAGTGGGCATTTCCAGGGCCTCACTTCCTCCACAGCCCTTTGGGCACTGGGCCTGCAGAGTCCCTCCCCACCCACCCACAAGACATCTAAGAGCTGCTCTAAAGACTGTCCCTCTTTGCTCTGAAAATCAGAAAGAATTGGTATTAATTAATGAAAGATGATGTCCTTTTAAAATACTGAGCAGAGATATCCTTGGGCAGAATGCAAAGCTTGAAAACTTGGCCATCAGTGTCCTATCTCAGGGCTATCAGACACCCTCTTGTCACCAGCAGCTCCAGCCTCCCCTCACCCCACATGGTTTCCCTTGGTCTCCCTGTGGTCAGAGCCTCCCTCCCAGACCCCAGGTCTTGCTGAGCATCAGCTTGCCTCTGGCTCTGTGTGCGGTACTTGGAACAGTGACAACCCATCAAGGAGATCAAACCAGTCAATCCTAAGGGAAATCAACCTTGAATTATCATTGGAAGGACTGATGCTCAAGCTGAAGCTCCAGTACTTTGGCCACCTGATGTGAAGAGCTGACTCTTTGGAAAAGACCCAGGTGCTGGGAAAGATTGAGGGCAGGAGGAGAAGAGGGCAACAGAGGATGAGATGGTTGGATGGCATCACCAACTCAATGGACATGAGCTTGAGTAGACTCTGGGAGATAGTGAAGGACCAGGAAGCCTGGAGTGCTGCAGGAGTCAGACATGAATTAGTGACTGAACAACAACAACCCATCTGATCTTCCCAGATCCTCAACCTCTCACTGGGCTTCTCTGAGAATTAAATGAGATAATACATGTGAAAATACTCTGGAGTCTATAGAATTAAATTCCACCTATTCATAAGGGGATCAGACTGTAGTAAGACAGGAAAACTGGCAAGTTCAAATACTGAGGGTTCAAAAACAGTTCAGACCTTACACAAATCCCAGAATACAGTTGGTATTGGGTATTAGTCACTCTCGGGTCCAACTCTTTGCACCCTCATGGACTGTGTAGCCCACCAGGTTCCTCCGTCCATGGGATATTCCAGGCAAGAATACTGGAGTGAGTTGCCATTGCCTTCTCCAGGGGATCTTCCCCACCCAGGGATCAAACTCGGGTCTTCTGCATTGCAGGCAGATTCTTTACGTTGAACCACCAAGAAAGCCAAAATAAATATTGAAGTTTTTTTTTTTTTTTAATGCTTGATGGAGTATTATGCTCAAGTCATGTCTGACTCTTTGCGACCCCATGGAGTGGTTTGCTATTCCCTTCTCCAGGGGATCTTCCCAACCCAGGGATCAAACCTAGGTCTCCTGCATTGACAGGAAGATTCTTTACCACCATCACCCCTTATTGAAAAATAAAGCTTGTGCTTCAGTGTCTATGCATCAGCTTATTGTATAAATAAGAAAGCAAAGCTGGCGGGCAGGCCTTTTATTAACAGGTTTTCCCCCGCAAGGAGCAAGAGAGGAGTGTCCAGAACACACGTGGGCTTTTCCTCTCTGAAACCACAGCAGTAGGGAGGGAATTCCTGAGGTCCTGCTGGCCTGTATCCCCAGGTGACACCAGTCTGGAAGCAACAACACTGAACTTTTTCTATCAGGCCATTTTTTCTTAATGTCTAAAGGACTAAGAATTGCAAAAGGTGATGTTTGCTTACTTTTGTAGTTTTGAGAAAGTTTCAGCCCAGCTAATATGATTGCTAAGGGCTTCCCAGTGGCACAGCGGTAAAGAATCCACCTGCAATGTAAGAGACGTGGGTTTGATCCCCGGGTGGGGAAGGTCCCCTGGAGGAGGAAATGGCAACCCACTCCAGTATTGTTGAAAATCCCACGGACAGAGATGCTTGGCCGGCTACAGTCCATGGGGTTGCAAAGAGTCGGACGTGACTTAGTGACTGAGCACAACAACGATGTGATTGCTAAGGAAAATAAATGTATTTGAAGACACAGCTTGTCCTTGCCAGACTACCGTTTCCAGATTGTGTCTTTACTTCCACCCCCTCTCCCAGGTCTGTCTTCCAATGTCGTCCCCATGTACTTAGGGGAGCTGGCCCCTAAGAACTGGAGGGGGGCCCTGGGGGTGGTGCCCCAGCTCTTCATCACCATCGGAATCCTTGTGGCCCAGATCTTTGGTCTTCGGAGTCTCCTGGCAAACGAAGAAGGTGAGTTCGGGATGCCTCCAGACCATTAGCCCGCTCCTATGAGCTGGTCTTTTCTGCAGAGCCCTGACCCCACAGTGCGGAGGTGGTGGTTGTGCTGAGCAGGCCTGAACAAGTTGGTGGGGACACACAGACCGGTGTTCTCTGGTCCCTCTTTGGACACGTAGGAGGGGGCTTCGAGGGAGCAGGATAAACTGCTGTCTGAGTGGCTGCTAGACCCGGAGCTAGGTAATGAAGGCAGCCAGGGGGCCAGACTCTATGTTTAAGGCTTCCAGCACCCCTGCACTGGGGCCTCCCAGCAGCTCAGCTGCCCAGGGACTTGTGGTCATCCCACTGCAGACCAGGAAAGAGGGTCACAAGACCCAGCCCCCGTGGAGGTGGTGGTGAGTCTCAGGGCCAGCATCCACCCCAGACCTGGACTCCAGAGCCACACCCCCCGCCCCACGAGCCTGGCGCCTGGCACGTAGTAGGTGCACAGTAGCTCATGACTGTCACTGTGTTTGCATGGCTTCCCCTTTCTTTGTCTTAGGTCTCAAAACTCTGAAGGGAAATCACCACTAATAAAGCACCAGTCAAAACATATAAAGTATTCGTCATGGGCCAGACACAAAGCCTTTTATATTAATTCATTTAATCTTCCAGACAACCTATGAGCATGTACTGTTACTGTACCCATTTTACAGCTGTAGACCCTGAGGCCGGGAGAGGTCGTTAGGACACAAATGCAGGCAGTGCAGGCCTGGGCCGGAGTTTTAAGTACCCTCTCTCCCACCTTACAATCACCCTTGTAAGGATCTGGGACCAGGAGTGAAGCAGCTAGGTTCCTGTCTCCCGGTGATGGCACATAACCAGCCAGCAGGACCCAGAAAACCCCTGGCACCTTTCAAGTACTCTGTGGTATGTGGGGAAAGAGCCGTAGGTCCACCCAGGGAGAGGGGCTCAGAGAGGGCCTGGGCTGGGAGAAGCAGGACCAGCATTCCAGTGTGAGCAGAGAGGCCAAGAGTGTGAAGCTCTTTGTGTGACCAGGGAGCTGCAGACATCCTGCTGACCTAGCACTTTGTCCCTCCATCCTTCACGGTGACTGTTCAGCCACTGGCACCTCCCCTAGGCAGAGGTGGAGGGCAGAGCCTGGCCTGACTCATCTTAGAATCTCCAGCACAATTCATGGCACATAATAGGTGCTCAGTGAAGAAGGAAGGAAGGAGGGAAGGCCAGAAGAGAAGAGTGTCAGAGTTTATGGAAGCGAGGGGCATAGGAGGTGAGCAGCCATAGCACAAAGGCTGCAAAGAAGTCCGGGGCAGGTCAAGAACCAAGTGTCTGGATGTGGCAGGGACACTGAGACCTTGTGAGAAGACTTTCACATAGTGGGTGGGAGGGGGGCCAGAGGGCAGACAGCAGCAGCCCGAATGGCAGGCACTTCCACGCTTGCTGTAGTCTATGCAAGGGTGATGGAAGCGGAACTCAGATCAGCTAGGCCCTGGATTCGGAGCCAAGAGGTGGGAGGAGCTTGGGAGGATGGTGATTCAGGTTTCAACGTGCCTGAGTTCCTATCTCAGCTTTTCTCCCAAATAACTGACCTCGGGGTGAGGGAGCTACACCCTCCATGCCTCAGTGTCGGCAGGTGTAAAATGGGGTTGACTCTGGTACCTGCCTCCTGACGTCGCTGTGACAGGGAGTGGGCTACAGGTGAAAAGCCATCAGAATAGTGCCTGGCACACAGATGTCCAAGGTTACACTTTCTGCAAATCCTAGGAGAAGAGGGAGTGAGTCAGGCATTCACAGCTCCTAGAAGGAGCCTGAACCACTCGTTCACTTACTTGAAATAGTTTTATTTATATATTTTTGGCTGTGCTGGGTCTTCATTGCAGCCCGGGCTTTTCTCTAGTTGCAGTGAGCAGAGATTCCTCTCTTGTTGCGATGTGCTGGCTTCTCATTGCGGTGGCTTCTCTTGTTGCGGAGCACGGGCTATAGGGTGCGTGGGCTTCGGTAGTTGCAGCTCCTGGGCTCTAGAGCACAGGCTCAGCAGTTGTGACCCACGGGCTTAGTTGCTGCACAGCATGTGGAATCCTCCCACCCAGGGAGGAAACCCGTGTCTTCTGCATTGTCAGGCAGACTCTCCACCACTAAGCCACCAGGGAAGCCCTGAAAGTGAAGTCGCTCAGTCATGTCTGACTCTTTGCAACCCCATGGACTGTAGCCCACCAGGCTCCTCAGTCCATGGAATTTTCCAGGCAAGAATACTGGAGTGGGTTGCCGTTTCCTTCTCCAGGGGATCTTCCTGACCCAGGGATCGAACCCGTGTCTCCCGCATTGCAGGCAGACGCTTTACCATCTTGAGCCACCAGGGATGCCCTATTTAACCATTTTTATTGTGAGAGATAACATATACGTGGATCCAGAACTACAGTGGAACCACATGGTGTGGAACCACGCTGCACCAAACACTGTGTTGGTGTGACAGGCTCCTGTCCTGACCTGCTTCATTTTCAGCACCGTATAAAATTCCACCTGATGAGTGAACCATCGTTTATGGATGATGGTTTGCCTTGTTTCTGGGTTTCCCTTCTATAATCAGTGCTGCTTGGCCCATTCTCCTTCCACCCCAGGCACACTCCTGAACACGACTGCTGGGTTAGAGCCTGTGTGGTGTCCAGCATCACTAGCTCCTTTTAGACCATCTCCTAAAGATGCCACATGTCCACACAGCATGTGGAGACTTCCCATCTGCCCACATTCTCACCAGCACTTGGTATCATCTGAATTTTTCACTTTGTTCAGCTGGTAGGTGTGCTCTGTGCTCATTTGCTCAGGTCGTGTCTGACTCTTTGCAGCTCCAGGGTAGGTGGGCAGTAGTTATTCATCATTATCCATTCTCTAAGTGTTTAGAGTGCCCACTTGTCATTAGGTACCAAGGGTTGGCAGACACAGGGATGAAAAAGACAAAGATCTTGTCCCCATCCCCACCCCCTCTGCCCCCTGTGTTCCAGACCCAAAGATAACCAATCAGGATAAAAGGCCAGAGCGGCCAATAGGGCTCCACCTGGCTGGAGGCAGAGGCAAGCTGGAGCCAAGGCTGAGTCTGGGGCACTGGGATCAGCTCTCTGGTCACACTGGTTTCCTTGCAGGCTGGCCCATCCTCCTTGGATTGACTGGGATCCCCGCTGTGCTGCAGCTCCTCTTCCTGCCCTTCTTCCCTGAGAGTCCCAGGTACCTGCTGATTCAGAAGAAAGATGAAGCAGCTGCCAAAAGCGGTGAGGCTTTCCCTTGAGACGAGGAGAAGGGACTGAGATTCTGGCATCTTTTCAGGAGTGGGGGGGGTGCACCGTGGTCCAGCCCGCAACTCGCCCTCTGCTCGCTCCCCCAGCTCTGAGGAGGCTGCGTGGCTGGCATGATGTGGATGCGGAGATAGAGGAGATCCTGGAGGAGGACAGGGCTGAGAAGGCTGTGGGCTTCATCTCCGTGCTGAAGCTGTTCAAGATGAGGTCCCTGCGGTGGCAGGTCATCTCCATCATCGTCCTCATGGCAGGCCAGCAGCTCTCTGGAGTGAATGCGGTAGGGAGCAGGTGTTGGGGGTGGGCGTGGAGCTCGGCCTGGACAACGGCGGGTGCAGGGACACCCCGAGAGGTCCAGGTGGTGGCCTGGCAGGCCTCACCTTGGTTTCCTTCTAGATCTACTACTACGCAGACCAGATTTACCTGAGCGCTGGAGTGAATGAGGACGATGTCCAATATGTGACGGCGGGCACAGGTGCTGTCAACGTGCTGATAACTGTCTGCGCCGTGAGTATCCCGGGAGCCAAGTCCCCGTCTGACACCAGGGATGGAGGGCACCTTGGAGGGGCAGGTGGTCTCAGCCCAGGAAGGAGCCGAGATCTAGGTGGCAGTGTGCCTCTTGGTCCCTTCATCTCTAACTTCTGGGCTATCCTCAGATGACAGCCTGTCTCTCCTGATGGGCAGCCTATGACTCCCAAAGATGGAGACCCCACCCACTACTCTGGAAGCTACCACCATGAGAGATGGCTCTTCTCCAATCTTATACATTGGGGGTCACTACCTGTGCCAGGGCCGCTGTGTGATAAACAGGGCCCCTGGACTGGCCATTCAAGGACACACACACACACATACATACACGAGAAGGTGGGTGCACAACCCACCCAGCTCTCATTGTGCTGTGCTCACTCACTCAGTCATGTCTGGCTCTTCGTGACCCCATGGACTGTAGCCCACCAGGCTCTTCTGTCCATGGGATTCTCCAGGCAAGAATATTGGAGTGTGGCTGCCCCTTTAGAAAGGTGTTGTGTGGAACATGGAAGTGGGGCTGCCCAGGAAGGCGGGTCCGGGCAGGGATGTGGCGGGGGGTGGGGCACGGCCTGCTGAGCCTCCCACTTTTCCTCGCCCTTTCCCTCCAGATTTTCGTGGTGGAACTAATGGGGAGGAGATTCCTGCTCCTCCTGGGCTTCTCTGTCTGTTTCACCGCCTGCTGCGTGCTGACGGGTGCCTTGGCTCTGCAGGTGAGGAAGGCGGAGCCTGGGGTGCAGCCATCCACCTGGGCCCTCCTGTGCATGCTTATCATCATGATGAGTCAGCTGCTTGGGTCAGCCCTCCACCTGCCCCAGCAACCCACTGTTCATTTACAGTGGATATTCCAGGGGTATGCAGGTGGTGCTGCCTGTTGAAAAAGGCCCTCCTTCCCAACTCAGGCAGAGCAACTAGCCCTCTGGGAGACAAGAGTCCTGATGGTCCCAACCCAGATTGTCTCTGCTTTGGGTGTGATTCAACTCTGTTTCCTTTCCACAGGACGTGATATCCTGGATGCCCTACGTCAGCATCGCCTGTGTCATCTCCTACGTCATAGGGCATGCCCTTGGGCCCAGTATGTACCCCAGAGCTGATTCAGTGGTTTCACTGCCCCTCTTCTGTACCACCAGCCTAGAAACTTCTGGTCTGAGCTTCTTAGAGAGGCTCCAGGGAGGGCTAGATTTGGCCCTGAATGGCTTCTGTGCTACGCTCTTGTGGCTGAGGTGTTTGGGCAGAGCATGACAAGAAGGAGGACGGTAAAGCAGCCTGTGTAGGCTGGACACAGTGCCCATGTGGTGGGCAGAGATCTTTATAGATGGTCATGGACCCCTTTTGGGGACATCACAGGATGTCACCTGTTGTACCTGACTTTTGGTAGATGCCTTCTCACGCTGCTTCTCCACACAATCAGGAGGTCCTGGAGACATACTTGCTCTGCCTTGAGCCCGATGCCTCTGGAACCTTACATGGGCAGGGCTCCAGGACCTGTGGTGGGCTTGCTTGGCCAACGGAGAAGTCAGCTATCCCTGTTCCTCCCCAGGTCCCATCCCCGCACTGCTCGTCACCGAGATCTTCCTGCAGTCCTCCCGGCCAGCTGCCTACATGGTGGCGGGTACTGTTCACTGGCTCTCCAACTTCACTGTGGGCTTGGTCTTCCCATTCATCCAAGTAAGTGTGACCCAGGGCCCCAGAGGCACAAGATACTCAAGCAGTAAATTGAGAACCTTTTCAAAAATGTGGACCCTCTCCCCTCCCACAGGTGGGCCTCGGAGCTTACAGCTTCGTCATTTTTGCTGTGATATGTCTTCTCACCACCGTCTACGTCTTCCTGATCATCCCTGAAACCAAGTCCAAGACCTTCATAGAAATCAATCGGATCTTCATCAAGATGAACAAAGTGCCAGGGGTGCACCCAGAAAAGGAGGAGCTAAAGGAGTTTCCACCGTCAACTGCAAGGCAGTAACTTGAGAGGAGGAGCCCATCAATAGGATCTGTGTAGAACTTCTCTCCTATGCTATGAATCCAGAATAAGGACAAGTTCGGTGTGGAATGCAGGCACTGCTGGGACTGTCCAAAGGGCTTCTGTGCAGTTCTTAAAGCCAGGCTGTCTCTTCCCGGATTGACCTACCACCAACCCTGAAGCATGGTGGGCAGCTGTCCCTCAACCGTGCTGGTTCAGCCATTGTGTGGCTCCTGGTAAGACCAGCGCCTATCACAAAAATCATTACCATGATGTCAAGACAGAAGGAATCAAATGTGGCCAAAGAAGCTATCTCTCCTCCAATCCCATTGTCTTCTGGGAGCCACAGGCATGTGTTCAGAGTGGAATCCCTCCTCTCGTCAGATCCATCTCCAGAAACACTACTCTTGGAAAGTGTGATGTCATAAATAATGTCTAGGAATCTGGGAAGCAGGTCCCCATGGAGACTTTAACCAAGTCAGAGATTACTGATCCCAAATTATATTATTACAGGACCATGGCATTGCTTCTGTATACTCAATAAAACAAATATAATCACTTTTCACCAAGATGTTCTGTGTTTCTGTGAGCAGGTAGAAGGTGGGGGCATTCCATGCTCCTCCATGTAGCTTGGTTGCACTGGAATGTCAGCCTTTGAGGGCAGGGGTTTGACCAGTTTTGTTTATCCTGGAATCCCCACTGTCTTGAAGAGCCTGGCATGGAAAAGGCCCTTGAACAATACTTGCTGAAAGAAGGGGAGAAGTGAGAGATGAGGTGGTTACAAAGTTGTGATTTTTAAAATTTAAGATTGAGGAAACCTCTGCATGTCTTCAGGTGCATAGCGAGCACTGAGGGGTCCTGAAGATGAGATGAGAAGAGTGAAGGGAGAAGGAGGGAGTGCCCCCAAACACACAGCAGAGCTGAAGGCTTTTCTTAGAGGTGTGCATGTGTGAAGAGGGTGTATACAAAAAGGTGGATAAATCCAAGGCATGGGAAAGGAAAGTGGAGGGACCACCTACTGAAAGGCCTCTGTCAGGATGTGAAATCTCCCGGGAGTTGGGAGGTAGAGACCAGGGGCAGGGTGGGACAGAGGTGGAGTTGGGAGCACCTTTCTTGGGGGTGAAATGGGGATTCCCCAGGTGGTGCATTCCATGACTTACAAAAGTAGTGAGGGCCCAAATGAATTAAAAAGCACAATGCTGTGATTGAACCATCCTTCCCTTCTGCTGCAGGGACCTACAGTGTGAGGGGGGACAGAAAACAATGGCAGAGAGCGGCTATCAACACTGAGGAGCAGTAAGGCTGGAATGTTAGAAGCTAAGGAGCTGTGATATCATTAACTCAGCTCATGCTACCTGGAGGACCCCTAACGCAGGAGAGGCTCTGGAGTTCATGATTCTGTGGATCTATTCTCTGGAGTCAACCTTCAGTTCAGTCACTCAGTAGTGTCCAACTCTTTACGACCCCATGAATCACAGCACGCCAGGTCTCCCTGTCCATCACCAACTCCCGGATTCACCCAGACTCACGTCCATCGAGTCAGTGATGCCATTCAGCCATCTCATCCTCTGTCGTCCCCTTCTCCTCCTGCCCCCAATCCCTCCCAGCATCAGAGTCTTTTCCAATGAGTCAACTCTTCACATGAGGTGGCCAAAGTACTGGAGTTTCAGCTTTAGCATCATTCCTTCCAAAGAAATCCCAGGGCTGATCTCCTTCAGAATGGACTGGTTGGATCTCCTTGCAGTCCAAGGGACTCTCAAGAGTCTTCTCCAACACCACAGCTCAAAGGCATCAATTCTTCGGCACTCAGCCTTCTTCACAGTCCAACTCTCACGTCCATACATGACCACAGGAAAAACCATAGCCTTGACTAGACGGACCTTTGTTGGCAAAGTAATGTCTCTGCTTTTCAATATGCTATCTAGGTTGGTCATAACTTTCTGTCCAAGTAGTAAGGGTCTTTTAATTTCATGGCTTCAGTCACCATCTGCAATGATTTTGGAGCCCCCAAAAATAAAGTCTGACACTGTTTCCACTGTTTCCCCATCTATTTCCCATGAAGTGATGGGACCAGATGCCATGATCTTCGTTCTCTGAATGTTGAGCTTTAAGCCAACTTTTTCACTCTCCACTTTCAC
>NW_011494861.1:4536425-4536767 GCF_000754665.1 Bison bison bison
GTCTTTTCCAATGAGTCACTCTTCACATGAGTGGCCAAAGTACTGGAGTTTCAGCTTTAGCATCATTCCTTCCAAAGAATCCCAGGGCTGATCTCCTTCAGAATGGACTGGTTGGATCTCCTTGCAGTCCAAGGG
This sequence comes from Bison bison bison, assembly GCF_000754665.1. Taxonomy (NCBI): domain Eukaryota; kingdom Metazoa; phylum Chordata; class Mammalia; order Artiodactyla; family Bovidae; genus Bison; species Bison bison. The sequence continues at coordinate 4,536,561 of NW_011494861.1, forward strand.
ACTCTCAAGAGTCTTCTCCAACACCACAGCTCAAAGGCATCAATTCTTCGGCACTCAGCCTTCTTCACAGTCCAACTCTCACGTCCATACATGACCACAGGAAAAACCATAGCCTTGACTAGACGGACCTTTGTTGGCAAAGTAATGTCTCTGCTTTTCAATATGCTATCTAGGTTGGTCATAACTTTCTGTCCAAGTAGTAAGGGT
>NW_011494861.1:4536867-4550925 GCF_000754665.1 Bison bison bison
AGGATTTGAAATAGCTCAACTGGAATTCCATCACCTCCACTAGCTTTTTTCATAGCGATGCTTCCTAAGGCCCACTTGACTTCACGCTCCAGGATGTCTGGCTCTAAGTTAGTGATCACACCATCGTGATTATCTGGGTCATGAAGATCTTTTTTGTACAGTTCTTCTGTGTATTCTTGCCATCTCTTCTTAATATCTTCTGCTTCTGTTAGGTCCATACCATTTCTGTCCTTTATTGTGCCCATCTTTGCATGAAATGTTCCCTTGGTATCTCTAATTTTCTTGAAGAGATCTCTAGTCTTTCCCATTCTGTTGTTTTCCTCTATTTCTTTGCATTTATCACTGAAGAAGGCTTTCTTATCTCTTCTTGCTATTCTTTGGAACTCTGCATTCAGATGCTTATATCTTTCCTTTTCTCCTTTGCTTTTCGCTTCTCTTCTTTTCACAGCTATTTGTAAGCCCTCCCCAGAGAGCCATTTTGCTTTTTTGCATTTCTGTTCCATGGGGATGGTCTTGATCCCTGTCTCCTATACAGTGTCACGAACCTCATTCCATAGTTCATCAGGCACTCTATCTGTCAGATCTAGGCCCTTAAATCTATTTCTCACTTCCACTGTATAATCATAAGGGATTTGATTTAGGTCATACCTGTATGGTCTAGTGGTTTTCCCTACTTTCTTCGATTTAAGTCTGAATTTGGCAATAAGGAATTCATGATCTGAGCCACAGTCAGCTCCTGGTCTTGTTTTTGCTGACTGTATAGAGCTTCTCCATCTTTGGCTGCAAAGAATATAATCAATCTGATTTCGGTGTTGACCATCTGGTGATGTCCATGTGTGGAGTCTTCTCTGGTGTTGTTGGAAGAGGGTGTTTGTTATGATCAATCTTTGGTTCTGCCATCTAGTAATCGTGCACCTTGGGTGACCACCTTGGATTTTCTGTACCTCGATTTTCTCTTCTCTTGCATGCTAAGTCACTTCAGTCATGTCCAACACCCTGTGACCCTATGGACTGTAGCCTGCCAGTCTCCTCTGTCCATGAGATGCTCTAGGCAAGAATACTGGAGTGGGTTGCCATTTCCTTCTCCAGGGAGCTTCCCAACCCAGGGATTGAACCGGAGTCTCTTGTGTCTCCTGCACTGGCAGGCGGGTTCATTACCAATAGTGCCACCTGGGAAATCCTGGTGGCTCAGACGGTAAGGAATCTGTCTAATGCAGGAGACCTGGGTTTGATACCTGGGTCTGGAAGATCCACTGGAGAAGGAAATGGTTACCTATTCCAGTATTCTTTCTGGAGAATCCCATGGACAGAGGAGCCTGGTGAGCTACAATCCATGGGGTCTCGAAGAGTGAGACACGACTGAGCAACTAACACTTTCTTCTGTTGAGCTAATCATAAATGTCTCATATGGTTGGTTGTGAGAAGTAAATAATATGCTTGTAGTGTTTAAATCAGTTGTAGTTTAGTCACTAAATCATGTCCAACTCTTTTGCAACCTCCTGGATCATAGCCCACCAGGTTCCTCTTCCATGGGATTTTCCAGGCAAGAGTACTGGAGTGTGTTGCCCTTTCCTTTTCCAGGGGATCTTCCCAACTCAGGGATTGAATACATGTCTCCTACCTTGCAGACATATTCTTTACTGCTGAGCCACTAGGGAAGCCAGTGCCTGACTTGTGCTAAGCATTTAGTTATTTTTCAGTGCTTGGGAATAAGCATTGATCCAGAAGACAAATAAATCCATAGACAAAATACAGTGAGAGATCACTATACACATAAATGGATTTAACAAGTAAGTGGATGGCAGGTGCTGGGAACTATCTCACTGTTGCAGTGGGAAATGACAGATAAGCCAAGAGAGAGGGTTTAGGATGATCCACATGGTAATAGACTAGAGTTGGAGATGTGGTTTAGCTGAATATAGACACAGATGGCTACACACAGGAATATTTAGAGATCCATGGATTTCTATGGGTTAGTAAAATACTACAGAAGAAAGGTATGGGCCTGATGCTATGGCTGCACAGAAGGAAGACGGGGACTTAAGAAAGACAAAAAGGATTTCTCCAGGTGGAGAAGATGCCATAGGAGAGAGGATGGTTGTGCCAGGTGAGGAAAGGCACAAAGAGATGCAGAGGGGTTGAGGGGAAGGCTGGATCACTTAGTGTGAAGGTGAAGGTAGAGAGCCTGAACGAGATTCTGTGGGTCCCTGTGAGCCACACTGAGTCTGAACCTTGTCCTCAAGATAAATCTGGCTTTAGGTGACCGCTGAGTTTCAGGGAGGTCCACGGCAGTAACAAGACTGGGTGAGACTTGGGGAGGGAGGCTTACTGGAGAAAAATAATGAGGGCTTTGCAAAGCCAGCAGAGCAGGGGGGTGGCGGTGGGGCAGATGTGAGTAAGAACTCAGCGGACTTGGTGGGATTCGCCACCGTAGGTCTGATGTCCTTGCCAGGTTTCTAACTGGGGATGATAGGGAGTGGCTTGAGGAAGTGAGTGGCAGCCTTGGGGAGAAGACAGTTAACATTCTTGGACCTGTTGAGATGGGGAGCTCATCTCACACGAAAGATGCCTAGAAGGAAGACCTCCCTTCTCCTGATATTTTCAATGTAATGACTCTTTAAATTGCAAATTAGTCCTGGACAGTCTGACTCACGTCAGCCAATGACTTCCAGTGAGGTTCAGAATAAAACCCCCAGTCCTCTCAGCCTGCTCAGTATCTGTGTGCCTGCTACCTCCTTCCTCTCCCTTTCTGCTCCAACTCCACCAACCTCTCGTCACTCCCCAAACCATGGCCAGCCCTCTCTCACTTCAGGATGTTTGCATCAGGCTGGTGCTTGTGCAGGCTCTCTCATGGCTGGCCACCTCCATCAATCAAGGAGGCCTTCTACCTCCCCGGATGTGCACACACATCCCCACCCAAGGTGTGAGGTGTACAGGCATTCCTCAGCCAAGACGTATCTTAAACTGAAGGCTTCTGGGAGGAGCAAGACTCATCATGGCCTGGCATTATCAGCTGACTTTTTGACCCCTAAGGAGCCTTTCTGCACATGTGTAGTGTCCCCAGAAAGTAGGGGGTGGGGGAGTGGGAGCAAGGGAGTGAAAATCACTTAATCCTTTACCCAAACAGGATTTTCCCCCTCTTTGTTCCTGCCATGGCTGTTATCTTAAGGTGTTTACAAGAGATAAAGCCTGGCTGCTTACCCTGTTTCTGTCTATTTCAGAAGGCAAACAGGAGGCTGATTGTAAATGCCTTACCTGGAGCCCACCCATCTCCTGTCTCAGGTAATGCAAACAGGAGGCTAATTGTTAAGTAACCACCCTGAAGCCCACTTCTTCCTACACCATGAAATGCAACAGGAGGCCAGTTGTGAATGCCTAATCTGGAACCCATCTATCTCCTGCCTTAAGCTGAGCCTCCAAGAATGGGTGAGATTTTTCCTAGATTCCACATGTATGTGTTAATATAAAAATATATATTTTTTTTCCTCTTTCTGACTTCTTTTTCTCTGTATAACAGGTTCTGGTTTCACTCACCTCAGTTCAACCTGACTCAAATTCATTCCTTTTTATGGCTGAGTAATACTGCATTGTATAAATGTACCATGGGGGGAGAAAGGGTGGGGCAAATTGAGAGAGCAGCATTGACTTATATACACCACCATGTGTGAAATAGATACTAGTGGGAAGCTGCTGCATAACACGGGGAGCTCAGCCTGGTTCTCTGTGATGATCTAGAGGGGTGGAATGGGGGGTGGGGGTGGGAAGGGAGGCTCAGAGGGAAGGGATATGCATATAGTTATGGCTGATTCACATTGCTGTATGGCAGAAACCAGCACAAAGCTATAAAGCAACTATCCTCCAATTGGAAATAATAAAAAAAAATGCTTGATTGATACAGCCGTTATTGAGAATGGTATGGAGATTCCTTTAAAAACTAGGAATAAAGCTACCATATGACCCAATAATCCCACTACTGGGTATATACCCTGAAGAAACCAAAATGGAAAAAGATACATGTGTCCCAATGTTCATCACAGCACTATTTACAATAGCTAGGACATGGAGGCAACCTAGATGTCCATCAACGGATGAATGGAGAAAGAAATTGTAGTACATATACACATTGGAATATTACTCAGCTATAAGAAGGAGCACATTTGACTCAGTTCTAATGAGGTGGATAAATCTAGAGTCTATTAGAGTGAAGTAAGTCAGAAAGAGAAAGACAAATATCGTATACTAACACACGCATATGGAATCTAGAGGGCTGCCCAGGTGGTGCTAGTAGTAAAGAACATGCCTGCCAATGCAGGAGATGTAAGAGATGCAGACCCAGTCCCCAAGTTGGGAAGATCCCCTGGAGGAGGGCATGGCAACCCACTCCAGTATTCTTGCCTGGAGAATCCCATGGACAAAAGAGCCTGGCAGGCTACACACAGTATATGGGATCACACAAAGTCAGATATGACTGAAGCAACTTAGCACACACACATGGACTCTGGAAAGATGGTACTAGGCTTGTCCCAAGAGTTAACACTCTGCTAGGGAGGCCTGAGAACGGATGAAGGGCACAGCAGACAAACATTTAAATTTAATAGCACTTGGGAGAATACCTAAACTGTCATGAGGAGACATTTAAGAGAAATAAGGACCCCACATTCCCCTCTCCTATGGCCATCACGCTACTGTCCACGTGCCAACATGTTTTCACCCAGGCATACGGGTGTATTTTGCTTTAGTCACCTAACGTGACTTTCATAACATGTCTCCATGTCCCTACGTAATTTTCAAATTATCCCTTGAAACGGCAGCCTGGCATTCCAATCAGCCTATTTGTCATAAGTTATTCAGTTATTCCCTAATTATTTTGCTAATAGAGATATTTCTGAATTGAGCAACTTTGTTCAATATTTTAGTGACTTATTTAGTACTAATAAGTATGCATGCTAAGTCGCTTTTGTCCTGTCCAGCTCTTTGTAACCGTAGGGACTATAGTCCTCCAGGCTCTTCTGTCCATGGGATTCTCCAGGCAAGAATACTAGAGTGGGTTGCCATGCCCTCCTCCAGGGGATCTTCCTGACCCAGGGATTGAACTTGAGTCTCTTACATCTCCTGCATTGGCAGGCAGGTTCTTTACCACTGGTGCCACCTGGGAAGCCCCATCTGGGAAGCCCTAAGTTTAAGTAGAAATAATTAAATTGTATCTCTTTAAAAATATTTAGCGTCCTCCTTCCCCAAAATGAACAATTGTCCAAATTCCTAAGAGAAAGCACATATGGAGAGATAACGCAAGAGACACATAAAAGATCCAGACAATCAGGCCTGACTTGGTTTCCAAGATGCCTCGTCTCGTATCAAGGGACCCAGGGCAGGTGGTGTTTTTCTTCTTGGTGCAAGGGAGAGTTTCTACTTTGAGGCTTGGTGGAGGCAAAGACAAAATTCACACTGTGACCCTTTATCTTATCAACAAGTCCAAGGAAAATGTTCTCCTGGGGAAAGTCAGCAGAGTTCAGAGACCAAAGGAGTAATAAAACCCCACAGGCCCCAGGCGGTCAGCACAGAGCAGGACCTGGGTGTCGCTAAGGAGGCGGAGTGCACCTGTTTTTCTGCTGAACAAGCATGGAGAAAAAAAGAGGCAGGGACTCCTCTGCCCACCCCACCCAGGGAAGGGGTTAGTGCCAAGTCTAGGAAACCATCACTCACTGTCCCTTTGCCACCAGGTGAGGGGACTGTGGAGGGAAGATGAGGACAGCACTGGCCGTGTCTTTCCTGGGGAGCCATCAGCCCTGGGGGAGCAGTGGGGAGATGCAGCTTCCTGACTCAGAAACAAGATGACATGGGGTGGAGGGTGAGTCCAGCTGTTGGGAAGTGTGTCCTGATCCTGTCCCCCCAGCTTCTGAAGTTGCCCGAATTCTGTTTGTGGGCTGCCAGGGTTGAGGACTGTCACAGTCAGGCAGCTGATGGTGGGGGTGGGGGGTCAGAGGCAGCAGGCAAGCAGCGGCGTGGGGAGATGGTCTGGGGATGCTTCTCGGAGTGCTGGGCTGCGCGGATTCAGGCAGCCACAGACCCTGCCCCCGTCTCTGCCACCTGCTGAAACTTTGGCCCTGGGGCCAGGTCCCGGGAGCTGCCCTGGGTGTTGGGGAAGCCATGGAAATGTGACTGCCTTGGCTTTCCCGACAAGCCATGTACCTCCTTCAGGGGCTCTGTTTGCTGAATACCCTTTCCCCAGATGCTCACAGGCCCGTATCATTCATTCAGATCTCAGTTCAATGGCACCTCCTCGGAGAGCTGTCTCTCTCCCCTCAGCCCTGTCCCCTGTTTTATTGTCCTCACAGCATTATGGTTATTCGGAAGTCTCCTATTTGTTTGTGGTTTGAGGGCCGGGGGGAGGGGGGTTGGGGTGAAGGTTAGTCTTTTGTGTTTTTTTTGCCCCCCCTCCCCGGGCCCCCCTCTAGAATGTAAGCTCCACACGGGCAGAGCAGGGTGGACCTTTTTCCTGAAGCTTCCCCCTCTCCACTTCCAGAAGTTCCCAGACTAACCCCAGAGTCCCCGACCATAAACCTCCTCTCTGGCAGCGCTGCAACCCATGCTGGTGCTGGACACACTGGAAGCAGGCTTTGGTTCCACCTTGCAGTACAGCTACAACATTGAGTGGTCAACAGGCCACACAAGGTGGGCAGGAGGAAACGGCCATCTTGCTCTGTGGAAGCTGCCATCTTCCTTCCAGAAGTCACCCTCTTCTTTCCAGAAGCTGCTGTCTCCCTCTGATACTCCCTGGAGGCTGGCCTCTGAAGACCAGGGGATGACTAGAGTTGTCCCCCTCAACCCACCTCCACTTTTCCCTCCGACCCCCCATCACAGGAATGTCATCCTTTACAGACACATTAGGAAGGGGGTGGAAGGGGATGGGCATGGATTCCCCGCCCAGTCGCTTCGGACTTTAGTCCCCCTGCTCTTCCTCCTGGGAAGGCCACTTGCAGATGACAAAGAGAATGGAGTAAAAGACTAAACCCTTAGGGGTTGGGATTGTGGTGAGAAGAAGCAGAGAAAAGTGTCTCCAAGGCCTGGTAAAGCATGTGAGTCAGGAGAGAGGGACAGGGCCTGAAGAGGAGTCAAGATAAGCACCAAAAGTTGACCACTAGCTTTGACCTCATGGAGGGCATGGCTGACTTTGACAAGAGCAGCTAAGGGGAGACCTGGAGACAAAAGCTTGACTGGAGTGGATTCGGGAAGAATGAGCAGGGTGAAGGATACACAGCTTTTTGAAAGTGTTTTGCTGTACAGGGGAGCAAAAAATGAAGCTTAGTAAAGAGACGAGTGGGTTATGTTGGCTTTTTATAGGGCAAGAGTCATGTATGTATTGTGGTGTGTGTGTGTGGGTGTGTGTGTGCGTGCACGCTCAGTTGCTAAGTCATGGCCAACTCTTTGGACTGTAGACCACCAGGCTCCTCTGTCCTTGGAATTTTCCAGGCCAGAATCCTGGATTGGGTTGCCATTTCCTCCTCCAGGGGAGCTTCCCAATCCAGGGATCAAATCCACATTTCCTGAGTGTGTTGCGTTGGCAGGCAGATTCTTTACCACTGAGCTACCTGGGACGCCCTCATTGTGATGAGGAGGATGCAGTAAAGACGGACCAGTGATGCAGGACAGATAGGGAACATGTCCCTGAAAGGGCAAGAACAGGAACCAGCGTCTGTTCCCATTCATTTGGGTATATGAGTCCTGAAAGAAAGTGAAGTCGCTCAGTTGTGTCTGATCCTTTGCAACCCCATGGACTGTAGCCCACCAGGCTCCTCCCTCCATGGGATTCTCCAGGCAAGAGTACTGGAGTGGGTTGCCATTTCTCCAGGGGATCTTCCTGACCCAGGGATCGAACCCAGGTCTCCCGCATTCCAGGCAGACGCTTTAACCTCTGAGCCACCAGGGAAGCTTTAAACATCACTGTCATTACAGGAATTCCTTGGTGGTCCAATGGTTAGGACCCTATCCTTCCACTGCAGGGGGCATGAGTTCTATCCCTTGTTGAGGAACTAGGATCTCATAAGCCACTCATATGGCAAAAAAAAAAAAAAAATTACTGTTATTCATTTTTAGCTACACTTTATTCTGCTTTATAGGAGCTACTGCAATAGTTGGTCATGGATTATATATTTTATATTAATATAATTATTACCATTGAAGGAACACTTTTTCTCAGTCAAGCAACGTACCATCACTATATATATCACAGTGATTGCTCACAAATTCTCTATTAAATACATGTTATTTCTATAATTGATGAGGAAACTAAGGCTTATAAAGATAGAGCTCACACAGTCATATTATTAGTAACAATACTTCATATGTTGCCCCTTGTACAGTAAGGCTCTATGAAATGAAGTTTAACAGTAAATTTGTTTTTAAAAAAAACTCTACACCAAGACATATCATTGTATTTTATTTTTATTTTTTTGACAATACTGTACAGCTTGCAGGATCTTAGTTCCCCAAGCAGGGATTGAATCCAGGTCCCCTGCAGTGGAAGAGTGGAGTCCTAACCACTGGACCACCAGGGAAGTTGCAATAGTGACTCTTTAACTGCATTTTGTGCAGTCTGGTTCCTCGTCTCACCCCATTGTACAGTAGGGTTTTTTAATCTCCAGCAAACAACAGAGAATCAACTGTGTCCTAAAAGCACTGGCAGAAACATTCTTTAGTACAATGACTGGAGGCAATTAAGAATATTACCTCTTGGTCTCTCATGAGTTGCCCAGTATTCTTGGCTGTGGATGGGGCCATGTCTTCCAGGTCCTCAAGTCCTTTTATAATGAAACCTGGTTCAAGCAACATGGACCCTCCATGGACAGGAAAGTCATGCCACTGGAGGGGTTCTGCACCGTGTCTGTTTCCTCTGGGAGGCTTGGTGGGGTCAGCACTAGTTTTTGGCCTGCTGGTTGACAAATGTGGTAGGTTGAGGGGGGGGCTGCTCTCACTCAAAATTCACATCCGTAAACCATGATGTTCTGGTGATCGCACATGTGGTGGGGAGCTGTGTGACCTTAAAAATCAGGAGGCCTGAAGTGCACCCCCAACTTTGCCATAGATACCATAACCTTAAAGGAAGTCCTTGAATTTCTTGGGATTTCTCCCCCTTGTCAGCTGCACAGGAACAGCAGCCCCTCTGTCATCCACCTCGTGGAGGTGGTTCAGCCTTTGAGAGCAAAGTCTGGATGGTACTCAGCAGAGGGGCCTCATCAGCGCTTCTAGCGGGTGTTCAATAAATGCTTGTTGATTGGGTTTAATTCGAGGTCAGCTGACCCATGGCTCCAAGTTGTAATAGCTGCAGCTCTCCCTGTGCAGCCTCAATCATGTTGTTCTCTGAGGTGTGGGATTCAGATTAGGTCACTCTGCATACCCCTGACTCATGTCTTGTTTGAGGATGAAGCCTAGTTCTTATACTTGGCTTGGTTTACAGGGACGCACAGATCTTTATGCCTAAGCCCAGTTGCTGCAAAGATGTGACTCTATAGATAAGGTTCCCTTATCTGAGTCAAGGTTCCCAGGAAGGAAGTGAGCCAAGGTTTCAGGGTTAGGTCTCATGGAATTCCATTTGACCAGGTCTCACTCTTTGGAATTCACAGTTACACTTGGAGTTGACATGTTGGCATTTTGAAGGGAAGGGTGGGAAGTCCTCTAAAGAAAACTAGATTTTAAAGAACCATACCAATTCAGTTTTCATGCATGAAAGAAAATATTGGGCAATTCCCTCGCAGTCCAGTGGTTAGGACTCCTTCCTCTCACTGCTGGGTGACCAGGGTTCAATCCCTGGTTGGAGAACTAAGACCCCACGAGCGACAAGGCATGGCAAAAAACAAAAAAGATAAATTACTAGCAATTGAAAGTCATTTATTGAAACAGGACTCATATCACCTCTTCTTATAGTTACTTGATTAACAATTAATTTTCGGGACTTCCCTAATGGTCCAGTGGTTAAGACTCCTCACATCCATTGCAGGGGGCATGGGTTCAATCCCTGGAAGGGGAATGAAGATCCCACATGCCACGTGATACAGTCAAAACAACAAACAAAACGGCAAAAAACCAAAACAAAACCTGACCAATTTGCCATTTGTTGTATACTTGAATGCAGGAAACACTCACTATATTGCAATTATGCCATAATCCAGACTTTTTGGAATTCAGAATGTGCTGTTCTCAGCTATACCAGGAGTGACTGGATTGTTCTAGAAGCTTGGCCCCCTCCTCCTTGTCTGAACCCAGTGTCACAGAACTTGGGACTTCAGAGATGGCTTTATCATTGCCCTCGTTTTGCAAATGACAACCCTGAGACCAGCTGGTGTGATGGAGCTGGCCTTGTCCTAGCAGGGTGTGGACAAGCCCCGAGCTAAGCTAAGCCTTCCTGTCATCAGGAAGGGGCTCAAGTGGGCTCTTTTTTTCTCTCTGGGCCTCAGGTCTCTGGGCCAGCTGATCCTCTGCCTTGAATTAGAGCTCTAGTGGCAGCTGTCTCAGGGGTACAGCCACCCCAAGATGAGAAAAGTGGCCTGAGAAAACCAGTCTGTGTATCTGATTTGTCATCAGTGTTGCCTGGTGGGGGACTTTGGTAGAACTCTTAGGACTAACCCCACCACCACCCCAGAAGGGGTGTCTGGGGCTCTGTTTAGAGATGTCTGCTCCCCTACTCCTGGCATCAGAGCCCCACCACCCTGGGTGATGCACCTGTGTCAGTCAGGGTCCTGACTCTAGAGCTTGGGAGCCACAGCTATTGAGCCCACGTGCCACAACCACTGAAGCCCACACCCTAGAGCCCATGCTCCAAAACAAGAGAAACCATCACAAGAAACCCACCCACAGCAAATATAGAGTAGCCCCTGCTCACCACTAGAGAAAAGCCCAAGCAAAGCAATGAAGACCCAGCACTGCCAAAAATAAAAAAATAAATAAATAAAAAAATAAAAACTTAAAAACCTTCTTAAAAACTGTGCACAGATGGAGTGAGTTTGTTTTTTGTTTTTTAAAACTATATATAGTAACTCCTTGACTTACATTAGGGTTCCATCCCTATAAACCCATCATTTGTTGTTGTCCAGTTGCTAAGTTGGGATCCCATGGACTGCAGCGTACCAGGCTCCCCTGTCCTTCACTATCTCCTAGAGTCTGCTCAAATTCATGTCCACTGAGTCGGTGATGCCATCCAACCATCTCATCCTCTGTTGCCCCCTTCTCCTGCCCTCAATCTTTCCCAGCATCAGGGTCTTTTCTAATGAGCTGGCTCTTCACATCAGGTGGCCAAAGTATTGGAGAAACCCATCATAAGTTGATAATACTGTAAGTCAAAAGTACATTTAACACCCTGACCTACTAAACATCATTGCTTAGTCCAACCTACTTTTAATGTGGTCAGAAAACACATTCATCTACAGTTGGGCAAAATCACTTAACATAAAGCCTATTTTATACTGAAGTGTTGACTGTCCCATGTAAGGTGTTGCATATTGTCTGTCAAGTGAAAAATAGAGTGACCCTGGTGAGCACGTGGCTGCCAGGAGCTGCCTAGTATCACAAGAGAGGATCGTACTGCTAGTCGATAGACCAGGGAAAAGATCAAGATTCAAAGTAGTTTCCAGTTTCATTTCACACCATTTCACACCATTGTAAAGTTGAAAAATTGTAAGTCGAACCTGCTCAAGTCAGGGGACTGTATTTGAAAACACAATCATATTGAGAGAGTCAATTCTTAGGTAGGTTGATAAGTCTGGGGTCCCCCAGGAGGAGAAAGGGGTATGGAGCTCTTCAGGAGGAGAAAAGGACAAACTTTTTTTCTACATTCCTTCATTTTAGTCACATAAAATGTTTTTTTTCTTTAAGCCCTGAGCTAAACAAGTCATCTTGCTCAAGGATATGTTTTTCCTAAAGCTCTGTATCAATGACCATATAACAACAACATATCCTGCCTGAGGACATGTTTCTCCTTAAGAATCTTCTGACTAATCTGGTCATCTTAAAGTGTATGTTGTGGGAGTGGGTCTGGTAAGACTTTTACAACCTTGAGACATTCTTTTGATTTACTGTAATAGTCAATTACCTTGCTAAGACTAGTGAGTGGGAGCATTCTCTGTCCCCCTTCTGATGTCTGTGTCAGAAGCTTTCTCTGTCCCTTTTTATACTTTTTTTTTTTTGCCTTTCCACCATATTTTATTCTTTTTTTTTTAAATTTTAATTGGAGGCTAATTACTTTACAATATTGTAGTGGTTTTTGCCATACATTGACATGAATCAGCCCATGAATCATGGGTGTACATGTGTTCCCCATCCTGAACCCCTCTCCCCTCTCCCTCCCTATCCCATCCCTCAGGGTCATCCCAGTGCACCAGCCCTGAGCACCCTGTCTCATGCATCGAACCTGGACTGGTGATCTGTTTCACATATAATAATATACATGTTTCAATGCTATTCTCTAAAATCATCCCACCCTCTCCCTCTCCCACAGAGTCCAAAAGTCTGTTCTATACATCTGTGTCTCTTTTGCTGTCTCGTGTATAGGGTCATCATTACCATCTTTCTAAATTCCATATATATGCATTAATATACTACATTGGTGTTTTTCTTTCTGACTTACTTCACTCTGTAAAATAGGCTCCAGTTTCATACATCTCATTAGAACTGATTCAAATGCATTCTTTTTAATACCTCAGTAATATTCCATTGTGTATATGTACCACAGCTTTCTTATCCATTCATCTGTTAATGGACATCTATGTTGCTTCCATGTCCTGGCTATTATAAACAGTGCTGAGATGAACACTGGGGTACACGTGTCTCTTTCAGTTCTGGTTTCCTCAGTGTGTATGCCCAGCAGTGGGATTGCTGGGTCATATGGCAGTTCTATTTCCAGTTTTTTAAGGAATCTCCACACTGTTCTCCATAGCAGCTGTACTAGTGGCCACATGTGTCAGATCCTTTTTATAGTTTAATAAAACTCTGCTAGGCAAAAGCTCTTGAGTGATCAAGCCTGGTCTCTGGTCCCGAAGCTAAATCTTTCTCTTCGGCGATCATGAATCTGACACCATTCACCATAAACTATCAACGTGTGAGGATGTGAGGATGTCAAGAGATTATTCTTGTATTTCAGAGACAATGTCTTCACGTTTTGCCTTTTTTGCCAAGCCATCCTTCCATCATGATTTCCTCCTTGATTCCTGGGTGCGTGCAAAGACCTTCAGGTGGACGAAGCCTGGTTGTGTTCACCAAACAGCAGGGCCTGTGGAGGAACAGGTGAAGTGGAAGGTGATGATGAAGCTGGCAAAGAAAATGCCAGTTACAGTCCTGCTTCGGTTTAATCAATGTTTCCCTCTTGTGGGGGGTGGAGACATCATGCGGCGCGTGGGACATTCCCCCCCCAGGGACCGAACCTGTGACCCCTGCACTGGAAGTTAGGAGTCCTCACCACTGGACCAGCAGGGAAGTCCCAAAGCATCCTTTTTAAAGACTTTATTTTCTCATTTTAAAACCAATCTAAGTTCCTAGTAAAACATTAAGGGACTTTAGACAAGGGAAAAGAAGTAAATAAAACGGGACATTATCTACAGAGATAACTGCCAGCTGCTTTTGGAACCCTCGGTGGTGTCCCCTGAGTCTTCTTTTCTCTCACTCTCTCCAACTCATCGTCCAGTCCTGTTGGCTCTGCCTGAAAACATATCCAGCAGCTGCCCAGATGGCACCAGACCCAGGATGGTCCCTCCAGTCTCAGCCAACTCCTCTTTTGCTTCAAGTCTTGAAATGGACGCATCCTGCCCGCCTGCTTTCTCCCTCTTCCGCCCAAGAGTTGTGTCTGTTGAATCAGAGCCTCTGCTCAGCAGCCCTGCTGGCTCTTCATCCCCAGGTCATCCATTCCAGGAGGCTGCCCCTCCCTCAGCTCATCCCCCACCTTGCAGCTCAAAGACAGCTTCATGGAAGGAGCTGTTCCCAGGCCACCTCCACTGCCAGCTCTGTGCCAACCCCACCCTTGCAGTCTTTTTCATAATTGTAGTGAAAGAGTTACCTACTTGGTTAGTTGGGTTG
>NW_011494861.1:4551025-4564070 GCF_000754665.1 Bison bison bison
GTTGGGTTGCAGTCTATTCACCCTGAGTTAGGGCCATCTGTTGCCCTAGTAGTGGGGAGCTGGAAGAGATGGGGGTCTCTCTCCTGGTCCAATGGCTTCTAGAAGGATCCTGTCAGATAGGGCCAAGTCCCGGTCCCAGCTCCATGCCTGCTGATCGTCTGACTTGAGCCATTGCTTGACCCCCTGTGGGACCCAGTGCCCTCTTGGTCTGTGTTTGGGCTCTCTGTGCTCTGATTCTACGACTGCAGAATTGAAACAATAATACCCTCACTCAGAGGGGGTCGAGAATATGTTGATGTTTGTGTGCTTAGTCACACAGTCATGTCTGATTCTTTGCGACCGTGTAAGGAGGTAGACCTGGACGGTAGCCCCTCAGGTCTTCTGTCCATGGGATTCCCCAGGCAAGAATACTGGAGCAGGTGCTACTTCCTGCTCCAGGGGATCTTCCCCACCCAGGGATCGAACCCACGTCTCTTGCATCTCCTTCATTTGCAGGCAGATTCTTTACTACGAGTGCCACCTAGGCAGCCCTGATGTTTGTGAAGGGCAGAGAATAGATAAGTGGTTGGCATTCCTCCTGTTCTCTCAAACAGATATGGCTCATGGAGGTCCCTGTTGACTAGAATGCTAGGTATCACACACGCTGTTGCCCTCAGAGTCCTGGAGGCCCACGCAGGTGCTCAGAAATCCAGGTGTGGCTCCTTCCTGAAGCAGGAAGGTGGGGCCCGCAAGTGGGCTCTTCTGAACATAGGGTTCTTAGCCTCAAGCTCTCAGAGGTCCCAGGCCTGTGCCTCTCAGGCACAGACAGCCCTTCCTCTCCCCACAGGGCTGTCTTATCTCGGTGTCAGCTGCATCTTCGCCTACACCTGGGCATTGCATCGGGCATTGGGTCCAGTGAGGACCTGCTGCCCCGCAGCCCTCCAGGGCCCCACACAGAGGAGGTGTCTGGTATTTGCTGAGTGAAAGAATGCTCATGACTGGCGATACTGTCATATCCTCTCCACCTTCACCCCTGTTCCTATACGAGCCCCACCCTCACAGGAATTCTCAGTTCCATTCACCTTTTTCTTGAAAGGACATTCCAGCTCACATTCACTCATTCAACAAACATTTCCTAAGTGTCAGCCAGTACCATGACCAAGCTGGGGCTGCCCCATCTCCTGTGACTCCCAGAGGTGCCCAGCTTCAGGTCCAGTGCCCAAAAAGGAGATGAACCTCTGCAAAGAGGGAGCTTGTGCCAGCCAGATGCCACTTGGGGACCCTCGGTTCACATCCAAACACTCTACACGTTCATATTAGCCTCTGCCCACACAAGGCTCAGTTGTCTTTGGCCCCCTGGCCTCCAGTTACAGTTCCTCGTGATTCAGCCCTGGGTCCATATGCTGGCAGCCTTGGGCCTTCACCTCCACCTACCTTGTGGGCAGACTCTAGAACCCTGCTCCTCTCTGTGTGTCCTGCTGAGAATCAGATACAGTTCTCGCTGCCTGGGGAAAGACCCCTCTGATTCCTAAGACTAAAATATTCCCTGCAGAATCTTGATTTCGAAAGAGCTGTCCATAAACCAAAATCAAGGTACTGATCCACAGAACGCTCAGATGGAACACCTGCTTAGTCTGCACTGCGCCAGGCAGCTGTGACCCAGACTGACAGAGTCGAGTTCAAGGATATTTAAGTGGGATTCTGAGTTTCCCTAGTGGCTCAGAAGGTAAAGAATCTGCCTGCGATACTGGAGATCTGGGTTCAATCACTGGGTTGGGAAGGTCCCCTGGAGAAGGGAATGGCAACTCACTACAGTGTTCTGGCCTGGAGAATTTCATGGACTGTATAAGTCCATGGGGCTGCAGAGTCGGACACGACTGTGAGACTTTGACTTTCACATTCCTGCTTCCATGTTGGCGAATTTCAAAATGATTCCAACATGGGAGAGAATAGCATTGGTGTGACATTGATGCCTTCAGAGGCTCAGTTTGGAGCTCAGTGGTGAGTGTACTCAGAAGCTGGGGGCAGTGGGGCGGGGAGGGGAGAGCGGATAGAAGCAGGGGGCTGAGAGACAGGAACTCCCTCCCTTGGCCATCCAGAACATTGTGCACCCCTCGAGGGCCCTCCGCACCCCTCTGCTCCACTGGTCCAGCTCTCTGCCCTGAGGTCCTGCCCTCTCTGAGCTCTTCCTGTAGCCCTTGCCAGCCACCTACCTTCATGGTGGACAGGGGGGTGCACAGGCTCAGCACCTTTGTGTTCCAGTCCGTCCAGGTAAGTGGAGGCATCCTGCGGGGAGCACAGGGGTGGGGGGCACGGCCCCTTGCCCTGACTTCCTGCTCCACCTGGCCCCTGCCTCTAGGCAGATGGGACTCCAGGAAATAGGCAGGGGTCCCCCTTCTACTAAGAACATCTGTTAATTTGACAAGAGAGGGGGTGGCTTTCCAAGGTCCATGAAACAAAGGTGGTGCCATCTTAGTCTAAACCTACTCCAGTTTCCCACCTACTGAAGGGAGCTCGGGCACTCAGACCGTGAAGGGTTAAATATGTAGGGGCTCTGGTCTGCCAAGTTCAAGCAAGCTAGAACCAGGGGAGATCCCCCACCTCCCCACCCCCACCCCCGATTCTGAGGGTGTGCGGTCAGATCTAGAGGTCATACTGTTCATACTGTCCCCGTTGTCACAAGGCTGAGTCCCTTCTGACATGAGGCAGGATCTAATTTTCTAGCTATTTCACTCCTGGGGAGTAAAGTTAAACCGGCCACCGAGAGACTCCTGTGTGACTCACATAGGCCTCACCTGGCGCTGGCCCTGGAATGTCTTCCTCCAGCCCCTCCTGTTTTCTTGTCTCTTGGCCCAGGAAGTCACTGGTGCCTACAGTCTCATTATCTCTGCCGAAATCTGCCTCCTCACTGCTGTTTACATCTACGTGGTCATTCCTGAGACCAAGGGCCGAACATTTGTGGAGATAAACAGAATTTTTGCCAAGAGAAACAGAGCGGAGGTTCCAGAGGAGAAAGAAGAAATCGCAGATGCTGAGCCTCATGTACTATCCCTGTCGGCCACAGAGACTTCCTTTTGTGGCTGTGCACATCCCCAGGTGCTAAGTTCAAGACTTCCTTCTTTGAGGAAGGGACTCCCTGCCCCAGGCCTCGAGGGAGGGGAACCACTGAGGAATTTCTGAGCCCCTAGTGGTGGCTAGAAGATTTTGGAAAATTTGGTCCCTGATTTAGTTGAGAAGCACTTAGCTTCTAATGCTCGCCTGGGGAGGAATGACCTGGAAGGACAGGCAGGTATGTGAATATTAATTAGCAAGAACAGACTCAAGGATTCTACATCAGCATCAAAACTCAAATGATGGAGGCCTGGGTTCAAACCCTGAACAGGGAACTAGATCCCACATACCACAGCCAAGAGTTCGCATGCCTCACCTAAAGATCCCGAATGTTGAAACTAAGATCCAGTGCAGCCAAATAAATAAATATTAACAAAGAAATTAAAAAAAAAAAAACAAGTGATGGATGAATTTTTTTTTTTCTTTTTGGCTGCACTGGGTCTTTATCACTTTGTGCAGTTTTTTTTTGTGGTGGTGGTGGTGGTGGTGGTGGGTGGGGGCTACTCTTCGTTACTGCGAGTGGGCTTCTCGTTGTGGTGGCTTCTCTTGTTTCAGAGCACAGGCTCTAGAGCTCAGGCTCCATAATTGTGGTACATGGTTTTAGTCATTCCTGCAACGTGTGGAATCCTGCTGGACCAGGGATTGAACTCCTGTCCTCACTGGCAGGCAGATTCCCATCCACTGAGCCGAGGAGGGAAGTTCTGGACGCACCTTTTGAAAGCATAACTTTTCAAGTTCAGTGTTTGATATGGAGGCCTAAATCCTGATCAAAGTCTTAAAAATTTTGAGAATTTAGAGAATTCAGTCAGAATTTAGGGAATTCCTCCGAATTCAGTCAGTTAGAGAATCGAGGAACCAGATGCAAGGCCCTGGATTCCATTGCCTTTCTTGGGTGGCTTCCTCTCTCTGGGTGGCTGTGGGTCATACAGCTAATCCGGGTCAGCATTACATGCTGCGGGATTCGTTCACTTGCATTCCTGATGGTTGATGCTGGCTGAAACTGATGCATGATCTCGGGTTCCTCATATTTGGTAACTGGATTCCTGTGGGTGGGAGAAGGGGAGAAACAAAACTGCAGGCACACTCACACCCTTGGGTTCCGATGTAGATAGCATCAGTTCTGCCACATTCTGTTCTTTAGAAACTCATCACTAATTCAGCCCACCTGAGGGTGGGTGGACTCAGACTGCAACTTTTGAACAGAGGCATGCCAAAAAATGTGCTGAAATCATTTAAAATCACCTTAGGACCTTTTAGCAGGGGGGCCAACATTTTTACCTATTCTGGTCCTTAATCAGGTACGTTAATCTTGTTTGGCTTCAGTCTGTGCATCTCTGATCATTCTTGCCTCATATAAAGCAGGTGGAAATGATAGGTAAGTTAAGAAGCATTTTACCAATGTCAGAGGCTATTTTTTTTTTTAAGCATAAGTAATTTTTAAAACTTTTATTTATTTATTTATTGGCTGTGCTGGGTCTTCGTGCCTGCTCAAGGGCTTTCTCTAGTTGCTAAGAGCAGGGGCTACTCTCCAGTTGAGGTGTGCAGGCTTCTCACTGCGGTGGCTTCTCTTGTTGCAGAGCACTGGCTCTGGGTGAGCAAGCTCAGCATCCGTGGCGCACGTGCCTAGGTGCTCTGAGGCATGTGGGATCTTCCCGGACCAGGGATCAAACCAGTGTGCCCTGAAATGGAAGGCAGACTCTCAACCACTGGACCACCAGGGAAGCCCAGAGGTTATATTTATGGTTACTATTATAGCCTATCTGCTAGCTGAGTCCCCCAGCATGCTCATCATAGAACACCTCCCCCTCTACCTCCCCAGGCCTCATTCTCTTTACAAGGATGTGTTCAATGCCCTGTGGCAGTGATGGAATGTTCAGGATGTTCAAAATGTGGCCCCAGCTGGTGCTATGTCTCGTCCAGCCCAAGTACTCCATGCAGGAATTCCAGGAGCTCACCAGGACTCCTCCACACCCCAAATGATGATCCCTCCCTCCTAGATCACATACCCACATCTAGAGGTCTTCTCCACCAGCCTTTCCCACAACCCACAGATAAGCCCATCCTGAAAGGGAAGCCCAGGTTTTATGGTGTTGGGCCCAGTTAGTGGTGCAAGAACAAAACCATAAAAGAGACACCTATCACAATGTTGGTGAACGATCCCAGGGTTGTCCAACACTGTAGTTGCCTCTGGAGTAAAACGGAAGACAGTCTGATACAGTCGTCATTGGAGTGCGAATATAGTCTGAGCCTGAACAAAGCTGACTCACTGCTAGCCAATAGAATACAGCAAGGAGACAGGATAAGAAGGGAATATTATGAACAGTTCTGTGGTAGTAATTTGGTAACTGAGAAGAACTGTGATGTTGGAGAAGACTCTTGAGAGTCCTTTGGACTGCAAGGAGATAAAACTAGTCAATCCTAAAAGAAATCAGTCTTGAATATTCATTGGAAGGACTAATGCTGAAGCTGAAACTCCAATACTTTGGCCACTTGATGCGAGGAACTGACTCATTGGAAAAGACCCTGATGCTGGGAAAAATTGAAGGCAGGAGAAGGGGACAACAGAGGATGAGATGGTTGGATGGCATCACTGACTCGATGGACAAGACTTTAAGCAAGCTCTGGGAGTTGGTGATGGAGAGGGAGGCCTGATGTGTTGCAGTCCATGGGTTCGCAAAGAGTCAGACACAACTGAGTGACTGAATTGAACTGAACTAGATGAAATAGGCACCTTAAAAGATACTAAGTACTAAAGGTTTCTCAATCTGAAATAGATTATCTGTATCTCCATCAACTAAAGAAATTGAACTTGTAGTTAAAATCCTTCCCTCAGGACATTTCTGGTGGTGTAGTGGATAAGAATCCACTTGCCAATGCATGTAGATTCTATCCCTGTTCCAGGGACATGGGTTCGATTCTTGGTCCCCGAAGATTCAACATGCTATGGACAACTAAATCTCTGCACCACAACTGCTGATCCCTCACTCTAGAGCCTGTGAGCCACAGTTACTGAGCCTGTGTGTTGCAACTACTGATGCCTGAGCATCCTAGAGCCTGTGCTCCACAACAAGAGAAGCCATCGCAATGTGAAGCCCAAGCTTCACAATGGAGAGTAGCTCCCGCTTGCTGCAACTAGAGAATAGCCCGCACGAAGTAGTGAAGACCCAGCACAGCAAAAAATAAATAAATAAAATTAAAAACAAAAAAAACACCTTCTCACAAAGGAAACTCAAGGTCCAAATGGACTTACTGGTGAATTCTACTAAATATTTTAGGAAGAAATAATACCAATTTGACATGAATTTTTCCAGAAAATTAAGAGAAAGGAATACCTTACTCATTTTAGAAACCATCATTTCTCTGATACCAAAACCAAACTAGAGACAGAAAACTACAGACTGATACCCTCATAAACAGATACAAAAATCATTTTTAAATTTTCACAAATAGAATACAATAATGTGTTATAATAATAATAATACATCCTGATATATACGGCTCAGATGGTAAACAATCATTCTGCAATGCAGGAGATCTGGGTTCAGTCCCTGGGTTGGGAAGATCCCCTGGAGAAGGGAATGGCAAACCACTCCAGTATTCTGGCCTGGAGAATTCCATGCACAGAGGAGCCTGGCAGGCTACAGTCCATGGGGTCACAAGGAGTTGGACATGAATGAGCAAATAACACTTCCAATTATTTTATAGGTGGTTTAATTCAAGGTCAGGTGACCCATGGCTCCAAGTTATAACAGCTGCAGCCTCTCCCTTTGCAGCCTCAATCATGTTGCTCTGAGGAGTGGGGCTCACACTAGGTAACTCTTCATGCCCTTGACTCATGTCTTATTTGAGAATTAAGCATAATACTTGTACTTTGCTTAGTTTACAGGGACTCACTGATCTTTACTCCTAAGCCCAGTTGCTGCAAAGACGTGACTCTGCAGATAAGGAGGGATGCCTAGGTCAAGGTCCCAGGAAGGGAGTGAGCCAAGGTCTTGGTGAGGCCCCGAGGAATTCCATTTGGCTGGGTCTCTCCTTGGAATTCACATTTACACTCGGACTTGATGTGCCATGGTTGTCAGTTTTTAGGGAAGAATGGAAAGTCCTCTAAAGAAAACTAGCTCTTAAAGAACCATTGTTGTTTAGTTGTTGACTCATGTCCAACTGTTTGTGACCCCATGGACTGCAGCATGCCAGGCTTCCCTGTCCTCCACCTTCTCCTTGTGTTTGCTCAAACTCATGTCCGTTGAGTTGGTGATGCCATCCAACCATCACATCCTCTGGCCCCTTCTCCTCCTGCCTTCAATCTTTTCCAGCATCAGGGTCTTTTCCAGTGAGTTGGCTCACTGAATATTCAGTACTGATTTCCTTTAGGACTGACTGGTTTGATTTCCTTGCTGTCCCAGGGACTCTCGAGAATCTGCCTTCTCTAGCACCACAGTTCGAAAGCATCAGTTATTCGGAGCTCAGCCTTCTTTACGGTCCAACTCTCACACCCGTGCATGACTACTGGAAAACCATAGATTTGATTTTATGGACCTTTGTCAGCAAAGTGACATCTCTGCTTTTTATACACGGTCTAGTTTTGTCGCAACTTTCCTCCCAGGGAGCAAGTGTCTTTTAATTTCATGGCTATAGTCACCATCCATAGTGATTCTGGAGCCCAGGAAAACACAATCTGCCACTGCTTCCACTTTAAAGAGCCATTCTAGTTCAGTTTTCATGCATAAAAGAAAACACATTGGTAATTGAAAACTCTTTATTAAAGCAGGACTCATAGGACTGTTTTTTGTTGTTGCAGCGTGCAGCATGCAGGATCTTAGTTCGCCAACCAAGGGTCTAACCTGCACCCCCAACGTGGTGGAAGTCACTGGACCACCAGGGAATTCCCAGAACCTCTTCTTGTTCATGCTTGATTAACAACTAATTCGCCATTTGCCGTAGGCCTGATGAAGGAAACATTCACCATATCGCAGTTGTGCCACTGTTGTTGTTCCATCGCCCAGTTGTGTCTGACTCTGTGACCCCATGGCCTGCAGCATGCCAAGCTTCCCTGTCCTTCACTATTTCCTGGAGTTTGCTCAAACTCGTGTCCACTGAGTTGGTGGTGCCATAATACAATTATGCGATTATGCCATAATCCAGGGTTGTTTTTTTCTTTTTGTAATTCAGACTATGCCGTTCTCAACTAAACCAGGATTGACTGAACTGTTTTGGAAGCTTGCCCTTCTCTTCCTTGTCTGAACCCAGAGTCATAGATCGTTGTCGGTGGAGGAAACAGATTGGTCCCATCTCCTCCATCGTTTTCAGGTGAGAATCCCAAGCCCAGAAGGAACAGGATGGAGTGAACCTCATTCCAGTGGGATCAGAGCTTACCTGGGGCAAACACGGCTCCTGGTCATCAGAAACTGCTGGCAGATTGCACGGCTAGCAAGGTTTGAGCTCTGCTGAAACCCAGGGAGAGAAACTCAGTGGCCAGGTGGCCACTGGAAAACCCACTTACTTGGGCCACATGATGCGAAGAGCTGATTCACTGGAAAAGACTCTGATGCTGGGAAAGATTGAGGGTAGGAGGAGAAGGGGGCGACAAAGGATGAGATGGTTTGATGGTCACTAACTCAATGGACATGAACTTGGGCAAACTCCAGCAGGGTCAGGGAGGCCTGGCATGCTGAAGTCCATGGGGTCACAAAGAGTCAGACATGACTTAGTGATTGAACAACAACAAAGAGAGCCCCAGGCTTTAGTCTTTATTCCCCTTGCAGCCTGTTACAGTCCCTACACCTCATTCTTAGGTCCTGAAAGTCTCCAGTCTCCTCAAACTCTAAGACACATTCCAGTAATGATATTTTTAAAATAAACTTGCCATATTTCCTCTCCTCCATTTTCTTTGTGGAAATATTTTAAATTACAGACATCATGCCATTTCATCCCTAAATATTTTTAAGGCTTTTTAGAAAAGCTATATTTTTATTAAATACTTTCTTATCTTTTTTTCATCTTTGACCATGCCTCATAAAATGTGGGATCTTAGTTCCCCAACCAGGGATTGAACCTGCATCCTCTGCATTGGAAGAGCAGGGTCGTAATCACTGGGCTGCTAGGGAGTCCCTTTATTAAATTCTTCTATTTTAAATACAAAAATTTTAAATAATTCCTTCATATCATCTAATATTTTTGCCATTTTCAAACATCTGCAGTGGCCCCCAAAATACTTCTGGGTTTGCTCCCATCAGGCAGCAGGAGTCATCATTGAGTTTTTAGTTTCTTTTTTGGTTTAGCTGTGGGTTTTTTTCCCTATTGTCTTCATTGTCTCCTTTTAACATATAGATAATGTGAATATGAACACTAAAGTCAGGGAAGGGCCAGCTGGTGCTTATGAATATTTGCTCAAGGCCCACCTTCTCACCCTCCACCTCTATCTGAGACCTGGACACCATTTCCCTTTATTGGGTGGACTTCATCCCTCTCTCCCTTTTGCTGAAGGTATTTTCCCCAGGGTCCCACTGTAGATACGGGGTCCCCATTCCAGTTCTCTGCCTTGGTTGCTAAGCCCAGAGGACCGAATCCTGGAGCTTCTGCAACCCACCATGAGGGACCACTTTGGCTGTGAGATCAAGGCCAAAGGGAGGATGAACTCAGTTCTGATGATACCATGTGAGCTGGGATCCCACTAAGCCTGAATTTCTTTTGTGCTTCATCTGAATGTCTTTTTTTGTGCTTCACCTGAATTTTTCAGTTCAGCGAGCCAATGGATTTCCTTTGTTGCTGAAACCTGCTTGATTTGGGTTTTCTGCCTCTGAAAACAAGTCTTGAGTGAAATAGGTTCTTTTGTTCTTAAGGAACAAAGCAAGTCAGAGAAACTCTTCACAGTTGGCTGGAGGTTTAGACCCACACCCCAATGCAGACTTCTGGTAAACTACGTAAGCAATGCCAGCGATTCTCGACTGCAGTGTCGGTCAGCATGACCGGGGAGCTTGTTGGAAATACAGATTCTATCCCCT
This sequence comes from Bison bison bison, assembly GCF_000754665.1. NCBI lineage: Eukaryota > Metazoa > Chordata > Mammalia > Artiodactyla > Bovidae > Bison > Bison bison. Next base: position 4,561,117 of record NW_011494861.1, read on the forward strand.
CTACTCCCAGACTGGCTGAATCAGAAACTCTGGAGCAGAGCCCAGGAATCTGTGTTTCAACAAGGCTAACCTAACCCCAGGACTTCACTCAAATCTCACCCTAGGACTCAGTCAGAGTTCCATCTTAGAAAGGTTGTTCTGCAGCTGGATTGGAATCAAGCTATCAAGTGTGGAAGTAAGGAGACTAAAGAGGAGGCTAGGGAAGAGACCGGAAAAGGGAATGGCAACCCACTCCAGACCTCTTGCCTGGAAAATCCCATGGACAGAGGAGCCTGGTGGGCTGCAGTCCATGGGGTCGCAAAGAGTCGGACATGACTGAAGTGACTTAGCAGCAGCAGCAGGAAAGAGACCATGGACTTGAGAGGTAATCAGAGAGAGTTAAGAGATATTTAGGAGATAAGATCAAAGGGATGGTGGGCAAAGAAAATGGAGATATTAAAATGTTTACTGTTTCTTTTTTTTACATCCTTCATTGGATGGCTGGTGGTACCATTTAGAGTTTGGGGTCACAAAAAGAATACTGGGTTTTATGGAGGAAAATCATGAATTTAGTTTTGTCTGTGTTGGGCTTGAGTTCCCCCAGATTCTGGGATTGGCTCTGAATGGGCTACTTGGAAGCAATTCTTATGGCCAGAAGGATGGATGGAGCATGCTGACTGACCACCCCATGGACTGAGCATTGGGGAGGAAGAATAGAGTTAACTGCTCTATTCTCACAAGACCTCTAAGGAAAGGGTGTCTGGCTCAGGATTCCTGGTGCCCTCAGCCAGTGCTATTGAAGTACCAACTTGATCACACCTCAGCATCTCAAATATATATACAGCTACTGTTTCAACTTATTAATAGATTTAATACTTTTAGTCTTGAATTCTACATGAATATTGATATTGCCATCAAAACTTGCTTTTTTTTTTTGTATTTGCTTAGTATGTATCTGCTGCTGCTACTGCTAAGTCGCTTCAGTCGTGTCTGACTCTGTGCAACCCCATAGATGGCAGCGCACCAGGCTCCCCCATCCCTGGGATTCTCCAGGCAAGAACACTGGAGTGGGTTGCCATTTCCTTCTCCAATGCATGAAAGTGAAAAGTGAAAGTGAAGTCAAAAGCTCACTTGTGTCCGACTCCTAGCGACCCCATGGACTGCAGCCCACCAGGCCCCTCCGTCCATGGGATTTTCCAGGCAAGAGTACTGCAGTGGGGTGCCATTGCCTTCTCCAGTATGTATCTACTCACCCCTATATTTTTAACCTCTCTGTGTCTTATGTTTTAGACATGCTCAGGATTTTTTTTTCCTTTGATCTAATCTGAGAGTCAGCCCTCAAATATCAGAGGTTAATCCATTTATACTTGTTGCAATCTTTGGCATCTTATTTTATGGTTTGCTTCTTATATGTTCTTGCTATTTTTTTTTTCAGTTTCCAATCTCTCCCTATGCTAATTAACTTTGCTTAATTTCTTAATTCCTTTTTCTTTTTTCTTTTACTATTTTATTTTTTATTAGAATATAGTTGCTTTACAATGTTGTATTAGTTTCTACTGTACAAAAAGTTGAATCAGCTATATGAGTCCCTTGGACAGCAAGGAGATCAAACCAGTCACTCCTAAGGGAAATCAACCCTGAATATTCATTGGAAGGACTGATATGCACTTGAAGCTCCAATACTTTGGCCACCTGATGCAAAGAGCTGACTCATTGGAAAAGACCCTGATGCTGGGAAAGATTGAAGGCAGGAGAAGAAGGAGATGACAGAGGATGAAATGGTTGGATGGTATCACTGACCCAATAGACATGAATGATCAAACTCTGAGAGACAGTGAAGGACCGGAAAGCCTGGCACGCTGCAGTCCATGGGATCACAGAGTCGGACGTGACTGAGCGTCTGAAAAACAATATGTATACAAATATCTCCTCCTCCTTTTTTTTGGCCACACCACAGGGCATTCGGGATCTTAGTTCCCTGACCATGGATGGAAACTTCACACCTCGCAATGGAAGCTCGGAGTCATAACCACTAGACGGCCAAGGAAGTCCCTACTGTGCTTCATTTTTACATCCACAATTTGAAGCCTTACATACTATTTTTATTTTACTAACAGTGCCCACAGAGCCCCTGAGGCCCAGGCAGCTGCTCAAAACCACTCTCAGGTGTGGTTCCTTCTCCCTGTGACAGAGGGTGGGACCCACAGGTTGATCCATGCACTCAGGGCACACGGAGGCCCCAGGCCAGGCCCCCTCAGCCTCAGACAGCCCTGCCTTGGCCCAGAGCCTGATCTCTGAGCTTCCTGACCTCGGCTGTGTCCTCACACCCATTTCACCTTGTGCCTCCCCTACCTGCCCCCCACTTCCAGGAACAGCCCTAGCAAACCTTCTCCTGTGTCCCAGAGGCTCCTGGAGTCAGATCCAGAGCCCAGTGAGGAGGTGAGACTTAGTATGTTGGCCTCAGAGCCCACTAGCTGCATGTGGCAGTCCCTCCAGCTCTGTTCTAAAGTCCTCTGAACTCTTGGCTCAGCTGATAGACCATGGCCACCACAGAGGAAACCGTTTACAGCACTTTCTCACCTTCTAGACCTTCTTTCATCACCATATCCATGAACCCTCAAGTCAACAACCTCAGGCTCTCATCCATCAATCCTAGCCCCCCTGGAGCAACCTGTGGTAAACCAGATTACTCCTAAGTCTTCCTCATCAAAAGCACCATTCTAAACCCAAAGGAAATGTATCACAGTCCTTCATCCTAAAAATATTTACTGGGCTTGAACTATGCATTTAATTCATACTGAGACTGAAATAACTGGTAACAGCCTAATCTATGAATTCTCCCCATAGTGTTTCCATTTTCAAATAGAAGCTTGTTGACCATAAAGGATTTTAAATCTCTGATGATATAAACTTCTGACAGGAGCCCTATGGTTCTCCTCAAATGAGAAAATGAAAATTAAGTCGCTCAGTAGCGT
>NW_011494861.1:4564170-4564477 GCF_000754665.1 Bison bison bison
CCGACTCTTTGCGACCCCATGGATTGTAGCCTACCAGGCTCTTCCATCCATGGGATTCTCCAAGCAAGAGTACTGGAGTGGGTTGCCATTTCCTTCTCCAGGGGATCTTCCCCACCCAGGGATCGAACCCGGGTCTCCTGCACTGTGCTGCTGCTGCTGCTGTTAAGTCGCTTCAGTCGTGTCCGACTCTGTGCGACCCCATAGACGGCAGCGCACCAGGCTCCCCCGTCCCTGGGATTCTCCAGGCAAGAACACTGGAGTGGGTTGCCATTTCCTTCTCCAATGCATGAAAGTGAAAAGTGAAAGT
>NW_011494861.1:4564577-4581125 GCF_000754665.1 Bison bison bison
TCTAATGGAGTGGGTTGCCATTTCCTTCTCCAATGCATGAAAGTGAAAAGTGAAAGTGAAGTCGCTGTAGGCAGACGCTTTTACCTTCTGATCCACCAGGGAAATCCTTAAACGAGAAATTAGTAGAAAGATAACTAACCTAAGAAACTGGAGACCTGGTTCTATATCTTGCTCTCCCATTTGGTACCTGAAGCACCTGGAGCAAGTTGCTTAACCTCCTCATCTCTGGTCTTTCCTCTTAAATGTGTATCATTGTTGTTGTAGTTTAGTCGCTCAGTCGTGTCCAACTCTTTGCGACTCCATGAACTGAACACGCCAGGCTTCCCTGTCCTTCACTATCTCCCTGAGTTTGCTCAGACTCATGTCCATTGAGTCAGTGATGCCATCCACCCATCTCCTCCTCTGTCACCCCTTTCTCCTCTTGTCCTCAACCTCTCCCAGCATCAGGGTCCCAGCATCATATCGGTGGGCAATCTTGTAGGCAAGAATACTGACCCTGAAAGATGACACGAGCTCACCAGGTGGGGAGGGGATGACAGAGCGAGCAGTGCCTCTAACACCCTCCTTGGATCCTCTCATTCTTGGCAAAGGCTAGTTGTCCCACGTGGTGGCATTTTGACCCTGGGCCTAGTGATGGCTCTGTTTGCCCACCATCTACCTCTAAGCAAGATGTACATCAGCAGGCTTTCCTGTGACTCCCCACAGAGGGACCAGTGTTTGAACTTCCACCATGGAGCCATCGGGGGCCTCTCTCTCTCAGCTTCCACCCCCCAGCAGCCTGTTATGCTGTCAGGGGTGGGGTGGGGAGCTCTGGAGCAGGGGCCAATGAGGCATTTACCGTGCATCTGGAAGATTCTGGGGTACTGACACCCTAAAACTCACCCCAGGGATCTTCCTTGGTGGAGCTGAGGCCACTGAATTGAAATCCTGAAAATAACCCCCTGCCTCTTCCTGACTTGTTCCCTAGGCCAATTCCAGTGTTCCAAAGGGTCACCAAGAACGTGGTTATAGCACAGGACTTGCAGTTGTGTTCCTTGATGTTGTTCAGTTGCTAAGTCCCATCCAACTCTCCCAGAGTTTACTCAGATTCATGTCCATTGAGTCTGTGCTGCTATCTACCATCCTCTTCATCCTCTGCCAACCCCTTCTCCTTTTGCCTTTGATTTTTCCCAGCATCAGGGTCTTTTCCAATGAGTTGGCTCTTTGCATCAGGTGGTCAAAGCATTGAGGCTTCAGCATCAGTCCTTCCAATGAATATTCAGGGTTGATTTCCTTTAGGATGGACTGGTTTGATCTCCTTGTTGTCCAAGGGACTCTCAAGAGTCTTCTCCAGCACCACAATTGGAAAGCATCAATTCTTTGGGGCTCAGCCTTCTTTGTGATCCAACTCTCACATCCATTGAGTTCCTGCTTCCCCACTAAGATGCTGTGTGTCAGAGCACACTATCTGGTCCCAGTTAATCGATTATCTCAACTGGAGATAATTAAACCAGGTCCTCCAGCTGTTTGCTTCTGAGGATCCAACAAAATAAGAGATGTATTATGTCTTAGTTGGAGATTGTGTGTTTGTGGAGAGCAAAAATGCAATCATAACTTGCTCAGTCGAGGCCTGTGGCCAGGGGACTTCCAATGGCAGGAAGTACAGCCCAGTCCAGCATTCACCACCTGCTACTCTCAGCCACACTGAACCACCTCTCTGAGACCGGAGATCCTTCTGTGCTTCTCTCCAGCAACTTCTCTCTGGACAGCAGCTGTCCCTGGGAGGGCATGGCATCTGCTCCCCTTGTGTGAGGTTCAGGGTTGCCAGGTGCTGTCCTGGGCCCCTCTGCACAGCTTCGGTTGGACGTCAGCCGGGCCTCATGTCAGCTGGGTTCAAGTTGCCAGCTCAGGCCTGAGAAGGGGCATCTGAGTTGGCAGCCGTCCATTCAGCAGGGGTTGGGGAGGCGGCCCCCAGGTGACAAGAGGGTAGTTGGGAAGGGCTGGGTATCTATCATCCAAGAGTAATGATGCTTTGAAATTCTAAAAGCAGGACATGGAAATAAGAGGGACCAGAGCCCACTGAGTGCAACTCCACGTCTTTCATTGTGTGAAAAAGGATGAAGTCCAGGGACTTGCACTGTAATGTTCATCCCTGATACGCCTGTAACTTACAGAAGAATCCTTAGAGGTCTTTGGGCCCCAGGTTACCAACAGGAAAGATGGGAGGTGTGGAGGGGCTTGCCAAAGTCCCCTGGGCACAGGCCCCGCCAATCTCACAGTGGCCACTGGAGGGCAGCAGCTTCCCTTCAAACACAGCCAGTCCACGCACCTCTCTAATCTGTCCTCCACAAAAACCTTTGCTTTAGTTAGTCCTTCACAAAATGGCACCAGTGCAGAAGGCCTTTGGGGAAATTTCCGGCACTCTTGAAGAGGAACGTCCACTGAGAGCACCATGGAACAACTAAGGGGCTGTTTCTAAGGGATATTTTGTTTTTCAAAACTTCTCTCGAGAACCACGAACTCATGGAAACCAGTTTTGGAATTCTGAAATTGCAGAGCCTGCAAAGGGGGTCCTCCCAGCTTCCGCTCCTGGGGGACCCAGGCTTGCCCCTGAAAGGGGTGGTTGGCCAGGTGGCTTTCTTCTCACTGACAGCAGGAGGTTGTTTTTGTGGCTTTTTAAAGAACCACACTTTCTGCTGTCACTAGGATGCAATGTGCCCTCTGTCCTCCCAGCTCCCTCCCAGGACAAAACTTTTGGATCACAAAATAGACAGCAATTTAGTTTACAAAGGCTTCCCAGGTGGTGTAGTGGTAAAGACTCCATGCCAATGCAGATAGTTTTTAAAATGTTCGCAATGACAATCTAGAGAAATAACATTAGCCCAAATTAATATCACCTGAAACCATTTTACTTTTTTCCTTGGGTGTTTTTGGCTTTTGTTGTTGTTGGGTTTATTTTTTTAGTTTCAAGAACACTGGAGTGGGTTGCCATGCCCTTCTCCAGGGGATCTTCCCGACCTGGGGATTGAACTGGTTCTCCTGTGTAGCAGGTGAATTCTTCCCTGGTCTGATACACCAGGGAAGTCAGGTTTTTTAAGCTTAACTCAGCCAAATCCTGGAGAAGGAAATGGCAAACCACTCCAGTACTCTTGCCTAGAAAATCCCATGGACAGAGGAGCCTGGTAGGTGAGCGACTTCACTTCACTCACTTCGCACTTTACCACTGGAGAAGGAAATGGCAACCCACTCTAGTATTCTTGCCTGGAGAATCCCATGGACAGAGGCGCCTGGCGGGCAGTGGTCCATAGGGTCGCAGGGAGTCGGACACGACTGAAGTGACTGAGCACAGCCAAATTCCTACTCTGCATTGTTGTAATAGTGAAAAGTTGGAAGCATAAATTAACAATAATAATACAAACAAACAATAGTACTTACAGTTTCCATAAAAGTTATAAAAATATCAGTTGTTGATTGGAAACTTTCATTTTTAACCTTTCAATAACGTCAGTGGGAACTTTTGAAAAAAGCTGGAAATCCCTCCCACCTTCATTTCTACCCCATCACCTGGGTCCCTCCGGATAGAGCAAAAAAACGATATTTGAAATGGCACAAAGGAATAGAAAAGAGAAGTTTAAATAACAAATTTCCAAAGTTATTTTATTTCATTTAAATGCTATCAGGATTTCAGGTTGATTTCTAATTAAGACAAATCAATGTATGTGATTTGAGAGGAGGGTAGTTAAATTTCTATTCCAGTCAATTCCCATTGGTATCATCTCGCTCAAACCCTTCTCATGCATTTAAGCCATCTCACTTCCGTTTATGGATGATGGTTTCTCCTGTTTTAATCGTAAATTAAGCAGCTGCCTCGGTAGAAATGGTATGATCTGGACACCCAGGGCTTCTTGAACAGAAGGCAGGGCTCACTCTTCAAGGCCAATACTTTTCTTTTTTCCTCTTTGTTATCTTCTGTTCAATAAATCTTCTCAGGTACTCAAGGTTTTGGTCAATGTTGTTTAGATAAAAGTGGAGCTTGGAGCCTAAAGTGTATTCTATAAAAAGAAGAGTTAACAGGAAAAAGTCAGAACTTTGAAGAGATTCAGGAAAACAGGGGACACGGGACAGCCAGATACCACTCCCTACATGTATATTTAGGAGAAATATTTTTGATTCTTTCATATGCCTGCCATGTTCCCATCCCATTGGCTTCAGGCATCCTTGCTATGTCTGAATTTAGGCTTGTAAGCTGCCAGAATCCAAGGGGTGACATGTCGAAGATGGCTCAACCCTTGACCCTTGGTTTTCATGTGAAGCTCAGTAGCCTTTACCTTAGAATACATAGGTGTTTTCTAACAAATAAGTTGCAAGAGGGCTGATTTTGCTATTCTCCTGTGTTTATAACTGATCTTTGTTTCTCAGGTCATTCATCTCTGATGAGTTGATCATATTAACCAATCTGGTATGGATACTATAGAACTATGAAATATCATGTGGATTGTACAGTTGGGTTGCTACATAGAAGTCTGCTGCTAAGTCGCTTCAGTCGTGTCCGACTCTGCGTGACCCCATAGATGGCAGCCCACCAGGCTCCTCTGACCCTGGGATTCTCCAGGCAAGAACACTGGAGTGGGTTGCCATTTCCTTCTCCAATGCATGAAAGTGAAAAGTGAAAGTGAAGTCGCTCAGTCGTGCCAGACTTAGCGACCCCATGGACTGCAGCCTACCAGGCTCCTCCGTCCATGGGATTTTTCCAGGCAAGAGTACTGGAGTGGGGGTGCCATTGCCTTCTCCAACATAGAAGTCTGGGTCTGAGTAAAGTTGGAGTGAGATGATGCCCAATTCTCTGTTCTCTTCTCAGTAAAGGAAGGGCATTGTTCAGATCCCTTGGCTGGGGTTGGGAGGAAGCCCTCTTCCTACCTCCTGGGAGTTGGTATGTTGTTGCTATTGTTATCGCTGTCGTTAGTTGCTAAGTCATGTCCGACTCTTTGTGACCCCATGGACTGTAACCTGCCAGGCTCCTCTGTGCCTGGGATTTTCCAGGCAAGAGTACTGGATCAGGGTGCCATTTCCTTCTCCAGGGATCTTCCCAAACCAGGGATGGAACCCAAGTCTCCTGCATTGGCAGGAGGATTCTTTACTATTGAGCCACCAGGGAAGCCTGGGAATTCGTGTACTCCTCCTAAATAGCAAGTCTCAGAAGTGAGGGCCAAAATGACATACTGCAAGATGGGACATTCTGGACTAAGAGGTGGTTATTAGAACCTCTGAGGTCGCTCATGAGGGTACATTGGGATGACACTCCTGCCCTGCTTCAATGGAAAGAGCATTTGAGAAGTGGCCTAAGGAGAATGATACAATCTGTGCTTGTTGCAAGAATAGCATAAAATGTTAAACAGGGAGCATAGCAAAATTAGAACAAGGAGACAGATCAATGGGTCTAAGCTCCCTTTGTTTAGTCTGCTAGTGATTGGACCTGTTTAGGAGGGTGTCATCCTTTAGAAAAAGAAATTGTGACTGTTAATATCCAATATTTCGGCCACCTGATGAAAAGAGCTGACTCACTGGAAAAGACCCTGATGCTGGGAAAGATTGAGGGCAGAAAGAGAAGGTGGAGACAGATGAGGTGGTTGGATGGTATCACTAACTCAATGGGCACAAGTTTGAACAGGCTGTGGGAGATGGTGAAGGACAGGGAAGCCTGGCATGCTGCAATCCATGGGATCACAAAGAGTCGGACATGACTTAGTGACTGAACAACAACAATATCGTATAAATTATAATATGGGGAAATTAAAATTATAGTTGGTATCATTTTTCCTGTTAGTATTGTATGAAAGGAGCAAACTGATACAATGGGAAACAATAAATGAACCAGGAGAGATGGGGAGAAAACTATAAATGGAGCTTTATTGTGCTGAGGAGTATGTACGGAAATTTTTAACTTTTGCAAGGTACATGCGGAGATAGGGTAATACTGACTGGAGACCAGGTCTATTTATTAAAGAATATAAAGGCATCCATGGAATTTTCCAGGCAAGAATACTGGAGTGGATTGCCATTTTCTACTCCAATAAAGTCGTCAGGAATGGTTAATAGGAATATACTGTAAAGGAATTCACTGTAAAGTGAATTCAGGGAATGTGTGTAGTTCACCACCACTTTACAGAGAACTGGACAAAATAAAGATGGGAAATTGCAGAATATTTACATTCTTGTGACCACAGAAATGAGGTAAGTCAAACCGACACAGCTGAAGCCCCACCTCCTGGACTGGAAGGTCCAGGGGAAACTGGACCACTTGTGCCTGCTTCCAGCATCCTGGCATCTGCAGCTTCACCTGTGTGCATCCAGAAGTGTCCAACTCTTTGTGACCCCACGGACTGTAGCCCACCAGGCTCCTCTGTCTGTGAGATTTCCCAGGCAAAGATACTGGAGTGGGTTGCCGTTTCCTCCTCCAGGGGATCTTCCTGACTCAGGGATCTAATCTGCATCTTGTGCTTCTCCTCTACCGGCAGGCAGTTTCTTTACCACTGAGCCACCTGCAAGGCTCAAAGGCCATTTGGTGGCTAATCCATCCCCAGTTTGATCCCCAAGAAAAGGTAATAAGCATTATGTGGTCTAGTTAACTCCACCTTGAGGGAATTTATGGGAGGAGTTGAGGATGGGTTTGTAATGCAGACCAAGATAGAAGTGTGGGGGAAATATCTGAGTTGGATATGATGAGGTTCACTTGAGCCGACACTCTATGGGAGCATCTTATGTTCCTGACATCTTGTTTCTCCCACTGTCTCTGGCCAATACTAGGTGATATTCCGGAGCTGGTTCGTTCTCATCACCCTCTCTGTCCTACTCAGTAGTACCACTGCCCGGACTGGGAAAATGAGTCATGCCCTTCACCCAAGCCCCGTTCTGATTGGTCCACCTGTGCCCCCTGAGGCTTAGATGACTCCCCTTCCCTCACTGTGGCCAGAAGAGACGGGCTCACCCAGAGAAGGAGGAAAACAGGAAACTATCATCGCACATGGCAAAGAACAAACGAGAGTTGATCTCACTCACCCTGATGAGGGTGAGACGCGAAGTTGGCTTCCACCACTCTGTGGTTCAGGGGCTGAGTGCTGCGGTAATTATTTTGGATGGTCTCGTTCTGGTGATTCAGTAAGGAATTCTCTAGCTTCTCAATCTGCCAGCAACATGAAAGGAATTAATGAGAGGAGAGGCACTGGGTAACTTTTTTTTTAAGTTAGTTAACAGTTGAACCAGCGCTTGGATTTATATAACTCTGATAAAGAAGATCTCAAGTCCTGAAGCGGTTCTGGGCACTATGTGCCTTGGCATTCATCCACCCAGTCATTCTTCTGACAATATCTTTCAATCTTTTTCTACAGGTATTTAGCCGATAGCAGAAAAGAGAGAAAGAAGTAAACAGAGACATACCAAGTAGCAAGCTCAATTTCTGTTTTTCTGAAAATTCCTGTTTTTGTCTACATTTTCTTTTAGAGTAAATTCTATTCATTCATTTATTTTTGCTGTGCTGGGTCTTAACTGCTGCACTTAGGCTTTCTCTAGTTGTGGCCAGTGGGGGCTACACTTTGTTGTGGTGTGAGGGCTTCTCAGTACAGTGGCTTCTCTTGTTGCGGAGCACAGTCTCTAGGTTCACAGGCTCAGTAGTTGTGGCACACAGGTTGAATTGCTCTGAGGCATGTGGGGTCCTCCGAATCCAGGGATCGAACCTGTGTCCCCTGCACTGGCAGGCAGAGTCTTAACCACTGGACCGCCAGGGAAGTCCCTTGTCTACATTCTTGAGAGACATTTTTGCTGCCGTACAACTCTAGGTAAGCTACTCATTTCTCTCAGTGCTGTGAAAAAGTTGTTGCACTGCTTCCTGACTTTCATTGTTGCTGCATTGAATTAATGCTCGTCTAATCGTAGGTCTTTCATGAAATATGTCTTTTCTCTTTGGCTGATATTTAAATCTTCTCTGCTTTGATAGCTTGTGGCTTCACTGTGATGTGTTTAGTGTGGGCTTCTTTTTGTTTTCATTGACTCATTGGGCTTCCTTATTATATAACATGGTGACTTTCAACCCTCTGGAAAATTGTCAGTCAACATTTCTTAAATTATTCCTCTTCTCTATGCCATCTCTCTTCTCCCACTATAATTTCAACTTGACATTTTTCAGGTCTTTCTAGAATGTTCTCTATACCTCTCTATTTTTTCATATTTCTACCTCTTTTTCTCTTTATGCTGCATTTCACGTAATTGTCTCAGCTCTGTCTTCCAGCTTACTAATTCTTTCTTGAACTTGTCCTACATGCTATTAAACTCATTTGTTGGATAACTAATTTCAGTTACTGTTTTTTCATTTCTAGAAATTAACAATTTACTTTTTTTCAAGTTGACTTGGTCATTTTTATACTTTGTTCTTTCCTTGTATTTCAAACTCTTGTACATATTAAACATATCAAATATGTTTAATTATAGATATTATGCATTCTTTACCATTTCCTTCTCCAATGCATGAAAGTGAAAAGTAAAAGTGAAGTCGCTCAGTCGTGTCCAACTCTAGTGAGCCCATGGTCTGCAGCCCACCAGGCTCCTCCGCCCATGGGATTCTCTAGGCAAAAGTACTGGAGTGGGGTGCCATTGCCTTCTCCAAATATTAAACATACTTTATATTAATTGGCTGATAATTATAATATCTGAAATCTTTGTAGGTCTAATTCTGCTGATACTCACTCATAGTGCCTTTTTCTTAGTATTTTGTGATTTTTTTAAATTGAGTTCATCTCAGATAACTATTTGTAGAAATTCTTCTAGATCTGAATTTAAGGTGCATTTTTCGTAGATAACTAACATTGACTTTTGTTAGGTATCTCAGGGCACTTTCAACCTGGTTGGCAATGTTTTTACATGTTGGTATAAGAATAAGGGGTCTTTGCACTTTTTCCTGAAATAGGGAAATGGAAAATTTAAAAAGAGAAATATTCACTTCTGAGGAACCCAGAAGGTTTACTTTGCAACCTCAGTAACATTTGTCCTTTATTTAACTCAACAAATACTTATTATGTGCCCGTGCTAGGCTCAAGGACAAAAGACGGTTGATACAGCTCTTCCCCTCAAAGGGCTACAGATATTTTTAGATGGTAAAGGGCTAAATCTGAAGCTGTCCTTCTTGCATAAAGTCATTTATGAGATTAGAATGTAGCCCCATAAAAAAAAAAAAAGAATTAGCCCCATAAGGACATGGAGTTTGCACATGTAATACCTGGTGAGAGCGGCACTCAATAAATATTTGCCTTCACTATGCAAATTTTCTCCTATGACTTGAATCAGGTCCCAGTGTTTTTTTGTTGTTGTTGCATTGCCTATAGATTTCTTGGATTCTCTGAAGCCTGTTGGCCCGTTTCTGCCACAGCACAGCACTAGTAGGATCACCCATGGTGATAGAGGTGAGGCACTACAGCCCTGGACATAGAAAACACTATAGGAGCCCAGGTATTGGCATTAGATAAGATTTAGGGGAACGCTCTTGTTGATCAGGCCATGGAAAGGAGAGACTTGGATATTAAAGCAATCTTGTACATTACCTGTGTCTTAGAGAGCTTGACAGTATCTGCTACCACAAACCAGTGGACGTTTTCTGTACAGGAAGGAGTGGTGAGTGACCCCAAGTAGCTGTAGTAGTATCGGAGGTCCCCAGGTAGCATATCCTGAATGTCAAGGTCCCTCAGAACTGTGCTTTGTCCTAATAGAGGGGATGAGAAGCAAAGTCAGGGACCACTGCTGCCCCTTGAGAGGACAGCTCTGGCTCATATCTCACTATCTTTAAATCTCCTGATTTAAGCAGAAGAACTTAGAACCTGATCATTGGGAAACATCACCCAGTGTACTGCTTCCTGGAAAGGGTTAAGAGCAAAGACTTTGGGGAGAAACCCACTCAAATACCTCCTCTGGCTGGGTGGCCCTGGCGGGATATGCACCTGTCTATAGACAGGGGACACTCATGGGAGTTCCCTGGTGGTCCAGTGGCTAAGACTCCATGCTGTCAATGCAGGGGGTCTGGGTTCGATCCCTGGTCAGGGAACTAGATCCCACATGCTGCAACGAAAGATGCTGCACGAGGCAGGAACTCTGCTTTTTTCCCTGAGCACTTCTGCATTTTTTTAATGGCAAAGAGGATATCTTTGTGATATATACATAAACAGGTTTGTTTAACCAAGGCTGTGAAGTCTAGTAGTGCATAGCCCAATGAGCAGGCAAAAAATTTCTAAGTTTTTTTTTTTTTTTTTTTCTGGTTGCACTGCATGGCATGCAGGATCTTACTTCCCTGAACAGGGGTTGAACCCATGCTCCCTGCAGTGGAAATTGGGAGTCTTAACCACGGGACTGCCAAGTTAAGAAGATGAGTGAGTAACTGGCTACCTTCTCCATGAAGTGGGAGGTCAGGCATCCCGTCAGGGGAGAAGCTGGGGCCAGGGAGGGGGTGCTTCGGGAGAGAGGAGAAAAGGTGATGCAGTCATTGTGGAGAGGGGAAAAGAAAAAGCCCAGAGGAGTATTTTAGGATTTCTGAGCAGTGTTAGTACTTGTTTATATTTTAGCTAGGAATGAAAGTAATACCAGTTAGAAATATCTGTGTTTCTCTCAGGCACATTCCCTATAGGCTGTTTGGCTACAGACTCTGAGAAAGTAGAAGTTGGCGGAGGGCTTTATCAGGTAAGTTTGTGGAGGGATGGAGGGCATTTGCATGGGTGTGTCAGAATGATGGTCTGTGGCATCCAAGCCAGGTAAAGAGAACTGAGAGGCAAGAAGCGTGACTAGTAGTGAAAACGTGGAGGCCCATGACTTGGAGGTCAGGAGATCGCTGGAGAGGGTGAGGACTCAGGTCAGGGAACTGGAGACCGGTATATGGGGCAGAGTGAGATGCCCAGAACCAAGGCTGCAGCAGACATGGTAACAGCTTAAAGTCAAGAGTTGATCATGGGAGTGGGCAAATGCTCTGACGAGAACCCTGCCTTCCGGAGGCAGAGAGCAGGGAGGCCAGCCCTGTGTCTGCATCACAGACACCACGGCAAGAGGCTTCACTCTTGAGACTCTTCTCAACTGGAAACCAAGGAGCTCATCTCTGTCTGAGGACTAGGATCATCACGACCAGCTGGGGCCAGAGGTCAAGGAGCTCATCTCTGTCTGAGGACTAGGATCATCACGACCAGCTGGGGCCAGAGGTCAGGGTGACTTAATTGAAAACATCCCTCATTCATGGAACTCTGGCCATCCAGACGTCCTAGTCGTGGAAATCGACAGGTAGTTTATGAACGGGTCTCCCAGAGGTGTGTACAGCGTGAGCCAGTCACGGGCACTGCTGGAGCCAGAGACCTTGCACAGGGAGCTAAGTGTCCCCTGGAAAGCTTATCTGCAACCCTGCCCACCCGTGACTCTTCCCTGCCCCCCGTCCCCATCACACTCAGGCTCATTCCTCTGCCCTGGTGTGCCTTCTGTTGGTTTCTCTTACCTGCATACCTGATGTCCTCCAGGTGAGAAATGAAGTTGCTGTAGTAAGTATTTTCAGCATAATCCTTTACCTGCAGGGGAAACACGGAGCAGTTAACCTAAGGGAGGTGGGTCCTCCATCTGGTACTATCTCCCTTAATTCAGCTGTTTGGTATCCTGGCTGGTGGTGCAGAGCTATGAGGGCAAGGAGGCATCCGGGGAGACAGTCTGGCGGTTCTTTGCACCAACTGCCTTGGCTCACCAGTTTCTTCCAGAAAGACAAGATCTGAAGCACTTTGGCAGCTTCCCGGAAAAAGACCTTCTTGGCAGTATCTGGTGATATCCTCATGAAATGGCCAAAGTCACTGTTAAAATATCCCCAGTGACCTTGTTTTGGGCATTGTCAGCCACAGTCAGATTCACTGTGGGTTTTTTGTTTTTGTTTTTAGCCACTGCCACACAGCATGCAGAATCTTAGTTCCCTGACCAGGGATCAAGCCCATATCCCCTGTAGGGGAAGTGTAGGGTCTTAACTGCTGGACCACCAGGGAGGCCCCCAGATGCATTATGATCAGGGGCTTGGTCTCAAGTGCTCCCTTCTTCATCCTCAGGACTTTTGACTGGATGGACGAGAGCCAGATGTCCAAGGCAAAACTGCTCCAATGCTGACCTCCGACATCCTCTATTTTTTGAATGAGTGTTTACTTTTTAGAAGACAGGAAAGTTGCTTTTGGTGAAAAAGTTCTATGAACAATGGTTTTTTTCAGTCAGGGATGCTGATCCATTCTTCCACTGGGTGAAAATTCAGACTTTCTTGGATTTCTTCTTTTTCTAATCTTAAATTTATTTTTTAATTGAAGGACAATTGCTTTACAGAATTGTGTTGGTTTCTGCCAAACATCAACATGAGTCATCCATAGGTATATATATGTCCCCTCCCTCTTTACACTCCTTCCCACCTTCGTCCCCACCCCACCTCTCTAGATTGTTACAGAGCCCCGGTTTGAGTTCCCGGAGTCATACAGCAAATTCCAATTGGCTATCTATTTTACATATGGTAATGTAAGTTTCCATGTTACTCTCTCCCATACATCCCTCCCCCTCCTTCCTCCCAACCCCCTTCCTTGGATTTCTGACTGTCATTTATCTGTTTTCTAAATGTGTCATCTCTTTCTCTGTTCTTCTAGCTACCTTTCATGTTAAACAAATACTTTCAGTGTACCATTTAACCATTTTAAGTTATTAATGGTTGCTCTAGTGACTTCAATGTGCAACTTACATCAGTTTGTGCTAGACAGTATCCCAGGTGGCGCAGTGGTAAACAATCCACCTGCCAATGCAGGAGACACAAGAAACTCGGGTTTGATCCCCAGGCAGGAAGATCCCCTGGAGGAGGGCATGGCAACCCATTCTAGTATTTTTGCCTAGAAAATTCCAGGGACAGAGGAGCCTGGAGGGCTACAGTCCATGGGGTCGCAAAGAGTTGGACACAACTGAGCATTTTCTCAAATACAGATCACATTTTCCTATTTGCATGCTGAACTTTTTCCTTGATTACTAGACATTTTAGATAATATATGGTAGCTAATCTAAATTCTGATTTTTAAAAACTATCCTGCGGAGTTTTTGTTGTTGTTCATGCAACTATTCAGTGACTTGCCTGGGCTTTATCTGTAGAATATGTGTCCATAGTACTGTGTAGCAGCTGATGAATCTGCTCAGGTCTTAAGTCTTATTTTTATTTTTTTAGCCTAGACCATCTATGGTCAGCACAATTTTACAGTCACTCAGTGATTTTAGTAGAGGTTGTGCTCAAACCCCAGGAGCCCATTCAAAGGTCAGCCAGTTACCAAGTCAGACTCAGCTTTCACATTCCATCAGGCCTTCTTGGGAAGCCGATACAAACTCTCTATGGCTCTCTCATTTTCAGGATCTCCCAGTTAGATTTCTGATTGGCCTGCCCCTTGCCACTCACCTCAGTTAGGACGTGACAGACTCCCAAAGCTGCGAGTTTTCCTTGTTTTCTGCCTTTTCTGTTGTTTGCTACTTTTATCAGCAATGCCCCTCGGGCATGGGTTTTCAGTCTCTACTTCAAATCTAATGAATCCCTGTACCAGGCAGTGAAGCTGCTGGTTTTCCTGTTCACCTGCCCTGATGAAACTACCTTGCTGACCAAGTTGTTGTTGTTCAGTTGCTAAGTTGTGTCCGACTCTTTGCAACCCAATGGATTGCAGCACGCCAGGCTCCCCTGTCCTTCACCATCTCCTGGAGTCTGCTTATACTCGTGTCCATTGAGTCGGTGATGCCATCCAACCATCCTATCCTCTATTGTCCCTTGTCCTCCTGTCTTCAATCTTTCCCAACATCAAGGTCTTTTACAGTGAATCAGTTCTTCCTATCAAGCGGCCAAAGTGTTGGAGCTTCAGCTTCAGCATCAGTCCTTCCAATGACTATTCAGGTTTGATTTCCTTTAGGATTACTTACTGACCACGTTAGCAGATGGAAAGAATGCCAGGCAAGAAGCCCACAAACTTCCATTGTTCTTACTCAAAATTCTCACCATTTATCATACGTAAGTGCTTGACCTTGTTCCTGTCTTTGGTCCATTTCCAGAGCACTGATATGCTTGTTTTTGATGTGCTGTGTTCAGTCGTGTCCAGCTCTTTGTGACCCCATGGACTTTAGCCTGCCAGGCTTCTCCGTCCATGGAATTTTCCAGGCAAGTATACTAGAGATGGTTGTCATTTCCTTCTCCAGGCAATCTTCCTGACCCAGGGGTTGAACCCATGTCTCTTGTGTCTCTTGCATTGGCAGGTGGTTTCTTTACCAGCTGAACCACCAGGGAAGCTAATATACTTGTTTTGGGAGGGGATCATATTCACTGACCATTTCTTGCTGCCTAGACATAAGTCCCACCTTCCAGACTTTCTGAGGAATGCAGAGATGTGGCCTCTGTCTACTGGGGTGCAGGCTTTCTCATGTCCTCAGACCAATTTCTATCAAGTCAGCCCCTCTGGGATCAGCTCTTCTAACTCAGCTTGTCCAGATCATCCAACGTCCTTGAGGTTGGTGACCCAGAGGCACCTCAGTAACTGTGAGCAAGGACTGGGGAAAGAGTAGGTCTTTCAGGGACTTCCCCGATGGTCCGGTGGTTAAGACTCCCAATACAGTGGGCCCAGGTTTGATCCCTGATCAGGGAACTAGATCCCACATGTCTCAATTAAAGATGCTGCATGCTGCAATAAGGGACAAAGATCCTTCATGCCACAACTAAGACCAGATAAGTAGACAAATATTTTTCTTTAAAAGAGTAGATTTTTTATCAAGTCAGTGTTTCCAAGAACTGTGAGCTCGGGACTACATAAGGAGAGACAAGTAGGAAAAGCCTTTGTCTACACTTAACACCTTGTTTTGCCACCAGTTTATAATTTCGAGTGTGTAGGTTCAGCCTACCTCAACCAGGGCCGCCAGCACAGCCAAACCATCCGGCTCATTCTGGGCTTCCTCATAGCTGTCATATTTAGAATTGTAGTGGACGACGTGAATCTGTGGAAGCAAGAAAGGGAGTGAAAGTCGCTCAGTTGTGTCTGACTCTTTTCGACCCCCTGGGCTACACAGTCCATGGAATTCTCCAGGCCAGAATTCTGGAGTGAGTAGCCTTTCCCTTCTCCAGGGGATCTTCCCAACCCAGGGATTGAACTGAGGTCATCAGCATGGCAGGTGGATTCTTTACCAACTGAGCCACCAGGGAAGCCCAAGAATACTGGAGTAGATAGCCTATCCCTTCCCCAGTGGATCTTCTCAACCCAGAAATCAATCCAGGGTCTCCTGCATTGCAGGCAGATTCTTTACAGGCTGAGCTATCAGGGCAAGTCAAGGGCAATTCCCATAATCTTCAAATGCTTCAGGTTTTCAGGAAAGGAGGAAAATGAAAAAAAGATGCTTCATCTGGCGCCTCTGCTTGACCGACAAACACTGCTGACCACCATCTCCCTCCATCTGGGCTACAAGATCTAAGACCAGAAAGTTCTGAGAAGGACGTGAGGGGAGGGCTGAGAAATGTTCATGGGGAGAAGCTCTGGTTCATGCAGGCTTGTATTGTTTGTATTAGCTGATTTTCCTTTATATTTGCAAAGTAATGAACATTTCTAATATTTATTGAAACAGCTTAATTTGCATAGCCTGTACTCAATACAAAAAAAATAATGTATACCACTTGTTTGCTTAGTAAGAATCAGTGCTAGATTTCTAATTTTAAAAAAACAGATACACAACAAGCAACAAAAGTTTACTGTATAGCACAGGGAACTACCGTCAATATCTTGTAATAACCTATAATGGGAAATAATATGAAAAATAATATATGTATATATGTATAACTGAATCTTCTTGCTGTACACCTGAAACATTGTAAATCAGCTATACTTCAGTAATATATATATATCAATAAAAAAGAATAATGTATAAAATATGTGAATCAAGTTTAAATTAAAATTTTGATGCTAAAAAAAAAAAAGACCAGAAAATTCTCCAAGAATGCAAAGAACATGAGTGGGATTACGTGTGCTGTGTGCTAAGTTGCTTCAGTCATGTCTGACTCTCTGTGACACCACAGATGGTAGCCTGCCAGGCTCCTCTGTCCATGGGATTCTCCAGGCAAGAATACTGGAGTGGGTTGCCATGCCCTCCTCCAGGGGATCTTCTTGACCCAGGGAAAAAACCTGCGTCTCTTATGGGGAGATGGCAATACACCTTCTCGCAGGCAGACAAGCTGGCAGAGTTCCAGGAGATCATATGAGGCCACAAGGTTCTCCTGAGGTCTCCCTAGAGTGGGCATATGCCCCCTTACCTCAGGAGGCCACTGTAAATCCATGGTCATCCGAAGCAGTAATGATCCTCACTGCTGCTGCTGCTGCTACTGCTGCTAAGTCGCTTCAGTCGTGTCCGACTCTGTGCGACCCCATAGATGGCAGCCCATCAGGCTCCCCCATCCCTGGGATTCTCCAGGCAAGAACACTGGAGTGGGTTGCCATTTCCTTCTCCAATGCATGAAAGTGAAAAGTGAAAGTGAAGTCGTTCAGT
>NW_011494861.1:4581225-4602053 GCF_000754665.1 Bison bison bison
AGGTGTATGGAGTGGGTTGCCATTTCCTTCTCCAATGCATGAAAGTGAAAAGTGAAAGTGAAGTCGTTCAGTCGTGTCCGACTCTAGCGACCCCATGGACTACAGCCCACCAGGCTCCTCCATCCATGGGATTTTCCAGGCAAAAGTACTGGAGTGGGGTGCCATCGCCTTCTCCGAATAATCCTCACTAGCCACATCTTTTCAGGTAGTGTCTCATCAGGTCTCTGTTTTGAAGTAGAATCCAATAGGCTTTCCTTATGAAGCCTCCTAGGTAGCACTAGTGGTAAAGAACCCGCTTGCCAAGGCAGGAGCCTTAAAATACGTAAGTTCAATCCCTGGGCAGGGAAGATCCCCTGGAGGAGGGCATGGCAACCCACTCCAGTATTCTTGCCTGGAAAATCCTATGTATAGAGGAACCTGTCAGGCTACGATCCATGGGCTTGCAAAGAGTCAGACATGACTAAAGCGACTTGGCAAGCACCCGTCCTAAGCAAGAGAGGAAACCAGCAAATCTACCACACAGAAATCCAGCTGAAACTAAAGAGGGCTTGCCCCACTCTCTGGGCTGTATACTCCTGCTTTGGGCTGACTTCGTGAAGGAGGGGACCCATCCGGAACCCCCAGCACAGAGCAGTGATTAGTGGTGAGTGAATGAAAAATAAATTTAACCTCAGGGTGACCTGACTCACCACTGCACAAAGTGTTTTTGGCTGTTTTAGTGAGAAAAGTAGGGCTTACCTGGTAGTCCAATGGTTAAGAATCTGCTTTGCAATGCAGGGGACACCAGTTCAATCCCTGGTCCAGGAAGATCCCACGTGCCAAAGGGCAACTCAGCCGGTGCAGCACAGCTGCTGAAGCCTGCACACCCGAGAGCCCGAGCTCCGCAACAAGAGAAGCCACCTCAATGAGAATCCTGTGCAGCATGACAGAGAGTAGCCCCCACTCACTGGAACTAGAGAAAGCCTAGAAGCAGCAAGAGCCACCAAAAAATAATAGTGATAATAAATTAAAAATAAATTAAACCGGGCTTCCCTGGTGGTTCAGTAGTAAAGAATCTGCCTCCAATGCAGGAAACCTGGGTTTGATCCCTGATCTGAGAAGATCCCACATGCTGAGGAGCAAACTAAGCTTCTGTTCCGAAACAACTGAGCCTATGCGCTAGAGCTGGGAGCTGCAATTACTGAGCCCACATGCCA
This sequence comes from Bison bison bison, assembly GCF_000754665.1. NCBI lineage: Eukaryota > Metazoa > Chordata > Mammalia > Artiodactyla > Bovidae > Bison > Bison bison. The sequence continues at coordinate 4,582,422 of NW_011494861.1, forward strand.
CAACTATGGAAGTCTGAGGCTCTACAAGTCGTGCTCCACAAAAGAAGCCACCGCAGTGAGAAGCCCAACCACTGCAACTAGAGAAAAGGCCTAGCAGCAATGAAGATCTGGACAGTCAAAAATAAAATAAATAAATATTTTTTAAAACAGGGCTTCCCAGGTGGCTCAGTGGTAAAGAATCCACCTGCCGATCAAACACAGGAGACCTAGGTTTGATCCCTGGGTTGGGAAGATCTCTTGCAGGAGGAAGTAGCAACCCACTCCAATATTCTTGCCTGGGAAATCACATGGACAGAGGAGCGTGGAGGGCTGCAGTCCATGGGGTGGCAGACTGGAGAAAAGCCCTCGCAGTGGCAAAGAACCAGGACAGCCAATAAATAAATAAATATTTTTTAAAAAGACAGTAACACAAACATGACTATGGGGTTTGAAAGAAAGAGGAGCCTGAAGGTACCTCAATTATGTATCGCATCCCATCCACAGTGTGCTCAGAGCCGCTGATCTCCGAGGATGCTCCGCCCCAGTGGAAGTGCATCTGCTTGGCTAAGTACTGCGTGCCGTCGGAGGTTGTCATGCGCATGGTGGATGGCAGGCTGATCTGTACTAGAAGAGAAGACGAGGGGCAGGGAGTGTGCGGACGGGCGGGGACAGGACAGGCCCGCAGGTGAGGCAGCGACCCTGCTCACCTGCCCACTCCTGGAGCAAGCTGGTGCTATAGACAGACCTGGATTGCCATGGGCAGGGTGACCCCTGCAGAGGAGGCACTGGCACACAGGGCCAGTTGGGGACCAGGCCCTGAGCTGGGCTGGACAGGCACTTGTCCCAGGGCACACACCTTCCCACTCAGGACCAGCAGGTCAGGGGCAGGACACCAAAGGGCAGGTCCAACTGATTACCCTGAAAAAATAGGGCTAGTGAGTGTGGAAGCCTCCACTCTTCACCTGTGGCCAATTTTGGAATTTGCCCACAGGGTAGGGAACAGGAAGTGGGGCCTCTTGGGACTGTTTTGATTACTTTTACTGCTAAGCTAAGTTGCTTCAGTTGTGTCCTACTCTGTGCGACTCCATAGATGGCAGCCCATCAGGCTCCCCCGTCCCTGGGATTCTCCAGGCAAGAATACTGGAGTGGGTTGCCATTTCTTTCTCCAATGCATGAAAGTGAAAAGTGAAAGTGAAGTCGCTCCGTCGTGTCCACCTCTTAGCGATCCCATGGACTGCAGCCTACCAGGCTCCTCCGTCCATGGGATTTTCCAGGCAAGAGTACTGGAGTGGGGTGCCATTGCCTTCTCCGTTACTTTTACTACCTGAGGTGAATACCCTGGAAGGCTGAATTGAGGTCATTATCTTTTCCATGATGTGGTTAAAATCTTCATCCCACGTTGACTTCTAGAACCAGCCCAACTAAACAACCCATCCCGCTGCATAGAAGGGAGCATCCCTGAGGGTTTCAACCCTTTTTTTGTTGCTGAACTGCTCTGGGTCTTCATTGCTGCTCAGGCTTTCTCTAGTTGTGGTGTGCTAGCTTCTCATTATGGTGGCTTCTCTTGTGGAGCACAGGCTCTAGGGCATGTGGGCTTCAATAGTTATAGCTCCTGGGTTCTAGAGCACAGGCTCAGTAGTTGTGGTGCTTGGGCTTAGCTGTCCCGTGGCTTGTGGAATCTTCCCAGATCAGGGATCAAACCTGTGTCCCCTGCATTTGCAGGTCGATTCTTAACTACTGGACCCCTAGAGAAGTCCTTTTATTTTATGGACCAAAGAGCCAACCCAGGGAGGTAGAAAGATTTGCAGTCACTCAGTTCATAGGTCCAGGCAGAACCAGGCCTGGACAGGACATCATCACTGCAGGCCTCAATTTGTTTTCAGAAGACAAGAGATCAAATTCTGTGGCATGTCAGGGAACACGCAGACTCTCAGCACGGTATTGAATTTGATGTAATCATCAACAGTTTCAAACGTTAGGTTCTTGCCGACAGGAAAATGGTTCAGTCTTCTAGCTAACTCATGCCTTGGGCCCTACAGACTTTCTACAGGGAAGTCACTCTGGTCAGAAAGCTGTCTTGTTTATTCCACTGGCTCAGGCCTCAGAGAAATCTCTATATTTTGGAATGAGTCAGGCAAAAGGGAGACATGCAGAGTGACCCCAAAAGTGACCAAGAAAAATATCTATGAGAGTATAACTTAGGACTTGGAAAGGGACAGTCAGCATCTGTCTTGTTAATAAGGTTTTTCTATTTAAAGTCATTGATGATAGTTATAAGCAAGCACATTTCTTAACGAGCATATATGAGATCTTTGAGGACTTCCCTGGTGGTCCAGTGGTTAAGACTCTGTACTTCCCATGCAGGGGGCATGGGTTGGATCCCTGGTCAAGCAATTAGATTCCACACTTCTCAAGGTGTGGCCAAAAAACCCCCAAATTAGGAATTTGATATCTGTCAAATGCCCCCTGCTTCCTTTCCAGAAGCAGCAGGAAGCTGTGATGACAGCTTCATAATATGCCAGAAGGCAGGAATCTGGCCTCTGAGGTTTTACATGCCCTTTGGCAGAACAGGTGTTTTGTGTTTAGTGCTTACAATGTGGCCTGCCTCAAAGTCAGTGCTCCCATGAGGAAAATGGAAGAGTTTATCAAAGAAGGTGTTCAGTTTTCTGTGTCCAGAGACTGCAGAGCTGAAGACAGTTAGTACCACAGAAGACGTAACAGAGATCCCGATAAGCGTGTTTCCCCAGAAACACAATCCCCTGCAGACAGAATGTCTCAGTTCTCAAGCTGTATCAACAGGATTGCACAGGCCGGATTGAAAAATGGCAGCACTTCTGGGCTTATCACTGTGCTTTTGAAAAGGTGAGGCCAACTAGCCGTCCTCCCCAAAATCAATTTGCTGAACCTTCCGGATTCTGACAATTGATTTAACTTCCAGAACTTACTCTTCTTTGTTTGGAACTAATTTAACCAGATTCTTATCAGCCCAGAAAAACCACATGATCTGAGCATTTTCTGTGCTCATGTCTACAACAAAATAGAGAAACTGAAAGCAAGTTTTAGAAGGACTTCCCTGGTGGTGTATGCTCCCAGTGCAGGGGACCTCGGGGTTCAATCCCTGGTCTGGGAAGTAGATCCCACAAGCCGCAACTGAAGATCTTGCACGCTGCAACCAAGACCTGGTGCAGCCAAATAAATAAATAAATATTTTTTGGAAAAGAAGAAAATAAGCTTTAGAAACTTTTGCAGCACTTTCTCTCAACATCCAAGTGTGTTTTCGATTTCTTTTTGTTAAAATGTAATTTTATATCTGTATTCTAATCTAATAATAAAAATGGAAGGATATAAACATTAAATAGATATATAAAGCAGAATTTGAAATTAAGAACACAATCCCATTGACCATCTGCAAATCAATGAGAAAGGCCTTGAAAAAGAAACTAATCTTGCAACGCTTGATCTTGGACTTCTACTCTCCACAACAGTGAGAAAATAAGGTTCTGTGGTTTAAGCCACAAAAACCCCACAATATCATTTACATTAGCACTCCCTCCCAATTAAATAATTAGGTATAAAGCTAATGAATTATATACAAGATCTATATGAGGAAAACTGAAAAATTCTGATGAAAGGAGTCACAGAATAACTAAAAAAATGGAGAGGTAGTACATATTCCTGGATAGGAAGACTCACTATTGTCCAGATGTCAGTTCTTCTCAATGTGACCTAGAGACTCAGTGTGGTCCCAATCAAAACCCCAATAGGTTATCTTGTAGATGTCAACGAACTAATTCTGACATTCACATGGAGAAGCCAAAGGCCCAGGATAGCTGACACAGTGTTGAAGGAGGGGAATAAAGTTGGAGCACCAATGATGCCCAACTTTAAGACTTACTGTAGAGCTTCAGTAGGGACATCTGGTGCTCCAGTAGCTAAGATGCTATACTCCCCATCTAGGAGCCCGGGTTTGATCCCTAGTCAGGGAACTAGATCCCACATGCAGCAACTAAGACCCAGTCCAGCCAAATAAATAAATTAATTTTTTTTTAAAGGCTTACTAAAAAGCTACAGTAGGGACTTCCCTGGAGGTTCAGTGGTTAGGACTCTGCACTTCCACTGCAGGGGGCATGGGTTCAATTCCTGGTCGTGAACTAAGATCCCACACGCCTCTCTATAAGGCCAGGGGGAAAAAAAGCTACAATAATCAATGCGGTGTGGTCTTGGTGGAAGAATACATAAATAGATCGGTGAACCGAAAAGAAAACCCAGAAATAGACCACCATAAATATATTCAACTGATCTTTAACCAAGTAGCAAAGGTGATGTTGTTATTGTTCTTTACTTGCTGAGTCGTGTCTGATTCTTTGTGAGCCCCATGAACTGTAGCCTGCCCAGCTCCTCTGTCCATGAGATTTCCCAAGCAAGAATACTGGAGTGGATTTTCATTTCCTTCTCCAGGGGATCTTCCTGACCCAGGAATCGAACCTTCATCTCCTGCATTGGCAGGGGGATTCTTTACCACTAAGCCACCAGGGAAGCCTATGGCAAAGGTGATACAATGGAGCAAAGAGAGTCTCTTCAACAAATGGTGCTGGAACAACTAGACATCCACATGCAAAAAAAAAAAAAAAGAATCTAGATAAAGACCTTATACGCTTCACCAAAATTAATGCAAAATAGATCACAGATCTAAATGTAATGTACAAAACCATAAAATTCTTAGAAGATAACATGGGAGAAAATCCAGATAACTTTGGGTATGGTACCTTTTTAGATTCAACAGCAAAGACGCAATTCGTGAAAGAAAGAATTGATAAGCTGGGCTCAATTACGATTTAAAACTTCTGAAAAAGAGAGCATCAAGAGAAGTAGACAACAAGCCATAGACTGGAAAGAAATATTTGTACAAGACACATCTGATAAAGAACTGCCACCCAAAATATACAATGAACCCTTAAAATTCAACAATAAGAAGACAGATAACCCAAAGACCATAACAGATACCTCCCCAAAGAAGATACACAGATGGCAAATACACATATGAAAAGATGCTCCACAGCACAGTTCATCAAGGAAATACAAATTAAACCAACCATGAGATGCCACTATACATCTATGAGAATAACCAAAATCCAGAACACTGACAACACTAAATGCTGGCAAGGATGTGGAGCAAGAGGAACACTCGTGCATTGCTGGTGGGAATGCAACACGGTGCAGCCACTTTGGAAGAGAGATGAGCAGTTTCTTACAAAACTAAACATACTCTTACCATACAATCCAGCAATCGTGCTCCTTGCTGTTTTCCCAAATGAGTGGAAACCTTATGTCCACACAAACATCTACACATTGGTGTTCATTGATGTTAATAGCAGCTTTATCCTTATTGCTAAATCTTGGAAGCAGCTAAGATGCCCTTAAGTTGGTGAATGGGTAACTGAACTTTGGTGCATCCAGACAATGGAATATTATCCAATGCCAAAAAAGAAAGGAGCTATCAAGTTGTGAAAAGACACAGAGCAACCTTCAATGCATATGACTAGGTGAAAGAAGGGCTTCCCTGGTAACTCAGCTGGCAAAGAATCTGCCTGCAATGCAGGAGACCCCGGTTAGATCCCTGGGTTGGGAAGATCCCCTGGAGGAGGGCATGGCAACCCACTCCAGTATTCTTGCCTGGAGAATCCCATGGACAGAGGAGCCTGGCGGGCTGCAGTCCATGGGGTCGCAAAGAGTTGGACACGACTGAGGGACAAAGCACAGCACAGCACAGGGGAAAGAAGCCAGTCTGAAAAGGTCCCACTCTTCTGCCAACCTCCCAGATGCTTCAGAGAGTGATGTTGGAAGCAGGATCTTGACATTCGTGATAAAATGACGCTTTCATGAATTATTTGTGGAGGTTGGTGATCCAAATCATAGGTATCTGAGGGCTGCTACCTTCACCAGCCACATGAAGAGCAATGGGTTTTATTTTCTCAATAGAGCAAAGAGGGAATCTGAGTCCTATGACCCTACCCTCCATAAGCCTATGCAAATGGACAGTAATGGGAGTAGAAAGGGATGTTTCCAAGGAGGACACAGTGGAGGAATCAGACATCTGGGGACTGTGTCCAGCTCGACCATTAGAGACTGTATGACTGGAAGTCCCTTAGATTCTCAAAGTCCCTGGTTTCAGCCTAAAAAATACCTCCCTCTGGGCTTGTCTTGAGGCTTGGAGGAGATGAACCCACATGGTGAAAATGAGAAAGATGTGTGCCAAGGTATAGCTGGATTTTATAAGTGTCCAATCTGGGCTTCTAAAATAGGGGGGCCCCAACACCCAGCCTTTCCTGTCTGACCTTCACACATAGAAAACGTGGCCAATCAGACCAGGGCACAGATCAACAGAACACACAGTGGGCCGTGCAGCTTCGCTGCGTTGCCTGTCTGTCTGCTGAATTTCCGCTGGTTGGGTCAGAGTGGGCTTGGAGAGAGGCCAGTGCGAAATGAAGGGGTGAGTGGGGAACCGAGTCTACAGACAGCTGCTGCACGACCCGGGATGAAGTGCCAGGACTCAACACCTGCAGCCCCCAGGCCACACTCTGCAGCTCTGGTGTCCAGCTCCGGGCAGCCCTGCCAGCCTCCCCCACCGCCCGCTTCCCCCAGGGACAGAAGCCGGTCTGTCGCCCATCCTTACCCGTGTGGCCGTTGTTGGTCATGGGGAACTCCCCTTGCCGGAGTCCGTAGCCTGTGAGGTTCAGAGCCCTCAGGGAAGGGTTGTACCGAACTTTCTTCATCTTCAGGTCAATGGGCGACTGTCTTGTCCCCCCACAGTCCGGGTACTGCAGCCTCCAGTGTTTTTCATCCAGCACCCCCTCTGACATGGGAGAGAGCCAAGGGGGTCACAGTGAGAGGTGCTGCCCAGCCGGGCCCTCTCTGTGGGCACTTCACCCAGTATAGAGGCCAGAGCTGGTAGCTCACAGCAGGGCCTGGCCAGGGAGGCCGGCAGAGGTTGAGATCAAGGCCGGAGGCCTGCCTTCCAGAAAGCAGAGCAGGGCCTCCAGGAGGTGGGTTGTTGTTGTTCAGTTGTTCAGTTGTGTCCAACTTTTTGTGACCCCATGGACTGTAGCCTGCCAGGCTCCTCTGTCCCTGGGATTTCCCAGGCAAGAATATTGGAGTGGGTTGCCATTTCCTTCTCCAGGGAATCTTCCTGACCCAGGGATCAAACCTGCATCTCCTGCAATGGCAAATGGATTCTTTACCACTGAGCTATCTGGGAAGCCCAAAGAGGCAGGAAGGGCTTCTAAATCAGCTTCACAGACCCTGGAGGGCTTCGGGGCTGGTTCCTAATTTTTCTGTTGCAACCACTGGCCCTGAGAACATGGCTTATTATTTTGAAAGCAATGGCTATCTTTAAGACCTAGCTTTGGTTTTTCCTTTGAGTGACTGTCAGCTGATGAATATGGGATCTGGCTATGGTGCTAGTGGTAAAGAACCTGCCTGCCAATGCAGGAGATAAAAGAGACACAGGTTCGATCCCTGGGTTGGGAAGATCCCCTGAAGGAGGGCATGGCAACCCACTCCAGTGTTCTTGCCTGGAGAATCCCATGGACAGAGGAGCCTGTGGGCTACAGTTCATGAGGTCACAAAGAGTCAGACCTGACTAAAGGAACTTGGCACACAGATGATAAATGGTCCTGAGGGCTCCTTGGCCTTGGCCTTCCTGTGTTACTTTTAAGGGCTTTTCCTCACTTCTTCTGAGTGGCAGTTTCCTTTCCCGGCCCTCAACATTATCAAAGCCCCATCTACACCCTACCGGCAGGACCTTCCCACCTCTTTTCTTTCCCAACCCCTCTTCACTGGTTCCCAGTATTGTAAAGACCACCTGGGTGCCTACACTGTGGATTCAAGGCAAGAAACGAAGCATCAGGTTCAAGGATGACCTAGAATAATTAGTTGAAAAAATGTCAAAGAAAGGAAATTTATCTTTTTAAAGGTAGTTACTAATCACAGAAAAGAGTGATAAAAGCAAGTCATCATAGGAATTCCCTGATAGTCTAGTGGTTAAGACTGTGCACTTCCACAGTTAGATACCTGGACTGGGAATTGAGATCCCACACACTGTGTGGACAGCCAAAAAATTAAAAAACAAAAAACAAAAAAAAGCAAGTCTTTGTAATGGGTTATTCAGCCTGCAAACAGTTGAGGAGTCTGGTCTCACCCATTTGCAACAGGGACTCCAGCTCTCTTTCCCCCTCACTGGGCAGCTGTGTCATCCACAGGTTATTTTGAGAAAGATGATCATATCTGAGCCTCTTATAGTTTCCTGGTTCAATAAAAAGTCAATTCTTTATTTCTCCTCCTCTCCTCACTATTCAATAATACACACCAAATTGTAGGCAAGTCTTTCCTAGAGGCAGATGCAAGCATCAAAGTCAGAATTTTTTTTTTTTTGCTCCGTGCCTGGCATGCAGGATCTAAGGTCTTGGGACCAGGGATCGAACCCCTGCTCTCTGCATTAGAAGTGCAGAATCTTAACCACTGGACCCCAGGGAAGTCCCAAGGCCAAACGTCTTGAGCACAGCCCCTTCATGGGCCAAATTGCTTTTTGCCAGCATGGGGGTTTCTCAAGTGTTTCCAAGAGGTAATTGCAGTAGCTTTCCTGTACTCCTGGTGTTTCCAGAAGGCCACAGTCTCAGGCTGTGCTGAGCTGAGAGGGACAGTCTGCACTGTGGGAATCCTCGCTTGTCCTTACCCTACAACCACCCTCAGCATCTATGGGCCTGCCCAAGCAGAAACCCTGGGGTCTCATGGCGCTGAGCCAGGGAGGGATCCTCTGGGTCAGACAGAATGATTGGTCAGTTGGCTGTCCTGCCCTCTGCTGCCAGACTTCCTGAACCTTCCCATGATGTCCCTAACTCTGCTGCCCTTGACTTAACAGGACACCCTAGGTGGACACTCCCCCCAGTATCTGAGGCCGGGGTGGACTGTGCAGAGAACAGGTTCAAAACCTGCTTGCTCCTGACTCCAGCAGCCGTGAGCATCCTCTTGGGCCCCATGCCTCCCTCCAGGACATAAAGGAGGAGGGCCAGGCAGGTGCTTTTGCTCCTGCCACGCAGAAGAGGTATTTCTTATCTGAACCCCACAATCTTCCTCTCTTTGGCTCACATGTGGGCCTGTGGTAAACACCAGAGTTTTTTTTTTTCCACTTCATGTCCTGTAAGTGGGGCTCAAGGTGTGAGTCTGGGGCTTCAGCAGGGCTAGGCAAGGGAGAGAGACCAGCCCGGAGGCCATGTAGTGGTCACTTGGTTCTCGGCACATTGAGTCATTCTAGATAAACTGTGTATCATGGAATTTCCAATAAGAAAGTTCTTGCAAACCCCACACATTCTCGGTGGGACTGCAAGGAGCTCCCTTCAACCACTTTTTTTTTTTCCTGTTGGAGGATAATTGCTTTACAATACTGTGTTGGTTTCTGCCATATATCAACATGAATCAGCTACAGGTATACATATATCTGGGCTTCTCAGGTGATGCTAGTAGTAAAGAACCTGCCTGCTAATGCAGGAGACATAAAAGACACAGGTTTGATTCCTGGGTTGGGAAGATCCCCTGCAGGAAGGCCTGGCTGTCCACTCTAATATTCTTGCCTGGAGAATCCCATGAATGGAGGAGCCTGGTGGGCTATAGTCCATGAATCAGACATGACTGAAGCGACTTAGTACCCGTGCATTCATATGTTACCTCCTTCCTGAACCGCCCTCCCATCACGCTATCCCACCCCTCTAGGTTGTCACAGAGCACTGGATTGAGCTCCCTGAGTCATACAGAAATCCCCACTGGCAGTGTGTTTTACCTATGGTAATGTGTTTGTTTCCATGCTCTTCTCTCAATTCGTCACACGCTCTTCTTCCCCTTCCTGTGTCCACAAATCTGTTCTCTATGCTGGCATCTCTACTGAAGTGAAAGTGATAGTCGCTCAGTCATGTCCAACTCTTTGTGACCCCATGGACTATAGCCAGCCAGGCTCCTCTGTCCATGGAATCCTCCAGGCAAGAATACTGGAGTGGGCAGCCATTCCTTTCTCCAGGGGATTTTCCCAACCCAGGGACCGAACCTGGGTCTCCATCATTGCAGGCAGATTCTTTACCACCTGAGCCACCAGGGAAGCCCCTCGCTGTCCTACAGATAGGTTCATCAGTCCCATCTTTCTAGATACCATACACGTGTGTTAATATACAGTATTTGTCTTTCTCTTTCTGACTTACTTCACTCCGTATAACCACTTTATTTTTTATCTACACAGACAAAGAGTGCAAATGGCTTTGCTGTCAGGAGCACTGAGTGAGCTGTCAAGCCAGCACCAGGAGTGGAAAAGCATGGGGAGAACTTTGTCGTCTTCTCCCTAACCGAGGTCTCCCCCAGCCCGAGACGCAGAGCTCCCAACAGCACCGCACAGAGTTGTCACACGTGGTCGCCCCTGACTGACCAGGCTTCACCCTCGAGAAGTGGGCACTGCCCCTGGGGTGGGCCTTACCTGAGTAGGTCCACTCGTGCTGGGCCTGGGCTCCCACCACGAGCAGGAATAGCAGGGTGATCATGCTGCAGCAGGTCTGGAGTCAGGGCCGATGCTGCGGAGGCTCCTCTTTTAAAGGCTCAGAAACCGTAAATAACAATTTACCGGGTCTGGCTGGCTGATCCACCCTTCGCTGTGCCCACTGAAAAATAGCACGCCCCCCACACCCGCTTCCCTGGCCAGGTGACGCGCACCTGTCCCATCACCTCTGGCACAAGCACTGAGTCCACTTCGCCTGAGGGTTCGGATGTTTGCTGTCTGATTTATGAAAACTCACTCAGAGGGTCACACAGTGCAGCCTTTGTGGGCAAGCAACTACCTTGGGCCAAGGAGATGGCCCCAGGCAGAGGGCTGCAGAGTGGGGAGGTTTTTCCAAAACAATGGCATTTTCTGTGACCTCGTTCCTGGCAAGCAGGGCCCAGGAAGGGAACCGGTGAGGAGCATCACCAGTGCCTAAAACCCCAGCCGGATGCTGCGTGGTATTTCCTGCCTGCCTCAGCAGTAGACACCTGCCACTAATGCAGACTTAGGGCTGCCCTCAGCCAGACAGTTGGAGAGACGGCCTGGGCCCCATGCGTGGTCAGTGGTGTCGACTCTTTCGAGACTCCATGGACTGTAGCTCCCCAGGCTCCTCTGTCCATGGGATTCTCCTGGTAAGAATACTGGAGTGGGTTGCCAATTCCTCCTCCAGGGGATCTCCCTGACCCAGGGATCAAACCCACGTCTCTCTGTCTCCTGCATTACAGGTGGATTCTTTATCTGCTGAGTCACTGGGGAAGCCCCATGTTTGAGCATGAAATGGAGAATCCAACTGTAGGCTGTTCTGTTCTCATCCTCTTTTTTTCTTAAGCCTATTTTGTGTGTGTGTATGGGGGGACCATTTTTAAAGTCTTTATTGAATTTGTTACATTGCTTCCGTTTTTTGATGTTTTGGTTTTCCGGCCACAAGGCATGAGGGATCTTAGCTCCCAGATCAGATCAGATCAGATCAGTCGCTCAGTCATGTCCGACTCTTTGCGACCCCATGAATCGCAGCACGCCAGGCCTCCCTGTCCATCATCAACTCCCAGCCAGATGCTACGTGGTATTTCCTGCCTGCCTCAGCAGTAGACACCTGCCACTAATGCAGACTTAGGGCTGCCCTAGGGCTGCACCCCCTGTGTTGGAAGGCAAAGTTTTAACCACTGGACCACCAGGGAAGTTCCTCATCCTAACTCTTGAATCACTGGTGGATGCTGAGTCCCAGCTCACGAGCCACATCCAACATGTATCCTGGGTTATCCCAGCTGCTGTGGGTGTCTGAGTTGCTCTATGGAATGGATTTACTCTGACAGCCACAGTGCACTTGGTCACACCCAAACCCATCCTACATGCCGGATCAATGAATTGCCTAATCCTCCTGTGTCCACTTGGGTAAACAGTCCTTGAAGTTAGCTGAGAGAGAAGTTTTCAAGATTATACTTGCTGACAGGCTCGCACCTCCCATGCCCTTCACAGAGGACACAAGCAAAGGGCAGAAATGTTCCTGACCTGAAACAAAGGACCGTCCTGTTCTGTAGAACAGAGCGAAGGCCCTCTGCAGCTTCTTTAATCTCATGGCCTACTTTTCCCTGGAGTCTGAGGGATGCTGCAATGGCAGTACAGTAGCATGATTTAACTCTGGTGGAGAGAAAGGGTTCTGTGGCCAGATCAACAGAGTTCAGATCCCTGCTCTACCACTTACTAGCTGTGTGACCTTCAGCAAGTTATTCAACTGCTCTTTGCCTCCATTTCTCCAGTTTAATAAGACTTAAGGTTAGTACTTCCTCATGCAAGGAGATCAAACCAGTCAACCCTAAAGGAAATCAACCCTGAATATTCATTAAAAGGACTGATGCTGAAGTTGAAGCTCCAATACTTTGGCTACCTGATGTGGAGAGCCGACTCACTGGAAAAGACCCTGATGCTGGGAAAGACTGAGAGCAGGAGGAAAAGGGAGCAACAGAGGATGAGATGGTTGGATGGCATTACTGACTTGATGGGCATGAGTTTGAGCAAACTCCTGGAGATATTGAAGGACAGGGAAGCCTGGCGTGCTGCATTCCATGGGGTTGCAAAGAGTTATACATGCCTGAGCAACTGAACAACAGCAACCTCCTCCTGAGGATACAATACTCCTGAGGATGTAATAGTAAGAGTAGCACCTGGTATGTGGCAAACAGTGTTATTATCATTTTATGGAGAAAGGAAGTGACATCATTGTCACCTAGCCTGTTGGGAAGGGAACAGAGGTGAAAATGCAGAACTCGATCTCCAACTGAAACAGCTTTCCAGGTTTCCAGAAATAGGAAATCCACTGCCCAGTCTTTGCTAAGGAAATTAGATCCCAGCCTGCTGGGCCCAGGTCTGGCTGAAAGGGCCACCTTGTAAGACCCCAGTTCTTCTGAGGACACTGAGCTGGGCATCTACCTTTAGGACTTTTAGACATGCCAGGGAGCCCTGATACCCAACTGGCAGGAAAACAAAAACTGAGCCATCTAAACTTTTTTCTTGAGAATCACAGAAAGAATTAGAGAACTGCAGAGGGAGCCAGAAAGATCCTGATGTGGAGAAGCCAAGGGGCTTTGCTGATGTGAGAAGGAACTCAAGTAAGCCAGAGTGTAAGACAGGGGAAACTGCAGAGAGAGGGATGCGGAAAGGAGAATGAGAGGAGACAGGAATAGACCCACAGAGAAAGGAGGGTTCCTGGAGCCACATGGTCTGGCCTGAGTGTCGGCCGCTTCCAATGGCTCCCACGCTCCATCTCTCATTTGTGTGTGAGAAGTGTGTTCCTGGGGTCAGCGCTTTGGGATGCCTGAGAGAGCCCTGGTTCCTTATTGCTCTGCGAAATCTTTGAAGTAAGTGCACAGTTGCTTTTGGGCATCTGTAATGTTAGCATCCCTCGCCTGGAACCCTACTGCAGAACATGCATCCATCCATCAGACCTGCAGCTTTTCCTGGGTTTTTCTGCCTCTTTGGCCAGCTGCTAGTCTGTACAGCTGGCTAACACTGCGAATAAGTGGTTAGGGTGAATGATTATGTTAATAAAGTGATCAGACTAGTCAAGTCCCATTGGCTAATGAGGGCACCTTACTAGAGAGGGGTGGGGATTCTGGGTCCCCTCCCTCTCCTGTGTAGAAGACTCCAGTGACCTAATCCACATAGAATTGGTCAAGGTCACATTTGTTGCCTACTTTCTAGCTCACTGTCTTCTTTGACCCTAAAATTTTCCATTAACCTTGAACATGTTTCCGCCCTGTATTTGAAAAGCATATTGTTTCGGTTTTTATCATGTGCCACATTACACTCTGAACTTGTCTTTTCTGCTTTCATCCAACCACATCTCCAGCTCATCAAGGATGTGTCTTATTCTCAACTCCTGTTTTTCTGGAGACTGTGATTTGAGCGGCTGTCTGAGATGAGTTGACAAGTATGCCATTTTTAATCACGACATAATGTCAGAAATGACAAAGGAGACTTGTTTCTTCTTGGTGCCACCACAGCTGCATGAAGGAGGCCCACCGAGGCAAAGAAAAAGGGAGGGCAGTGAGGTGTGGTCAGCTCAGATAAACCAGGAAGCAACACCAGTCCAGGGGGCAGAGAAGAGTGATCAGTCTGGATGAGCAGGGATGGGTAATCAGCCCAGGTGAGCAGAAAGAAGTGATTAACACAGGTGAACAAGGAGATATGGTCAGTCCAGGTGAGCAGGGAGGGGGATAAGCCCAGGTGTACAGGGAAATACTATCAGCCCACATAAACAGGGAAGTACTGTAAGCCCAAGGGAGCCAATGCTCAGGTTTGCACAGGACTGGCATGGAAAGATGAATTTGGCTACACAAGAACACATACATTTTGGCCATAAGTAATACAGACAGGCCATTGTTCTGTTTCATTTAGGAGTTCCAGCTCTGGAGTCCTGAAGACTGAATCATTCTCAAGAAGTTAGTTGTCTAGATGTGTAAGGGTTCAATTTTATATAAGCACCTCTAAGATGCTTCATCCACTTTGGATTAAAACTTTTAAGGTGTACCATGCTCTTGCCTGTTGTCTGCAATAGATTAAGCTGAGCAACTGAACAACAGCAACCTCATCCTGAGGATACAATACTCCTGAGGATGTAATAGTAAGAGTAGCACCTGGTATGTGGCAAACAATTAAACTTTTCTTAATGACCAAGACCCACTAATATAAATATCAATTATTATCCTTCATCATAATATATTTATGCCCACTGGGCCTATAATTTTATGAGTCCTCTCCCTACTTGAAACAACCCTAACTGTTACACTTTTGGATTTCTTGTTTTAGATGTTGAGAGAGGAATTTCATCTCTCAATTATTAAAGCAATGTACACCCATGTTCATGGGTAAAATAATCAAATTATTAACATATAGAAGGCATGTAACATACAGAATGTAGTATAGTAAAAGCTATGGCTTTTCCAATAGTCATGTATGGATGTGATAGTTGGACCATAAAGAAGACTGAGCACTGAAGAACTGATGACTTCAAACTGTGGTGCTGGAGAAGACTCTTCAGAGTCCCTTGGACTGCAAGGAGATCGAACCAGTCAATCCTAAAGGAAATATTCATTGGAAGAACTGATGCTGAAGCTGAAGCTGAATCTCCAATACTTTGGCCACCTGATTCGAAGAGCCAACTCATTGGAAAAGACCCTGATATTGGGAAAGACTGAGGGCAGGAGGAGAAGAGGGCAGAAGAGGATGAGATGGTTAAATAGCATCACTGACTCAATGGACATGAATTTGACCAAACTCCAGGAGATAGTAAAGGGCAGGGAAGCCTGGCTTGCTGCAGTCTATGATGTTGCAAAGAGTTGGACACGACTTAGCCACTCAGCAACAACAGAAGACCAATCGATACAGAAATGACACTTGGTGCTAAGGCAGGGTCTGGAGAACTCTGCTCTGCTAGAAGTTAACTCTTTAGTTGATAGATTATAAAGAGATTGGGAAGTGCTGGGGAAAGGCTGGGAGGCTGGAGCATCTGGAGGTACCAGTGTGTATGTTCACTTTTTAATAGTCAATGATTCCCTACTGATGGCTCAGTAGTAAAAGAATCTGCCTGCCAATGCTTGAGACATGGGTTCGATTCCTGGTCTTGGAAGATCCCCTGGAGAAGGAAATGGCAACTCACTCCAGTATTCTTGCCTGGAAAACCCCATGGACAGAAGAGCCTGGTGGGCTACAATCACTGGGGTTGCAATGACATGGACACAACTTAGTGACTGAATAACAACGACAAACTGTAACATAGGCTGTCAGCTGTTGCTTCTTAATTGTCCATTTGGTGCCCTCACTTCCTGGCTTCTTGCTGCTTTTCATCTAGTTGGTCAGCGATCAGATAATTACACTCCTTGGAATTATATGCACAAGAAGAATGGAGACAGCTGAACCAAGAGCTCTGAGGCTGTTCTAAAACCAAAGAATGCAAACACTGAAATATTCATTTTTGACTACTCATGAAATGTTTATATCCTTTCTGACTTTTGGTTATACCCATATAAGTGAAGCATTACTAAACTGTCAAGCTAAATAACCTACTTGCAGAATATTCGACCACATCTAGCCCTGATTCAGTGAGGCCCATGATTTCTTTCCCCAGTCTCTTGGTGGATGAATTCCCCAGTCTTACAGGGAACCTCCAGTCTCATCTGTCCTCCTAGAATTCAGCACCTACTGTTTTGTCTACCAGCAGGCATTTTCGTCCACTGTATCTATCCTTCTTCCTTACTGGGTACCAGTAACCCACATCAAAAAACATCCAGACTAGGACTTCCCTGGCAGTCTGGTGGTCAAGAGTCCACCTTGCAATGCAGGGGACACAGATTTGATCTCTGATCAGGTAACTAAGATCCCATACACAAGGAAGCAGCTAAGTCCACATGCTGTAACTACTGAACCTACGTGTCACAACTAGAGAGTCTGTGTAGCACAACAAAAATTCTCACATGACACATGAAGATCCCATGTGGTGTAACTAAGACCCATCAGACAAATAAATAAACATTAAAAAAAAAATCCAGACCAACACCCTTGTGGAGATTCTCTTCTCCATTATTAATATGGGAATAATAGAGAGCTTCCTGGGTGGTGCTAGTGGTAAAGAACCTGTCTTCCAATGCAGGAGACATGAGACTTGTGTGTTCGATCCCTGGGTTGAGAAGATCCCCTGAGGAGGGCATGGCAACATACTCCAGTATTCTTGCCTGGAGAATCCCACTAAAAGGTTGTTGCTGAACCGCGAAAAGAGGCCAGGATTCTTGGCCTCTGGAAGAGAAGAATTTAATCCGGGGCCAGAGACGAGGCTTGATCGCTTAGAGCTTTTGTGTAATAAAGTTTTATTAAAGTATAAAGGAGATAGAGAAAGCTTCTGACATAGGCATCAAAAGGGGGCAGAAAGAGTACCCCCCTGCTAGTCTTCAGCTAGATGTTATATAGTCACTAGCAGTTTGTTAATGAAAGAAAGGAATGTCTTAAAACTCAGAATGGCACCAGGCCCCTCATCTGTAAGATGTATTTTGGGATAATCTTGGCACCAGACAAGTCTTCCCAGGCCATAAAATGAATGACTTGAATCTTGTAGAAGAGCACATTACCATACAAATAGTTTTGTTTACATAGATTAGGGAAACAATGACTAAGTATAACATAATGATTTGTCAAGTAGGTTCTGAGCCATTAGGCAGAACCAACTTGAAGACAGAGTCTGGGGTAAATGCATAGCACATTAACATGACTTAAGACAAACATTTCCATAAGAAAAATGCATTGGTTGACTCCAGGTTTGAGAATAGATAACTTCAGGTGGAACCAGGTGTCATTATGGGAACACAGTACTTTAAGAGAAACCTCCTTTTAAATTTGTATAAAGAAGGGAAAAAAATATCACTAGTTTGTTTCCTCCTGCCGCTTAAGAGAGATAAAAATGTCTGACACTTACAGCCTAATTCCTCCGTTTGGAGACCCCTGGCCTTCCTGCCTGTTACCCTCTCACCATGGACAGAGAAGCCTGGTAAGCTACGGTCCATAAGGTCGCAAAGAGTCGAACACGACTGGTCAGACTTAGCAAGCACACACACATGCAAGCAAGATAGGATCCAATATCTAAAAACATTTGCTGCTCAGACTTCCATCCACATTTTGTGGCCCTTGCCTGTGCAAACTCACCGTAGGGCCTGTTGGAGTTGGAAGTCCCATTAGCCTCTCCTGCTGGCTGTCTCTTCAGCTCCTTGGAAGACACTTGGTCCAGGTCTTGCTTCAAGCCCTTTTGTGTACTCCTCCCCTGGTCTATTTATGTAGGACAGGTTTGTGTGCTTCCAGCTCCACCCTGAACTGGTCAATAAGCAATTCCAGATCTATACTGAGTCCTAACCTTCCCCTTACACCCAGAAACTGGTTACACAAGTAGAAGACTATTCATTTCCTGTCACTGTAAGGTACAGTCCAGGCTGAGGCAGAAAGAGGAAAGTCGACCTCAACAGAAGTAGGTTACCTTCATTCATGCAAGGAGGGGCAACAGTTGGCCTAAGGACCAGGCTGAGCGCAGAGAGGGATCAGGGAGGCTCCATATTTATAGGGAGGTTTGTGGAAGCGATAAGGGAAACGTTAATCAGATGGGATGTTTTGGGTATTCTTTAGTTGAGATGGCATTTGTAGTTGGGCAGGGGGTGATAAGTTTTCTGGGCAGGTGTAGGGGGTGGAAGGTTTCCGGACAGGGGGTGATAAGTCCCAGATAGATGCAACCAACCTGGAGCATCAGAGTGGGACCTAAAGTTCTGTTTTGTTTTCTCCGAAGTTAGATGATGCAGCAAGGGCCTTTGAAACTGTTGTTTTCTTTTCTAGGCCCAACAGACTCCTTCATTCCAGACACTGAAATCATAAAAAAATGGGGAAAAGGGCACCGTATCTCTCTGGCTACTTCATGCTGGATAGGGATGATGATTTTGGGTCTGGAATGGAGGATCATCCTAGGGCCCAGAGTCTCCTTTTTCTGAGCTTGGGGTGAGGCTCTTGAGAAGAATGGTCTTGACCTGATCTCAAGAGATGGCCTGGATCTGTTCTTGGAGAAACTTTTGAAAGAGATTGAAGAGACTGGGTCCAAATAAGAGGAATAGAATGATAAGTACCAGTGGTGCCAGGAAAGGGAGCAACCAAGGGAGGACTTGTTGGAACAGGTTTTGGGGACTGTAAAGGTTTTGTAACTCTTTTCTGTGGCATTCAATTCTGTCTCTAAGTTCTTTGACTCTGCCCTGGACTATGCCCATTTCATTAACAAAATAGCAGCAGTCCTCTCCTAGGAAAAGGCAGGTCCCTCCCTTTTCTGTGGTGAGAAGGTCCAGGGCTCGCCTATTTTGAAGGGCCACAGAAGCTAATGAGTTAATTTGTCTTTGGACTGAAACAAAAGATTCCACACCTGCTCCATATCCTCATTAAGTTCTTGGGATATGCAAAGTCACTTCAGTTGTGTCCAACTCTGTGCGACCCCATAGACGGCAGCCCACCAGGCTCCCCAGTCCCTGGGATTCTCCAGGCAAGAACACTGGAGTGGGTTGCCATTTCCTCCTCCAATGCATGAAAGTGAAAAGTGAAAGTGAAGTCACTCAGTCGTGTCCGACTCTTTGCAACCCCATGAATCGCAGCACGCCAGGCCTCCCTGTCCATCACCAACTCCCGGATTCACCCAGACTCACGTCCATTGAGTCAGTGATGCCATTCAGCCATCTCATCCTCTGTCATCCCCTTCTCCTCCTGCCCCCAATCCCTCCCAGCATCAGAGTCTTTTCCAATGAGTCAACTCTTCACATGAGGTGGCCAAAGTTCTGGAGTTTCAGCTTTAACATCATTCCTTCCAAAGAAATCCCAGGGCTGATCTTCAGAATGGACTGGTTGGATCTCCTTGCAGTCCAAGGGACTCTCAAGAGTCTTCTCCAACACCACAGTTCAAAAGCATCAATTCTTCCGCACTCAGCCTTCTTCATAGTCCAACTCTCACATCCATACATGACCACAGGAAAAACCATAGCCTTGACTAGACGGACCTTTGTTGGCAAAGTAATGTC
>NW_011494861.1:4602153-4607920 GCF_000754665.1 Bison bison bison
TCTGACACTGTTTCCACTGTTTCCCCATCTATTTCCCATGAAGTGATGGGACCGGATGCCATGATCTTCGTTTTCTGAATGTTGAGCTTTAAGCCATCTTCTTCACTCTCCACTTTCACTTTCATCAAGAGGCTTTTTAGTTCCTCTTCACTTTCTGCCGTAAGGGTGGTGTCATCCGCATATCTGAGGTTATTGATATTTCTCCCAGCAATCTCGATTCCAGCTTGTGCTTCTTCCAGCCCAGTGTTTCTCATGATGTACTCTGCATATAAGTTAAATAAGCAGGGGGAGGTATAGTTGCCCTCTAACAGCCAGGTTGAAGGTAAAGGAATTGCTATGTGTGGTGAGAGAGCCAGTGACATGCATATCCAATACTGGGATGTGTGTTGTGTGTACTGGAAGAATTGGAAGGAAGAGTTGAGAAGGCAGGTAAGGTGTTGGTTGCCAGAGGGAGGTTTTAGGAGACCTCCCGTAATTGGGAAAGGAGGTCTAGGCATTTATAAGGCTCAGGGGTCGCTTATAACAGGGAAATTATGTTCTTTATGACTTGTTCTTGCTTCTTTTCCCGATTTTGATCTAGTACCCCGCCCCCATCTGAGTACCCCCAGTGGGTAATGGGATAGAAACATATGTTTCTTCCATTTGGCTTATGGCAGGTACTCATGAAACTCCCTCTCTTTTGTACTTTAACAGTGAGTAGGAATTTGGACTTCCCACCGCCGAGGTTCATGGTGCATGGTTTTGGAGCTGTATTATAACATGAGGAATGTACATAGGAATAAATGTCAGAGCAGGGGCAGGGAGTAGCCAGAAGGCTGGGGAGTGCAGCAAGGATAAGGAACAGAGGAGTCATGGGGCTGTTAGTTAGGCAGTGCAGAGGAAATAGCACCCGAGGAGTATAACACAGCTAGCAATGTAGGCGATACCCATGGAAAGACGAACGGTAGGTGGCCAGTCCTGAGGGGAGGCAGTTACTAGGCCTATAGCAAGGATTAAGATTAAGAGTGCTATTATAGTTAGAAAGACAGGGAGAGGCCAGTCAGGGCAAGGGGAAAAAGGACCCAAGTTGGTGGTTGTTTGAATCTGAGGAGGAACAGTGTTCATTAGGATGTAAAATGATGTAGAGAATGAGAGTGAAGAAATCAATTTCTTCTGGAGTCAGGTTGTAGAAGGTTCCGTGTGAAGGAGTCTTTTGGGCCTAGAAAAGAAAACAACAGTTTCAAAGGCCCTTGCTGAATCATCTAACTTCGGAGAAAACAAAACAGAACTTTAGGTCCCACCCTGATGCTCCAGGCCAGTTGCTTCTATCTGGGACTTATCACCCGCTGTCCAGAAACCTTTCACCCCCTACACCTGCCCAGAAGACTTTTCACCCCCTGCCCAACCACAAATGCCATCTCAACTAAAGAATACCCAAAACATCCCGCCTGATTAACGTTTCCCTTATCGCTTCCACAAACCTCCCTATAAGTATGGAGCCTCCCTGATCCCTCTCCGTGCTCAGCCTGGTCGCTAGGCCGACTGTTGCCCCTCCTTGCCTGAATGAAGGTAACCTACTTCTGTTGAGGTCATCTTTCCTCTTTCTGCCTTGGCCCGAACTATACCTTACATTCTTCGTGCTGAAACCTGGAAAGAGGCGAGGCACTCGGCTCACTCTCTTTCACTCTCCCTCACTCTCATTGTTTTCCCTTTTCCCGGAGTCTAGGAGCGTGAACATCCGCTGAGCTCACTTTTCTGCCAGGGCTCAAGTTCCCCTCAGGGATGCCTAGTGCCTTTGTGAGCAGTGCAAGCCTTGGCCTAAGGCTTTATTGGTGCTTTGCGTACCCCCAGGCCTCAGCTCTACTCCCTCTCCCTCTCTCTCTCTCTGACGACCTCCCGAAGAGAAAACTCTTGCCATTCGACTGCTCTACATGCAACACTCCACTCAAGCCAGCCCCTAGATTAAGGTAAGATCTGGACGATGTTCTAAAGGCAGCCTAGAACTCAGTCCTGTCTGGGTCCTGGGGACCCCCAGCCCAGGGCCACTCTGTAGGCGACGGTGGGGGACGCTCCACCTCGACACAGAGCTCTCTTCTCATAACTCCTATTGTGACTATGGGTGACGACTCGAGCTCTCAATAGGAGCCTCCGCTTGCCTTTCAATTACGGGGTCTGGCTAATCTGTCCCAAAAGATTCCCCTCTGATCTGTGTTCTCAAAAATCTCAAACCACTCTCACTCACTGAACTCAAAGCTAACCATTTAAAAAAACTCTGTACATAGATTTGGCCTCAACACCAATTAGACAATCAAGACCGCTGGCCTGAAGCTGGCACGTTTGACTTTAACATTCTTCAAAATCTCACAGACTTCTTAAACGGAATGGCAAGTGGTCGGAGGTCCCCTATGCCCAAGCTAGCCTTTTGGGCCCTTCGGAGCAGGCCCTCCCTATACAAGGCCTGCTCCACCCACGAGGTCCTTCTATGCACCTTGCCTCCCAAGTAAAAGGGCTCTTCTTCATCAACTAACCACAGACCGTGACCTTCTGCGCCCGCCCCCCGGAGTTCAACCCACAGACGAGCCCCCTCCCTACCCGCCACCCTCCAACCCTCTCCTTCCCCTTCATCCAACTCACCTACTGGCTCTACCTCTCCTGACTCCCCCTCCACCCCGCTACCCCATCTCCCCGACTCCCCCTACCCCCTTCCTTCCCCCGCTGCTGCACATGTTTCCCTGAGAGAGATGGCAAGACCAGAGGGCCCCACCCGAGTCCATTTTCATTGTCAGATATGAGCCAGATAGAAGAAAAGTTAGGATCATTTTCTGAAAATCCTACCAGATAGAGAAAAGAATTCCTGAGGCTCTCCCAGGCTTATAACCTCACATGGAGTGACGTCTACTATATCCTAAATGCCACTCTCACCCCTGACGAAAAGGACCGTATCCGACAAGTGGCAAAAGCCCATGCTGATCATTCACATGACCAAGACCGGGAGAGCCCAGGTGCTGATGAGGCGGTGCCTCATCCCCACTGGACTTACCAGCCCGGTGACCCAGGTATCAGGAGACTCAATCATATGATTACCTGCATTCTAGAAGGAATGCAAAACATACTCATATCCATGTCAACTATGATAAAGTCAGAGAAATCACCCAAGGGGCAGACGAAAGTCCAGCCTTATTCTTGGCACGCCCCACAGAGGCAGACCAGAAGTATATCAACCTAGATATCACCACCCCCGCCAGATTACTCTACCTTCACATTCAATTCATCAGCCAGTCAGCCCCTGATATCAGATGCAAACTTCTTCGACAACTAGAAAAAGGCCCTGAGACTCCCCAAAGAGACCTTCTAGAAGTTGCCTTCAAGGTGTTCAATAATGGGGAGGTGGAGGCTAAGAGAGAAAAAGAACGTGAGAGAAAAGCTAAATATGCCTTTTTGGCGGCAGCAATTAAGTGAAGAGATCAGCCTGGCCCAAGTCATCCCAGAACAGGGCTTAAGAACCCCCCGGATCCTGCTTCTGATGCATCCAGTCAGGACACTGGGCAAAGGCATGCCCAAACCCGCGGCCCCCCACAAAAGCATGCCCAACTTGTGGCCAATGGGGACACTGGAAGATGCACTGTCCCCCCATGCCCTGGCACCCCTGGGGAGGTCCCCACCTCCCAGACCTGGAGAGTGGGATGTCCACAGGGACGCCCTGGCACCCCTGGGGAAATCTCCACTTCTCCCCAGAACCCCAGGCCAACCCTACTACAGTTGTTCCAATGACGGGGCCTGGGTTCCAGGCCCCTGGCCCATGACCTGAACATGAGCTCGGAACTTAGGGTAGACAGGGTAGTGGCTGGAAAAAAGACCTCTTTTATGGTAGACACTGGAGCCACTTTCTCTCTCTTAACTTCCTACTCTGGTCCAACTCAAGACTCAGAAGTCACAATCAAGGGGGTCTCTGGAGTTCCCCTAAAGCCAAAAATCAGCCCTCCATTACTCTGTCAATTTAGAAAATCGACCCTTATACACTCATTCCTCATAATGCCTCAGTGCCCAATGGCACTCCTAGGGAGAGATTTGTTATCCAAATTGGGGGTCTTTATTGCCATACCACCCCTCATAACAGTCTATATTCTGCATGCAGATGGCCCCTGGACAGTCCCTATCCCTCACCCCTGACCTTCCCTTGGATCTACCCACCTTAATCCCTCAAGTCTGGAACACTGATCACCCATCCATAGCCAAACATCACCCCCCAGTCCACATTACCCTAAAAGACCCCTCGACTATAGTCACCCAACAACAGTACTCTCTCACCCCGGAGGCCCACAAGGGACTTAAGCCTGTCATAGACCGTCTTCTTCAAGCCTCTATCTTAATTCCTACCCATTCACCACACAACACCCCTATTCTGGCAGTAAGGAAGGTACCAAACTCTTGGAGACTGGTCCAGGATCTGTGAACAGTCAATGAGGCCATCACACTGACATTCCCAGTAGTCCCTAACCCTTACACCCTGCTGTCTACCATACCCCCAACTGCAACCCACTTCACGATATTAGATCACAAAGATGCCTTTTTCACCATCCCCCTCCATCCCCTCTCCCAACCCCTTTTGACCTTCACCTGGCAAGACCCCAAGACTCACGTTTCCCAACAACTAACATGGACAGTTCTCCCCCAGGGGTTCAGAGACAGTCCTCACTTTTTTGGACAGGCTTTACAAAAGGACCTACAGACACCTGACCTAGCTCCAAGTCATCTCTTCCAATATGTAGATGACATCCTCCTTTGTAGCCCAACCCGAAAACTCTGCCTCCAACATACTACCAAACCCCTTGGGGCCCTGGGATCCTGGGGTTATCGAGTATCCCAATCTAAAGCCCAAATAGCCCAGACAAACGTCACCTACCTGGGGCTCTCCATATCCCATCAACAAATAACTATTCCCCCAGATAGACTCCAGGCCTTTATTAACTGTCCACTTCCAAAAACGAAAAGGGAACTCCTGTCTATCCTCAGCCTCCTAAACCTATCTGTATCTGGATCCCTAACTTCTCCCTCATTGCAAAGCCACCCTGTGAGGCAACTAAAGGATGTCTGGATAAGCCCCTCTTTAACCCCTCCTTTTCTGGCCAATCCTCTTCGCCAGCTCACCCAGAGCCTCCTCCGAATGCCAACTCTCCACCTGCCAGATCACACCAGATCATTCTTTCTTTTTGCCCATTCCAACCAAGGACAGGCCCTGGGACTTCTGTGTCAGTGGGCCGGAGACACCTGGGCTACCATAGCCTATCTATCAAAACAGCTTGTGACCAACAGGTGGCCTCCCTGTATACAGGCCATGGCTGCTATCGCAGCCCTCGTACCTGAAGCAAATAAACTCTCTAGATATGCCCCTTTAACAGTCTGTTCTCTACACACCTTCCGAGACTTACTATCACATCGGGCTTTCCTCTCCCTTCCCCCTTCCAGGGTACAGGTCCTACATGCCTTTCTCCTCAACCCTCAGCTCTCATTCTCCCCCTGCTCTCCCCTTAACCCCGCCAGCTTTTTACCCATGTCCACTACAACAGACTCCCTCCTATATCAGTTCAGTTCAGTTCAGTCAGTCAGTCATGTCCGACTCTTTGCGACCCCATGAATTGCAGCAGGCCAGGCCTCCCTGTCCATCACCAACTCCCGGAGTTCACTCAGACTCACGTCCATCGAGTCAGTGATGCCATCCAGCCATCTCATCCTCTGCCGTCCCCTTCTCCTTCTGCCCTCAATCCCTCCCAGCATCAGAGTCTTTTCC
>NW_011494861.1:4609254-4612671 GCF_000754665.1 Bison bison bison
GTGATGCTTCCTAAGGCCCACTTGACTTCACATTCCAGGATGTCTGGCTCTAGGTGAGTGATCACACCATCGTGATTATCTGGGTATGAAGATCTTTTTTGTATGGTTCTTCTGTGTATTCTTGCCACCTCTTCTTAATATCTTCTGCTTCTGTTAGGTCCATACCATTTCTTTTCTTTATTGAGCCCATCTTTGCATGAAATGTTCCCTTGGTATCTCTAAATTTCTTGAAGAGATCTCTAGTCTTTCCCATTCTGTTGTTTTCCTCCATTTCTTTGCATTGATTGCTGAGGAAGGCTTTCTTATCTCTTCTTGCTATTCTTTGGAACTCTGCATTCAGATGCTTATATCTTCCCTTTTCTCCTTTGCTTTTCGCTTCTCTTCTTTTCACAGCTATTTGTAGGGCCTCCCCAGACATCCCTCCTACATAGCTGCAGCCTAACAGTAGATCTTACCCAAAACCCCTTCCAACATTTAACAGATCAGCCCATCCTAGACCCAGACACCCCACACTGGTTTGTTGAGGGCAGCTCTCAAAAATCCCCACCCACTGCAGCAGGATATGCCATCATCCAGGGGGACCTTTGTCACAGTCACGAAACCCAGACAATTGAAGCTTCACCTCTGCCACCTCACACCACCTCCCAGCAGGCAGAACTGATAGCTTTCACCAGAGCTTTAACTCTGGCTAAAAATCTAAGGGTTAACATCCACACAGACTCCAAATATGCCTATAACATACTTCACTCAAACATCCTAATAGGAGAGAAAGAGGTTTCCTAATCCAAAAGGGATCCCCCATTATTAATTCAGACCTGATCCACAAACTTCTAGAGGCAGCACTCTTACCAAACAAAGCTGCCATCCTCCATTGTAGGGGACATCAAAAGGGAAGTCTCATATCAGCCTACAACAATGTGGCAGGCCAGAAGGCAAAGGAGATAGCCCTGTCCCATCCTTCCCTCCAGTCCCCTGTCATCTTAGCTCTGACTCCACCCAACCCTCCCACCACCAGAGAAATCCTCTCTTATCTACACTCACTATTTCATCCCTCTCCAAGACACTCCAACAGTTCCTCTGTAACCACTTCCCCATATCCAATGCTGACCAACAATATTTAGATAACCTTATCCGCTCCTGTCAAACATGTCAACGTACTAACCCCAATTCCAACCTTAAACCGACATCCTTTCCAACCCATCAAATGCGAGACAGCCTCCCAGCACAGGACTGGCAGATAGACTTTACTCATATGCGCCCGGTCCAGAGAGTCAGATACCTCCTGGTCCTTGTGGACACCTTTTCGGGATGGGTAGAAGCATTTCCCACTACAAACAAAAGAGCCCACACCATGGCCCAATCCTCCTCACAGAAATTATCCCCAGGTGTGGCCTGCCTTCGTCCCTACAGTCTGATAATGGCCTGGATTTACGTCCAAGGTCACCCAACAACTTGTCCAAGTCTTACAGATACCCTGGAAATTTCACATTCCATACCATCCCCAGTCCTCAGGAAAGGTAGAAAGAATGAATAGAATAATCCAAGAAACCCTTACCAAACTAACCCTCGAAGTACATCTGCTGCTAAATCACTTCAGTCGTGTCCGACTGCGACCCCATAGACGGGAGCCCAGCAGGCTCCCCCATCCCTGGGATTCTCCAGGCAAGAACACTGGAGTGGGTTGCCATTTCCTTCTCCAATGCAGGAAAGTGAAAAGTGAAAGTGAAGTTGCTCAGTCATGTCTGACTCGCAGTGACCCCATAGACTACAGCCTTCCAGGCTCCTCCATCCATGGGATTTTCCAGGCAAGAGTACTGGAGTGGGGTGCCATTGCCTTCTCCGTGAAGTACATCTGGATTAGACCAAATTTTTGCCAGTTGTTCTTCTCAGAATATGGGCTTTGCCCAGAAAACTCCTGGGGCTGAGCCCCTTTGAGGTGATGTATGGAAGGCCCATGCTTCCTCTTGGACTCCACCCTGAATCTCCTCCCATACCAAGCACACTCCCCTCTGCTAGCAGAACTCCACAGTGCCCTCTGCAAATACATTAACCACAACTTGCCTGCCCCTGACCCCCAAGCCTCCCTGCCCCCTTTACATATTGGGGACTTGGTCTATCTGTCTGATAATCCCCAGGGTGACCTAACCCCAAAGTGGCAGGGACCATTCAAAATCATCCTCCTTACCCCAAGTGCAGCTAAACTTGAGAAGGTCACCTCCTGGGTACACCTCTCTCGCCTAAAACAAGTCACCTCTGATCCTGCACTGCCCTCCTTAACTGACACCTATCACGTCTCCCTCACAGGGCCCACCTCCTTAAAATTCACCAGGCGACAACCTCTGTCAACCATCCAAGAAGACACTAAGTGACCTGAACTCTCTTCAACCTACAACTGTTCCTGACCCAATTACTACAAGATCTTTGGACCAGCGCTGCGACAGGAACCTCCTTCAAAGACCTGACTACACTGGTGTCTCACCTGTGGCTCCAGGGTATAAGGTATAGTTCAGGCCGAGGCAGAAAGAGGAAAGTCGACCTCAACAGATGTAGGTTACCTTTATTCAGGCAAGGAGGGCCGACAGTCAGCCTAACGACCAGGCTGAGCGCAGAGAGGGATCAGGGAGGCTCCATACTTATAGGGAGGTTTGTGGAAGCGATAAGGGAAACGTTAATCAGGCGGGATGTTTTGGGTATTCCTTAGTTGAATTGGCATTTGTAGTTGGGCAGGGGGTGATAAGTCTTCTGGGCAGGTGTAGGGGGTGGAAGGTTTCTGGACCAGGGGTGATAAGTCCCAGATAGATGCAACCAGCCTGGAGCCTCAGGGCAGGACCTGAAGTTCTGTTTTATTTTCTCCGAAGTTAGATGATTCAGCAAAGGGCTTTGAAACGGTTGTTTTATTTTCTAGGCCCAACAGACTCCTTCATTCCAGACACTGAAATCATAAAAAAATGGGGAAAAGGGCACCGTATCTCTCTGGCTACTTCATGCTGGATACGGGCGACGATTTTGGGTCTGGAATGGAGGATCATCCTAGGGCCCAGGGTCTCCTTTTTCTGAGCTTAGGGTGAGGCTCTCGAGAAGAAGAATGGTCTTGACCTGATCTCAAGAGATGGCCTGGATCTGTTCTTGGAGAAACCTTTGAAAGAGATTGAAGAGACAGGGTCCAAATAAGAGGAATAGAATGAAAAGTACCAGTGGTCCCAGGAAAGAGAGCAACCAAGGGAGGACCTGTTGGAACAGGTTTCGAGGACTGTAAAGGTTTTGTAACTCTTTTCTGTGGCATTCAATTCTGTCTCTAAGTTCTTTGACTCTGCCCTGGACTATGCCCGTTTCATTAACAAAATAGCGGCAGTCCTCTCCTAGGAAAAGGCAGGTCCCTCCCTTTTCTGTGGTGAGAAGGTCCAGGGCTCGCCTATT
>NW_011494861.1:4614029-4616548 GCF_000754665.1 Bison bison bison
AGTGTTTCTCATGATGTACTCTGCATATAATTTTAAATAAGCAAGGTGACAATATACAGCCTTGATGAACTTCTTTTCTTATTTGGAACCAGTCTGTTGTTCCATGTCCAGTTCTAACTGTTGCTTCCTGACCTGCATACAAATTTCTCAAGATGCAGGTAAGGTGGTCTGGTATTCCCATTTCTCAGAATTTTCCAGTTTATTGTGATCCACACAGTCAAAGGCTTTGGCATAGTCAATAAAGCAGAAATAAATGTTTTTCTGGAACTCTCTTGCTTTTTCGATGATCCAGAGGATGTTGGCAATTTGGTCTCTGGTTCCTCTGCCTTTTCTAAAACCAGCTTGAACTTCTGGAAGCTCATGGTTCACATATTGCTGAAGCCTGGCTTGGAGAATTTTGAGCATTACTTTACTAGCATGTGAGATGAGTGCAATTGTGCTGTAATTTGAGCATTCTTTGGCATTGTCTTTCTTGACAGGGGGTGATAAGTCCCAGATAGATGCAACCAGCGTGGAGCATCAGGGCGGGACCTAAAGTTCTGTTTTGTTTTCTCCGAAGTTAGATGATTCATCAAGGGCCTTTGAAACTGTTGTTTTCTTTCCTAGGCCCCAAAGACCTCTTCAGACACCACTGTAACAAATTACCACAAATTACTCAGTGCTCAAAACAAGATAATGTTTTTCTCTTACAGATCTGGAGGTCAGAAACCCAAAATTGCTTTGCCTGGGTTGAAGTCAAGGTGTCGGCAGAGGTGGTTCATTCTAGAACTTCAAGGGAGAATCTGAATCTCCTGCTTTTCAGCTCCCGAGGCTGCCTACACTACTTGGCTCACAACTTCTTCCTTGAATCCCACCAATCTCTCCCTTCCATCATCACATCTCCTACTTCCTCATTTGATCTTCTAGCTTCCCTCTTACAAGCATCCTTGTGATCACATTTAGGGCTCACCCAGGTAATCCAGGATCATCTCCCCATCTCAAAATCTTTAACTTGATCACACCTGCAATTATTTTTTGTGTCTTTGACAGGTTCTGGGGATGAGGATGTGGGCATCTTTGAGGAGGGCACTGTTCAGCCTACCACAAGGGTTCAGGGGTCTACCAAGTTAAATTAAACCATGAGTGGCTAAAAATGGGATTTAAACTTTAAAGAACAGCAAAACAAATCCACAATGCCATGAAATACACCAGAAATGGAGAGGACTACAGGAAAACAATATGGACAACAGCTGATCTGTCAGGAGAATATATTGGGTTGGCCAAGAATTTCACTCAGGGTTTTTGGTACAGTGTTATGGAAAAACCCAAAGAAACTTTTTGACCAACCCAATACAATTGCCAGGGGCTTCCCTGGTGGCTCAGTGGTAAAGAATCTGTCTGCCAACGCAGGAGACACAGGTTCAATCCCAGGGTTGAGAAGATTCCCTGCAGAAGGAAACAGCAAGGGAGAACAAGATGGTGGAGGAGTAGGCAGACATGGATTATATCTCTCTCCATAAATACATCAAGAATACACCTTCAGAGACAAAAGATCTTGCAGAACACCAGCAGAGAGCAGGCAGGAGCACCTGACCCCTGGAAAAGAACATATAGAGCACGCAGAATTCAGTGGGATGAAGGAAGCAGGGGGAGAAGAGGAGAGTGAGCAGGACTGGATCTGCACCTGGAAGGCGGAGAACTGAAACAGGGGTCAGATCCCCACACTGGGGCAACTGTCCAGGACAGAGGGAAAGCATCTGAGGCTGAGACTGACTGTAGCAGCTCATCTGTGGCAGTCTGAATGGAATAAGAATCACACATAGAGTCCTTGTCATAGCCATACATACCCCAGACAAGGATGCAAGTCCCCTAGAAAGCATAGTGGCTGGGAGATGATGCATAGGGATTGGAGAACAGTCTCAGGGCAAGGTCTGCTATTGATTGCATGGAGACAGCCCGAGGGGATGTAATGGGGGAGATCACATGGAAAATGCCTTTGGAGGAAAACCAGGTAGCCACTGGAGGCAGGGCAATACTGCTGAGTCCTGTGCAGTGGGTGGAACCATTACTGTAGCCTCTCTCTCCCCACAGAGCAGCACCAGTAGCTGAACAATGAGGACCACAAAGAGGCTGTCCCTTTAAGCACCTGATGCACCAAGCAACAGAGCAGGACCAGTCAGAGGCCCTCTGACTGCCAGCTGCCAGAGACTAGAAAGAGACTCTGATAGGGTTACAGCTCCTGTGGCTAAGGCAGCTGGCACACACTTAGCACTGCCAGGGTCCCCAGGACACAAACAGACTTGGCACCATCAGGGTCCCCAAGATACAGACTTGGTACCACCAGGGTCCTCAAGATCCAAGCAGCTGCACCACCTCCATGCTCAACTCTCACTGGCGCAAAGCAGCCAGAGGCTAGAAAAAGCCCTAATAGCTCACCGTATCTCGTGACAATAGCCACTGGCCCCCCTGGCACTGCCGGGATCCCCGTGATCCAAGCAGCCCCACCACATTCACACTCGATCCCCCTGGGACAGTGTGAT